>NC_137543.1:86179555-86529555 GCF_963082525.1 Nesoenas mayeri
AGGCAGGGCAGGCATAAAGACAGTTAATGTTGATTTGCACTATGTCTTATGCAGCAGCACACTTCAGGTGTGAAATGTGACTCACTTGACATCTGTTGAAATTTGAATGCTGTGTAAGGATTGAGACTTCAGACCAAAAGGCAGTGACATTGCAATGTAGATTGACCATATAAAATCTGTTGTATGCTTACTAGAGTAGTCCTTCTGGTTTACCAGTAGCAGCAATAGTTAGCTGCAAGATGGTTTTGCATGTAAACATTGAACAAACTGTGTGTATCTCCATTTGGATTCAATTTGATGTATTCCTGTATCAGGAAAACTCTATTGCTGTATGTTACCTCAGGATATCAGTGAATGCCAGTCCTAATCTAATTTTTTTTATTTTTATTTTTATTTTTTTTTTACTTTAGTTGAATTTCCAAAACTAAAGTATTATGCAGATACATCTAAAGGATATTGATTTTGCACTTGTCTCTTGTATTCTCCTTTGTTTGCTGTTAATTTTAATTTGATTGTAACTTAATAGCATTTTATAGTACCCAGCACAGAAAGGTCACACATGATCAAAATTGCTTATTCTCTTTCGTGTAATAATTTCTTATATAATGCTCAGAAACATCCATAAACAGTAGAAAAAAAAGTAACTCTCAGACCTACATTGTTGCAAGATTTGGTCAGCCAAAAGCAAGTGATGTTCAGTGTAGAAACTGTGACTCCACAAGCATCTCTCCAAATCAGGGAGCTTTTCTCTTAGAATCATAGAATCAGAAAACAGGTGGGATTAGAAGTATCTTCAAAGGTCTAGTCCAACCCCCCTGCAATAAGCAGGGACATCTTGAACTAAATCAGGTTGCTCAGAGCCCTGTCCAGCCTGGCCTTGAATGTTTCTAATGATGGAGCATCTACCATTTCTGGGCAACCTGTTCCAGTGTTTCACCACCCTCATCATAAGAAATTCCTTCCTTACGTCTAGTCTAAATGTGCTCTCATTTAGTTTTAAAGCATTATCCCTTTTCCTGTCTCAACAGGCCCTGCTAAAAAGTCTGTGCCCATCTTTCTTATAGGCCCCCTTTAAGTATTGAAAGTCCACAATAAGGTGTCCTCACAGACTTCTCCAGGCTGAACAACCCCAACTCTGTCAGTCTGTCCTAACAGGAGAGGTGTTCCATCCCTCTGATCATTTTGGTGGCCCTCCTCTGGACCTACTTGAACAGGTGTATGTCTTTCCTGTACGAAGGGCTCCAGAGCTGGATGCAGTTCTACACGTGGGTCTCAGCAAAGCAGAGGGGCAGAATCAGCTCCCTCGACCTGCTGGCCACAATTTTTTTATGCAGCCCAGGATACAACTGGCCTGTAGCATTGCATGGGGTCATTGTGACCCAGGTGCAGGACTTGCCAGATGGCTTTGTTGAACCCAATACAATTGGCTTCAGCCCATCGATTCAGTTGGTCCAAGTCCCTCTGTAGACCCTTCCTACCCTCAAGCAGATCAACGCTCCTGCCCAACTTGGTGTCATTTGCAAACTTACTGAGAGTGCACTTGATTATTCTGCCTATGTCATCGATAAAGATATTAAACAGTACTGGTGCCAATACAGAACCCTGAGGGACACCACTTGTCACTGATCTCCATCTGGACATTGAGCTGTTGACCACTACCCTCTCGATGTGACCATCCAACCAATTCCTCATGCACCAAACAGTCCACTCATCACATCCATATCCTTCCAATTTAGAGAGAACAATATTGTGGTGGACCATGTCAAAGACCTTAAAGAACTCTAGACAGCCAACATCCACAGCTCTTCCCTTGTCCACTGATGTAGTAACTCCATCACAGAGGGTCATTAGGTCATGTCAGGCAAGTCTTGCCCTTGGTGAAACCATGCCGGCTGTTTCAAATCCCCTCCCTTTCCTCCATGTGCCTTACCATAGCTCCTAGGAGGATCTGCTCCATGATCTTTCGTGGCACAGATGTGAGGCTGACAGGTCATTGATTCCCAGGGTCTTCTTTTCTACCGTTTCTAAAAATAAGTGCAATTTTTTCCCTTTTTCCAGTCACCAGGAACTTCACATGACTACCATCACTTTTCAGATACCATGGAAACTGTCCTGGAACTGTACCAGCCAGTTTCCTCAGGACTCTGGGATATGACTCATCGGTTTCCATAGACTTATGTATGTTCAGGTCCCTTGTCTAGTCATGAACCTGATCTTCACTTACAGTGAGAGGAACTTTGTTCCCCCAGTCTGTCTTGCCATTCATCCACTCAAGAGGTGTGAGTAGAGAGCTTGCCAGTGAAGACTGAAGCAAATAAAGTTCTTAGTACCTCAGTCTTGCCCTAATCTGTTGTTACATCTACCAGTCTTGCTCATCAGGGGCCGTACACTTTCTTTGACCTTCCTTTTCTGGCTGACATACCTGTAGAAGCCCTTCTTTATATTCTTTGTGTCCTTTGCCAAGTTCAGCTCCATCTACACCTTTACCTTCCTGACCTCATCCCTACACAATCAACCAGTTTCCCTATTCTCTTCCCAGGATACGCATCCCTGCTTCTAATGCCTGTGCATTTCTTTCTCGCCTTTCAGTTTGACCAGCAGGTCTCAGTTAATCTGTGCTGATCTCTTGCCTTCCTTGCCTCATTTCTTACAGCTGGGGATTGAGGGCTCTCGTGCTTAGTAGAAAGTGCCCTTAAAGTTATGCCAGCTCTTTTCTGCTCCCTTGTCCTTGAGGGCAGTTTCCCAGGGGATTCTGTTGACTAACTCCTTGAAGAGCTGAAGACCTAAAATTCAGGGTTCTGACTTTACTCTTTGTCTGACCCATATCCCTCAGGACAGTGAACACCACCTGTGTATGAACACTGCATCCCAGGCTGCCTCCAATATTGATGTAATCAATCAGGTCACTTGTGTTGGTGACCATCAGGTCCAGTATTGCATCTCCTCTGGTAGAGCTGTCTACTACCTGACTGAAGAAGTTTTCCACAATGCATTCCAGGAGTGTCTTGGATTGCCTACAGCTTGTCATGCTGCTTTTCCAGCACATATTGGGGCAGCTGAAGACCCTCAGCAGGACAAAAGCCTGTGAATATGATGCCTCCTGTAGCTGGAGTAAGAAGATCCCTTGATTGGATGGTCTATAGTAAACATCAACCACAAAGTTCTTTTTGTTGCCTTGTTCTCTATTTCTCACCCCAAATCTCTCAACCTGCTATTGGCTATTCTTCAGAGACATCTCTTCAGACTCTATCCATCTCTTGATGTAGAGGGCAACACCTCCATCCTCACATGTCCCTTCTGAACAGCTTGTTTGTTGCCCAGGCTGTGTACATTGGTGTGAAGCTACTTCAGATGGGCTGCCGCATGTGTCACCTTCTTAGAGAAACATATCCTAATTCCTTTGAAGTATTTTACAAGTGTTTTTCTGTTGTCCTCTATTATTTCAAGAGGCCCTGGCTCATCTCTATACGACTTCAAATGTGTTCCAGTGTACCCAGCACATCTCAGAGCAATAAGCTGAGGGCTCTCACTAGCAAGCCATCCCTCACATCTTGTCACGGGTAAGCCTGATATCATCCCCCTTTCCCTTCAAATCTAATCTAAAGCTGTCTATGAATGCCACTACCTCATGAGCAAAGACACTCTTCCCCCTTTGAGAAAGGTGAATCCCATCTGACACCAGCAGGCCTGGTGCTGTGTAGACCATCCCATTATGGAAAAACCTAGAACTATGGTGGTGACACCAGCCATGGAGCCATGTGTTAATAGATTACGCCCATCTGTTTCTTCCAATGTTGTTGTCTGATAGAGGAAGAGGATTTACAGTTATGACAATGACTACTGTAAGATCAGACCTTGTTCTGCGATTATTGCACAGCCTAAGGGAAACACTCCTTCACTTTCACAGCACATGAAGAATTAATCAGCCAAATTCACCTGTGCAAAATAAAAAAACAGACCAGTCTTCTTCTGATTTTAGATCCCTATTTAAAGACCTGCGAGTTAGAATCCTACATAGATTTACATACCTGGGACCAAATCCAGAATATACTCATTCCAGTGACTCATTGGAGACCTTTTATAAATCACCTTGTGATTTTCAAAACTGCTGCAGTTCAAATATCTATAAACTGTCTCAATATATATCATTCCAATATTGATTTTTAAAAACTTTTAGAAGATATTAAAAATAAACTATAAAACTTTAAGACTTCAGCAAGCTCTTCTGTTTTGTGTCAACAAATTAATTCACTAGAGTTAATACTAAAATTCTTCAGGTTTTTTTCTTCCATTGTTATTTTCAGGTCACATTAAAAAAAAAAAATCATACATAATACATCATTGCATGTATGCATTGCAGTTTTACACCAGCTTAATTTACAATTTAATAAATGTGAGCCACACTAGAGTCTGTGCTAAGCATAGCCTTTCTGGATTCATTAGAGTGGCTGCTCATTTAACAATAAGGCTTCATTTGCCAGTAGTCATTCTTTCCAAATCCTTGCAAGTCTACTGAGGATGCAGATCTGCTAATGAGCTGCAATGGGGCCTTGCACTTACAGCTATACCCTTTATTTCATATTATCCACTGCAAACATTGCCAAGCTGTTTAGTTTTTAAGTGAATAGTTGAGTAAATGACGTATTTTCATACTGTACATATTTGTATCACAAGATGAGAAAAGTGTCAGATATATCCCAGGAAGGGGGAACAGCATTATTGTCTATAAAGCTGTTTGCTGATCCTTCATCTCTGTTGATTTTTCCATTTTTTGGTGTAAAAGAAGAGCTGTCTCTTACCCTGAGCATAACATAATCTTCTCAGTTATATTTGTGATTCTTTCAAGGCCTTGGCTATATGTAGCCATTAAAAACCATTTAATGACAGAGTTATGCCTGAATTAAACATCACACTGAAAATAAAAGTTGAAAAAAGATATTGACAAACAAAAAGACACCTCCTTTTCTTTCTCACTATTCATGTATCAGAGAGATGAAAACAGAGCTGAGTCCCAATGCTTTTTACAATTTAAGGAGATGGTGATGACTCTTCCTTGATACTGACATCTAACTGGAAGGCAAATCTGTATTTTCAGTTCAAAGCTTGCCTGCAGCAGCAAAAGCTCAAGAAACTACTTCCCCAATGCAACCATAAACCATGCCACTTTTGGTCCTCTAAACACTGATTGATTGGCTATATACATGCTATTTCCTGAACAAATTTGATAGAACAACCATCCACTGTTGTACTTTTGCAGTAACACCCAACAATCCCAGGGTCACACAACCTGATTTTTGAGGTAGACCTGCAATCTTCTTCAACCAAGGATAACAAAAAAGGTGCAAAACATGTTAAAAAAAAAAATACAATCCTTTTTAAAAGGTAAAATCTCATTTGAACTGAACAAAACTGTCAGAAAACAAGTCTTCTTTCACACTTTCTATCACTTTATCACTGTAACATGGGCCTTTTCCTTCACTCTCAATCTTAGTGTAGCAACATTCAGTCTCTCCCTCACCAGCAAGGAAACCTTCATAGCCCCTTCTAAGAAACAGGATTTTTGTAAGTTGTGAATCCTATCTTTCCACTCCTGACTTCCTCAGCTGCAGGCTCCCATGTTTGCTACATCAGTCCTCCTCTGCCTGCCTAAACTGCATATTCAGTGGTCAGAGGAAACCATCTCTTCTCCATGCAAAGGCTTCCACTCAGTCCACATTTCAAGGGACAGGAAAGGGCAAAGCAAGCAAATTCCTCCCTGCCGTCAAGTGACAAACTTTTAACAGAACACAAGATACTGAAACAAGTAAAACAGACACAGTCTGTTACAGACAGAGAGGGCACTGGGACGAGCAGCCATTTAGACCTTTGAGATTTTAGAAACCTTGTTTATGCTCTTCTGGTTCTGCTACAGAATCAACCTAACAGAATCTACAGAGGGTTTTGCAGAACACCACTTAACGGAAATAAAAATAGCACAATCACAGAAACTTCCCAGAGAAAACAGCAGGAATGTTAGGTCCATAAATGACACACATTAGACTGAAAACCTAGCTACTTAAAGATAGATGTAGTAGCCAAATTAAAACTGTTTATCTAGATGATAGACCCATGAGGCTGAGTTAGGTTTGCAAGACTGAGTTCTTCCTTACACAAGACGTAGAATTTCTGCATGACGATCTCATACACTATCGTAGTGGAATTTCCCCTTCAAAAAAAGCCCTACTGCTGGTCAAAATATTTCCAGCTAATTGTCAGTCCTTTCTTCTGATAAGACATTTCAAAGCGTAATTGCCCCTGCAGTTAGACATACACTTTTTTCAATGCTTAAATTACTTCATCCTGTAATTGCATTTGTCTTCCAGATTAAACAGTTCCCTATCATCAGAAACTACCTTCACATTTATATACTTGTAAAACATGATAAACTCTACTAAACTTTGTTTTTAGTAAACTTGATTGAGATCTCTTTATTGAGATATTAATTCAATTGCATCAATTGTACAGCTGCTTCTTCACTATTTTCAGGTTAATTAACTTAAAATGCAGCTTTAAAAACTTCATATGGTGCTTCTGTGAGAAACCAGTTTCTCTTACTAGTATATATAGGAACTGTCGCTCCTTTGCATAGCTGGCTAAGACAGACTTACCTCAGAAACAACACATAACTGGAAGGTTAAGTTCAAGTCATTATTCATCATTATTAATTTCAGCATCATTGCATCCAGCTATATAGCTTATAACAATGTAATTATGACAAATGTTACTTTTTCCTATAGCAAGGCCTTGATTTTTTCTGATGTTCTGTTACTCTATGCCATTGGAACAGTTGTAAGTCATACGAAAACTTTATTTGCAATGATTTTCCATTTCCTATGCCCTCCCTCCCTGCCACAAGATACTGATAAAGGTGTTAAACTGTACTGGGCTAAGAGCAAACCTCCTCTGGCTGACAATTCCCCATTTAACTTGACTTTTGATAACTAAGAGCTACAATGGGTATGTAATACATAGATTTTGCATAACATTTGAGATAAAAGAAAGTAGAGAGAGGGGAAGGATGTAATATCACATACTTGCAGGAACACAGAAATAAAAAAGAAATTATCTTTAGACCAGTGAAGTCAAAATTCACCTATAAAGTTTTTTGTACTCTTGAAACATAAAATACATTGGTTGAACTTACTTTCAGGCAACTACCTAGCTGACATTAATAGTTTCTTTATTTCTTCCTTATTAGCCTTTCCATGCACTCTCGAATCAATTTAAGCTGTCTACTTTATCAGCACTTTTACCTTATTAAAATATTTGCACCCTTATACATTTGGCCAATTCAAGTGTCTATATGATTCCAAAGTATCTATAGTAGGAAAAGCTTATCAAAATCCTACTTGAGAAGTCTGGAAAAAATAAAAAAAAAAAAAAACAAAAACTACTAAAACCTAGAGAAACAAAGAGGATGATTTCCCCCACTATTTCTTTACATATATATTTACTCTTTTCTATCTGGATCCTTCCTATAACACTGTGGTTACATAAGCATTTACCTTTGGTTTTTAGCATTTTACTCTGTTTTTATTGGTATTACACAATTTGTTCCCTGTACATACATATGGAATACAAAAGCTGTGAATTGTAAATGTATTTCAACTATTGCAGCTGCATATATTTTGTAGCAGTTTTCTGTTAAAACCCAAATTCAAGGAATTTATTATTAACTCATGCTTTTATTTTGCATTCCCAACATACTCCCACTTTTTACAGTTCAGGGAAGATTTCTCAATGTGTTCTCTATTATATTTGGGTTTTACCTACAAAGCAACACCTTTATAATTTCCTCCTGAACTTATATCCTGTGTCAGTATGGTAAATGAGTTTTGGGGGGAGGTTTAATAAAGCTGACATCCACTGCTGCTGTTGAACTAATTTGTGTATGCTCCACTAGAGCACATACTGCTCAGTTACAACAATAATCTGTGTTACTTTACTCTCAGACTTGTCATTACTTGGTTTATACTCAACCTTTGTTTACATCAGTGAGTGTTTCTATAACATTATGAACTTGAAAAGATTCTTGTCTGAATATGAGCTTAGATGTCTATCATAATTTTCTCCAGTGGAAAGCAGCAAACAAAACACAAAGGAATTGTTGCATTGCAGGGACACCAATAAACTGTTCCACAGCTGATGTACAATATGCTTCCACAATTTAATTAATGCTACATGACCTTTCTCACAACAGAATATGATACTTGTTTTTAGTTTCCATGACAGACAGAATCTAAGAAACTATACTTCTTTCACCTACTATTTTTCCTCAATAGTGTTTAATTTTCTCCAAAAAATACTGTACACCTGGGACTGATTTAGCAGACCTACACTGGGGCGTGATATGACCTAGTTCCGTTCTACAGGGAATCTGAACTGTTCTGTATATGTTGCTGGTATCCAAAATGTGGACTTCATTCCCGTGCAGTTGTAGCAGATCCTTTCAAAGGATTTGTAAGGCATTTATGTAGGGCATCCAGCTTTCCAGTGAAGTCATAATCTTTCTGTGTATTCACACAAAGCCAGCTAACATCCATCCTGTTTTATATCCTGGTAAACATAGATATTGATGTTTCTATAACAAATCTTAAAGCCATGTCTTTGTTCAAGAGTCATATAGGTTGCTTGGTAGATAGCACATAATAATTCCTTTAAGAAAGAGTACAGAAGCATAAATCATTACTACTATTTTAATAACTATATATATATTACAATAATAAGCATATATATAAAATTTATAAGTGTGCAACCATGTGTTTGTATATATGTATATATAGGTTATATATCCTGAGTCTGTCTACCACATACCAACTCTCTGTAGAGGAGCTATGTGTTTTCCATTAATTGATGTTATTTTTGTTACCATATCAAAAAAAAAAAAGAAAGAAAAAAGAGGAGCACAAATGTGTTCAGCTGCAGTTCACAGAAAAAATATGCTGAACAGAGCTCTTTTATTTGGTGTTTTACAAAATGTAATGATATAATACAGAATTGCAATGCTGCAGATGCTATTACTTATTCATATCACGGAAGCAATAAACTTCATAATTTTGGGGAATTATTTGAGTAAGTTTTTGTAATTAATCTTTTCTGCCTGATTGCATTTCAGTTCCACACCTTCCATTTTCAGCCATCAAGAGGCAGCATGCACAACTTTTACTTACCACCCTAGTACAACCACAACATAGTAAAGTGAAACAATAATATAGACTCATATCTAGATTATATTGTCATTAACTGTTAAAAATTAAAAATGTTTCAAATTCTGTCAGTTCTTGATACACAAGAATAATTATTTATTATTTGATTTGCTATGACAGCTGAGAAATGTGGAGTCTTGAAAGTATGAAGAGACTTTGAGATTCGGGGAAAAAAATAAATAGACTCAAACCATATTACACAAGATATCTAAGCAGAAGCCAATTTAACAGTAGAAGCATCCCTGCCTATGGGAGGGGAATGAACAAAGTCTTACACATCTCACCTTGGTTCTGTTCATCTACTCAGGTGATCTTCAAGTGTTTTTTTTTCTTGGGATTAGATTCCATTTGACAGTTTATTACTGAGTGAGAGACTAAACAGTGATTCTGACAGGGTAAAGAGCATAAGCATGCATCACCATTTATGTTTTAAGAAATCTATTAATCAATAGTGGTTTTACGAAAAAAAAAAAAGTGTGTCCAGAGGATAATTAGCTTTTATCAAATGCTTCATAGTTGACAATGCCTAAATTATTGAAATGATTAAATGTTTTATCAAAATAGCTAATGCAAAGCATCTGAAAAATACTGTACTTGAGCAAATTAATTTTTAGTTTTTGTCTTTGATCAACTCCATTGTTTCTGAACATTTATTTTCTGTATATATATGTATATAAACATGCATGCACACATACATATATAATTATATAGTCATAATAAACACAATTGACAGTTCCTGTCCTAGAAGATATTCCTATATTCCTGCTTGAAGAAATAGATTGTTTTAAATGCTGAATTTCCACAATCACTTAGTGATAGTTTATGCAAGAAACAACCTCCTACATTTGCTCATTCTCTCTTATACATCAAGAATTTTCTGCAGAGGAATGTTAGAGCTTTTATTGCTGCTTTATACAAAAGAAAAAAAAAAAAAGAAAAAAAAAAAAAAAAAAGAAAGAAAACAGAGCACCAGATCTATGCGCAGCCTTCTCTTTGTACTGTCTGTTCTCTCAAGCTGTGCTTGAAGATTCTTTGAAATGCCTCCAGCATGCCTCAAACCTGAAAAGTCATTAGCAGATGCTTAGTACCTATTTAAGTCTAAATTACATGTTCAGAAAATATCTCCTATAGGTTTGAAAAATTCACTATTTCCTGCTCCCTTGATTTTATCTTCACAATAGTTAATACTTCTTTTTTTTTTTTTTTCCTGGTTTAGCAGAGCCATAATGCCTAGACTCACATTCTTAAATAAAAATATTGATTTTTATTAGCAGTGGAATTAAAAAATACCTTTTCTCTTCCTATTGATATGAAGGAAAACCTGAAATTTGAGAAGAAAATACTCAAAAGTTTCCATATTTAAATGCTTGGGATTAATAATGCAGATCCTGTTCAATATCTTTCCTGCCATGAGAGGCCCAAAAATGAACACAGTATTTTATGTGGGGCCTCAGCAGTGCTGAGTACAAGGGGAAAGTCAACTCCCTAGTTCCACTGGCCACACTATTCTTGATGTATTCCAGGATTATGTTGGCCTTATTGGCCACCTGGGCACACTGCTGGCACATATTTAGCCAGCTATCAAACAACAACCCCAGGTCCTTCTCCTCTAAGCAGCTTTCCAGCCACTCTTCCCCAGGTCTTGAGTGTTGCATGGGGTTGTTTTGACCCAAGTGCCTAAATGTTCATGTGCTTGATGGATATTAAGATCACACCTTGACCACTCAAGTTTTTACTTCAAGAAAGGCATTTGACTACAAACTCTATTAGCAATAAGCAGCCCTAAAGGTTGATTGCATGGCTCAGATTAAGTGACTGTTCATACTTTTGCTGATATACAATAATTTCCTTTGATAATTGCATTGAAGTGTATTTACACCTGGTTGCATTCCGGATGGTTTTAATTGTCTTGGGTATGTTTTACTCTAAGATTGGAAACCAAATGTGCTGAACTGTGAGGTTGCTTTATGCATTGAAATTTGATAGTAACTTATTATTTCATTCTTTGCCTCAAGTGCAATACACTTAATTGGTTCCTAAACACTGAAATGCAATCACGGGTTATGGCTTAGCTAGCAGTCTTTAAAGGTTTGATGCAACTTCATTTGCAGTTTTCAGAAAACATCATTACATCAGTGAATACCATGAGTAGACAAGGAGTGTGTCCATTCACTTTCACCATTTTGTAGTGCCAGAGTAGGATGCAAAAATCTCCTTTCACCTTAGGGTTCATTTGATCACTGCTGATACATCATCTGTCATAGATCCATGCACTCTCTTTTTTGAGTACAAAAATCTCTAAAGCTTGGTGCAGGTAGGCAGTGAGAGGAGCTTTGATGTCATAATGTTCCAGAGTGGAACACTGAATCTCCATATTTATGTCTTTTATTTTCTAGAGCTTATGTTTAATAATCTTCATGCCATTTCCTCATTTTGTCTCACATGATAATAAAAGAAAAATGTTTCTTCAAGGTGAGTTTTCTATACATGGAATAGATGACAATGGACATGAACAGATTAATCCATAAACTAACTTCTTATATTTACAGTTTGATGAGTACTGCAAATTACGTAACGATATAAATTTCATTACTGATATTTATATGCTTCCTTCTCTTTGATATATGGATTTATTCTATTTTAGGACCCACTAAACATTTTTATTTTTAAAATAGCAGCAAGACTGCAGCAGGTCTTTAAAGTAGCTTATCAAGCAGTATTTTGTTTGTTGAATATTTTACCTCTGTTCAGAAAAGCACTCAAGCGCATGTTAAGTCTCACCAGAATCTACATTTGGTTTTGTTAGATAATCAATGTGTACATTTCACATTACAGTCAACAGGACTTCAGCTTATGTTGAAACGCTTTCCCAAATCAGGGCCTCAACAGGTTCAATTTGACACTTCTACTAAAGGACAGGAGATGAAAATAATAGATCTTGTCAGTAACACACTTTTAACTCTTCCTGAAGAAACTTTGTCTAAAGTTTTGAAGACTAAACTTGTAGTCATTGTATTTAATAATATTTGTATCTCCACAAGAGCAAATAAACTCAATTATATCCTAGAGATACTATTTCAGTAAGTTCTTCTGGAAGACTATATTTTCTTCTGTTTCTTCTAAATGTGTCTGTCATTTCTTGAACAAGTAGATCTCCTAGCTACTCACGTTTCTGTGCGGGAAGGCAGGAGCTGAGCCTCTCAGCATTGCCCAAGAAAACCCACAAAGAAAGACTCAGGATGACTCTGACCATAGCAGCATTGTGCTCCACAGGTGGAGCTTTCTTTTCTTTCTTGACTGCTGCTTTATTTATCTTTATCCACCACTTCAGAAGGATATTTCTTCGTGTATGAAGAATAATCTTCCATTTACAATACTACAAGGGAATGTGGCAGGCATTGGTTGGAGGCTATCGCCAGTACGACAATTTCTTTTTTGGTCATTGTGTTCCAGGATTCTGTCAGTCTCATCAATATCCTTCAAGATATCAAGATCCTCTCCTTGCAATGCTGTGTATGTAGCCCGAGTTATACTTCTGAGAACCTCTGACTGCTTGAACCTCATGCATCAATAATACTCCTTTAAGTCCAATAGAAAAACCCATAAACATGATACCTTAAGCTGTTAATTGAGTTATAATAGGCCTTGATCCTGACTGTTCTCCACAATTTGCTTCAACCACAGTATTGAATTCACCATAAAACTCAAACCCTTTGTCTCTTTTCCAGATTGATAAAATAAACTGAAAAACTCGTGTTAGAAGTTATCTGGATGCAAATGTGGACATATTTTGTCTCTGAATAATTTACTTATGATGGAAATAAATGCAGCAGATATTTTATATTGAAACAAAACAAAGCAACATTTATTTAAAAATAAATACAGCTGACATTAGCTGTGGTTGCTATTGTCCAATGAGCTTTAGTCAAATGTAAGCCTAGAATATGTGATATTTATTTTTAGATTTTTGTAGAAGATAGAGTATCCATTAGCAGATCAGTGTCATAGTAGAATCCTGTCATTTTAAAAATCTATAGTCTCCTCCCTAACTCTCTCATATATTAAAATATGTACTGTTTCTTCTACTAAATTTAGGAATTTCAACAGCGTTTCAACATAAGCTGAAGTCCCGTTGACTGTAATGTGAAATGTACACATTGATTGTCTAACAAAACCACACTTTTATCTCTCCATTCATATACTGTAGAATTACTCAACAATTCTTTAGGTTAAATAGGAAGGTATGAGATTTAATGCTTTATGTAATGGTAGTACCAATGTCTTGATCATTCTATACAAATGTTTAGATAAAAGCATACTAAATGCCTCATTTAATTGCATCAATCTTATTTTTTTCCCCTTCTACAACTAATAATCTTTGTGCCAAAATAGTGTGTTTAGGGAATTAGCTGACAGCAGAAGTTATCTGAAAAGTGTTTTTAAAACCATTTATGATCATTTTAAGAGAGTAGTTGCAATATTTATACTAAACCAGAAGCCAAGTGCTCTATGCTACACAAACCATTCATATCACTAAGCATTGTCATAATTAGTCAGTTTTTTGTTTTCAAAGGGGCTGAGTTTTCCATCTGACACTTTTTATTATAACGTTAAGTTGTTTTTCCCGGTAACTTTTATAGCTGCTTCTGAGCCATACAATTAATTTGAATTTGAGTTGGCATGAAGGCAGCACATCTTGCCAGCAGTTTCCTGATGGGGATACCCTCTGTGGTATGGGGGAATTCGACCACATGCAGAGTCAGGAGAAATTGTTTCTTCATTTCTATCCAGGGGCTCAGAAACAAGAACACTCTCAATGCAGAGAGAGATAATGGCTGGGAAAAGATAGAAAGCTTGAAGTGTAACTAATAGATAAACTAGTCTTAATCTCTCTCAAGCTAAAGCAGCAGAGAAATGAGCCTGCTTAACACAGAAGCCTTGCTAGAGAATCAAGTACGGCATCCTGGAAACTGTCTTGATGAGGAACTAAATGATGAAGTGTTCTTCTCCAAGCAAACCATTACTGATAGGAAAATGACTATCCCCTGCCATGTAGAAGAGACAAACAATAAGCAATACAAATACATCTACAGAAAGAAGCCTTGTGGTTTCAGAGTTCCAGAGAAAAGTAAAATATGCAGTGGCACTCCCCCTCATTAACAGGGCAGGGGGAGGTAATAAGATGGTAAAAGTCAGGGGTTGACATAAAATCAGGGAGATCACTGACCAGTTACTATAACAGTAAAAACAGCCTTGACTTGGGAAAAAGAATTCATTTATTAAATAGTTCTATATAAATAACTAAAAAAAAAAAAAGAAAAAAAAAAAGTATTTTGGTGGTGAGAAACAAAGACTAAAACCACTTAAAACACCTTTCTTCCATCCATCCCTCATTCTGCCCAGGCTCAAGTTAAATCCTCCATTCCCAACTCCTCTATCTCTTCCCTGAATGGCACAGGGGGATGACGAATGGAGGCTGCAGTCAAACCACACCAGCTCCTCTCTGCTGCTTCTCCCTCCCTCACACTTTTCCTTGCTCCAGCCTGGGCCCTTCCCAGGGGCTGCAGGGAAACACCTGTCCCACTGGACTCTCTCTCGGGGCCACAGGAGAATCTCTGCGGGGGCGCTGGGAGCAGCTCCTGCCCTCCTCCTGCTCTCCCCTCGGGGCTGGCAGGGCTGTTTCTCACACAGTTTCCCTCAGCCCTGGCTGCTGGGCAGCGTTTTGTCCTTTTTTCCCCAGGCTTTCCCCAAGGTGCCCACCCGTGGCTGAGGGGCTCAGCTGTGCCCTGCGCTGGAGCCAATGGAACTAGTTGTGTCCGTCACAGGGCAGCGCTGGCCACTCCTCATAGGGGCCAACCCAGCAGCACTCTGCCACACCTGCACCCAATACAAAATAATTTTTGATTGAAAAGAGTTGTAAAGAGGAGGAACGTGTGATATTCCTAATCATTTGCATCTTCTAAACCAAAATCTTCCTTATTACGAACAAATCAGCCTTCCTCCATAGAGTTTGCATCTGAACTTTCACACAGGACTAGAGAAAGAAAAGAAGATATTCTGAGTGTTAACCATTCTGAGATAAATTACTCTCAATTTGAGAAAGTATTATCTTTCAAGTGAATTTTACTAATACTTATATGGCACACAGGTGGAATGTGGAAAACACATCAGGAACTGAAAAATGAGGGATTTTTAAGAATATGTGAGTTTAGAGAGCACAGAACCCAATAGATAATGAATGCCTTAGGGCACCTGCACCTGCCTTCCAAATCATTTAAATACCTGGCAGAGGCTTCTAGACAGTACAGTGAAAAAAAAGAGGTATTACCTGTCAAGTAAGAAGGAGGCAGAGAAAGTTTGTTTAACTCATGTTGTTGGCAGCCTTGACTTCTTCAGAGGCGAAGGTGAACATAGAATCATTTCAGCTGGAACAAACCCTCATGATCATCGAGTCCAATCACAACCTAACTCTAGCAATAAACCATGAGATTTGAGGTTTTTTGTTTTGTTTTGTTTGTTTGTTTGTTTGTTTGTTTTTTTAAGTTTTTTACACCTTCAACCTTGGTCTCAAGCATGGCAGCACTTCCATCAGAAGTCAGTGGCCTGCATGTTGAGCCTTCTGTTCCCTTTAGAAAGGATTCTCCTACCTTTTTTGCTTTGTGGGAGCTGCTTTGATGGAGTATGCAGGGTGACTGTAACCTCTTACCACTTCCCCCAATGTTTGGTTCTTCTTGCAAAGCCTCATTCATACCTATTTCAGCAGGTTCGGTTCAGTCTGTCCTAGGCTGGGCAGCAAGGTACTGCTATTGTACCCTATTTCCTGAAGTCACTGCATTCCCTATCCATGGCCTCATACTTGTTGATCAGAGACACCTGCTAGGAGGGTAGTAAGTCACCGCAGACTGGGACTTGAACCTGTAATCCAGGTTTAGGAGGCCAGTGCCTCATCTGTTAAGCCACTGGGGCATGAAATCTGTGAAAGCTCTGTAAAGCACTGGAGCCTGAGAAAAGTTAAAGGAAGGTAGGTAGTTTTAATTCAAATCTAAGTTTTTATTACTTTGTATATTCTTCTTAAGGCTGCTTATGACTATTATATCAGATATACTGAGTAATAAAAAATACGTGATTGTCATAAATGATAATGCATGGTCTGCAAAATAGAAAAAAAATGAAAATAAAAGTTAGATTTGTTGTTGTTGCTTGTTTGTTCTTTTCATTAGAGATGACAAAGTAAACAAACTCCAACACATGATTGGAAATTAGGTCATTTTCCTTCACAGGAAATTCCTAATTCTGCAAGGTCACCCTCTAAAAATAAATAAATAAACAAATAAAGTATCACTCCTTGCAACACTCCTCCAAAGAACATATTGTTATGAATGCACGTATATTGAGAACAAAAAAAGTTTATCAACAAGTGTTTCTCAAAGATATACTGAAAGACTGAAAATATTCAATGTTGCTACCTGGAACTATGACTTCTCACTGCAGTCTATTCAACCCTTCTTCCTCAGGTCATTATTGCTTAAAGGTAATAAGAGGAACAAAAATCTTTTAGAAAACCCTAGGCCTAATGTAGCAAGACTAGGCATAATGTAACAGAAACCTAACAGAGAAACAGTAGCTCTATAGAGACTGGACATGAGGCAAAGTGGTATGTCCTTGGCTTGCAAGCTGGGAAAGTGGAATGTTCCACTAAATGAAGAAAGAACTACGTGATTTTTGCTGAGAAGTAGCACAAAATGACAATATGCATGCTCAAAATATTAGGTCAAGAAGCCAAGACCATGGGTCACCACGTTGTGAAGACCACTGGGGACCACTGGAGACCCCTGATGAAGACTCCAAAATACCAAAGATGGACTTTGGGGGAAAGGGCCAGGTTGTGTAAATAATATATGTTTAATGCATTAACTAAGTGGTAGAAAAAAAATGAATATGCAACAGGTATATGTAATAAATACCAAGAAGTGGGAATCATGCACACGCTTGATTAGAGGAACACACTCAATTACAGAGTCCAGTGCACTGTAATAAAAGTGCCTGCTTTTTGACACTTTCAAAACATTGCTAAAGAGACTTTTTGCTGACTTTTCAGTATCAAATGAATGCTTTAGATTATGAGGCAAGACAATTTACCAAGTATAAACCAAGCTGGTATCTGAATTTGTGCTGCTTAGAATTAGTTCTCAATACACCTTAATGGTGAGTAATTATTTCTTTTGCAGTCCTCATTATCGGTATATACTCTGTGTTAATTTACCTAGACAAGATAATTTCCAACCTCTGAAATGAAAGGAATATGAAAAGAAAATAATTTAAGGTACAGCAATTAAAAATAATAATAATTTATGAAATAACAAGCAACATTTGTAAAGTATCAGAAGGTGGGAAATGTAGGCCAATACCATTTTGAGTTTATACATAACTTCTACTAAAAATCAAATCAGCACTGGGAAAAACAACATCTTTATATAATGTATTTATGACACTTCTGAAGGTATCATTTAGTTGAGTGCCAAACCTTGTTGGACTAAGCATATGAACCTTAGTTGCAAGAGAAATCCTTGCAGGATACTAAAGCATTATGTTAACAGAGACAGATTCACAAAAAGAAAACTCATAGTATGTATTTGCTTCATGTAAACTTAGTTAACACCAGTTACTCAGCAGACATTCAGACTCAAAGCTCTTTTCCTCTCTGAAACTGCAGATTCATTGTAAAATAAAAATTTTAATAGATTTTTTATTTTTTTAATTTTTTTTTTAGGATATAATTATACGTGGCAAACCAAGCATCCACCCTGAATTAAGTTCAAAGTTCTATAAAAGAGCCTTTGTTCACTTTTCCTTCTCTTTCTGGTCTTCAAATGTAGGTGAGAGCACAATAAAGCATGACAAGATGCTGTCTGGTTGATTTTACTGTACTATAAGGGTTAATTAATGGAAGCAACCCTTGTATTTCACTTGACATCCATCAGTACTTGTTTTTTAGGGAAAATTCATTAAAAGAAAATTAAAAACTTAGCCAATCAGAGTGTGATTCTTCACATCCACAGATTTATCTGTCAGAGGTGGAAATAACCCCCTTAGTGATTCCCTTTCTTGTTCCTGAACTGACATATATAGATTCCAGCATCTGTCAAAGAGCTGATCTGGAGATAGAAAGTAAACAGATGAACTGAAGTACTAAAACCAGTGAGCATGATAAGAATGCTGTTGCTGACTACTATTTCAGAGAATAACAGAAAGCTTCAAAATGTGTCATATGCCACAAAGTTCTATGGAAAAAATGACAGTGCAATACAGATTACAATTTGTGATATCTCAGCTTGTTTGATATGTACAACAGTGAATACAGTACATGAAGAATGTAATTTGAAGCTTAGTTACTCCTTCAGAACAGATTAAAAACATCTTGAATTTCCTTTGAGGGAATATCATAGCCAAATATTTTTCAAATAATAAAGTTTTTACACCTTAAAAAAATCCACCTGACAGAGAGCAAATGCTGTACTTTCAATAAACATACAAACTTCCTACTGCAAAGTAAAATAATTCTCTCCTGCATTTCAGAGCTGATAAGGCGTGATCATGAAATAGATGGTCATTAATTCCAAAGTTAATCAAAGATATAAAAGGTGGTATGATCAAAGCTAATTGAAAATGTGGAGGTACCCGTTTAGTCTGTGGTGGAAAAAACACCCTCTTGCACAAGGTTAAATTAACTTAAGAGACTAGGATCAATCATGAATGTTGTCTCAGAAATAAATTGTATGAAAATATGAAAAATTCAGTATTTACTAATATTAGAATACAAGATAGCTTAAAATATGCATATGTAACATTTCTTTGATGATTTTCAAAAGAAAGATAAAGAATATATTCTAATCATCACAACTTCCATATTTACTTTCTTCAAAAAGCACAAGTAAAAAAAATGTTGTCCTAAAAATTTTTGCTGAAATGAACATCTGTAACTCACAAGTTGTGAAACCCACTTACTGTTTCAAGCACTGCTGAAATTTTATATTTTTTGTTAATCATTGGTCACATACTACATTACGAATACATAAATTGCTCTGAAAACTACTTTCTGACAATCATTTCAAATTTTGAGGATAGCTAAAATCCAGCCTCTAAAGTAAAAAAAGGATTTGATCAAGTTGGAAAAGAAATATGTAGCAATTTCATTGTCACCAAATATGATAGGGGTAATTATTTGAGCTAATATTTATGAAGAAATTGGAAGAAAAAACATAGTCATATAAGTACATTTGCAGAAAATATATTTTTTGATATAGATTAACAAAGCATTTACTATCATAATTTCCCTGCCTACATTGACTGGACATACCCTATAGTTCTGCAGAAGACACTGTATGATCCATATCCACGTGTTTCAGCAGAAATTAAAATAAGACAAACACTTGATGCCATCATATTTAGTAACTTTCAAGGCCAAAACTATAGTAAATCCAGGAGAAACAAATTATCAGAATAAAAAACTCAGTTTAGGTGAGGCTTCAATGTCAAAGGTACCTAAGCATGAGCCATCACCATTAAATTACTTTCAGGTAATTTTGTCAGTGGGAAATAAAGATTTTTATGTGTAGAAAACTTAGATACCATCCAAATAAACTATACAAAGATGATATTGGAACGAATGGAAGTGAAAAAGTATTTCCAGAGTAGTTTGGGCTTCTTTAGTGGAGGGATTCACATGTGAAGGGTGAGTCTGTAGATCATATAGTGTTAATATACATATTTTAAAAGCATCTTCAGGGGGTGTTACTATTTGCCATTTCCCACAATATTATAAGACTTTGAGCAACTAATCTTTTTATTATATCATATGAACACAGAAATACCGCAGCCTTTAGCTATAAGTAAACAAAGAGTTCCTGCAAAATATTTATTTTTATATAGTTTTATATATATACACACCCTAATTTGAAAGGAAACTACAATATCAAACATATTTGTTCTCCAGATGTATCCAAAGAACTAGTGTTAGTCTGTTATTCCAAGAAGTATTGGTATAATACAGGTCTCTGTATGAATCCTTTTCAACAAATATGCTCTGTGCACAGGTATGCATGCCATAAACTTTCTTTGCTGTATAACCACACATAGATTATGCATGTATCCAGCTACTGTTTCCAAAATTTACATTAAAATTAGATTATTACCCTAGTTCTGTAACATGCATAAAAGCAAGTGCCAAAGCAAACAATGAATTCTATTTATGTGACATTTTTTCTTGTCTTATACATCTCACTGAACACAAAGATTACACTTAAAGGAAGGCAGTCTCATTAATGACACTTACAAGTAGGACTTTGCATGTTGCCCTTAATCAGGCTAGATTCTTTAAAAGATTGGCAAGTAGCAGTATATAGCTCTCAAAAAAGTGAATGTCTAATTAAAAAAAATAAAAAGAAAAAGATGAAAGTGTTACATTATTTGTACATCAAAGTCTTTATCATCCTTTGAAAAGAGAACATACTTCTCATAAACTTTTTTCCTGCAGGCCTATCTTTCCCATTTTTATTAAATATATACATCTGAATTAGAATCTATTTTAATAAAAGTGTCCTTCGCAACCAGTATGTTACTCAGAATTTTTCTCAAATTAATAATCAAAACAAATTAATGCTAAAATAAATACATAATATGTGTATCATGGGGAGCTGGCTTCATTAGAATTTAAAAAAGCAGAGTTTGTATCTATATCTGGAAATATTTTATAGTGGTGGGACTGATACTTAATTCCACTAATGTTTAAAACAAGCAAAATAAACGGCATTTTGTTTAGTTCGTGTTTTGTTGGTGTTTTTTTCCCATACAACAGGCAACAGATCTGTGGAACCCCTTGCTAAGAGAAGGTGGTGGATGCAAGAAGTTTATACTGCTTCTGGAGGGGGTTGCACAAATGAAAGGAAGATACGAGGCATACAGAGTCCATAGAACCTTTTTCTAAAGTTTGATGTCATGTACACCCCCTGCCATATATGAAGAACACAAGGACAATCACCAACAGTATAGTCGAAGATTATATAGAACTGTTAGCTCTTCACTTGTTTTGTCCTAGAATTCCTAGAAAGCGTGTTGTGTTGTCCAGGTGAACAGCACTGTATTGGATTTGCATGGCAATGTTTTGGTAGCGGGTGGCTATAGGGGTGGTTTCTGTGGGAAGCTGCTGGAAGCTTCACCTGTCTCCATTAGAGCCAATGACAGCCAAGTCCAAGAGGCACATGCTGCTGGCCAAGGCTGAGCCAAGCAGTGATGGTGGTAGCACCTCTGTGAAAACACATTTGAGAAGGGGAAAAAAACCCCAAACCTACAGTGGAACAGCAGCCACGAGCAAGGTGCGAGAACATTGAGAGAAACAATTCTGCAGATACCGAAGTCATCAAAGCAGGAGGGGAAAGAAGTGCTCCAGCCCATGACACAGACCATGGTGAGGCTGGCTGTCCTCCTGTAGCCCGTGGAGGTTCATGGTGGAGCAGGTATCCACCCACAAATCATAGAGGACCCCACACCGAGCAGGTGGATGCCTGAAGGAGGCTGAAATCCCATGGGGATCTCATGCTGGAGCAGGCTCCTGGGAAGACCTGTTGTCCCATGGAAGGAGGAGCACATACTGGAGCAGGTTTGCTGGCAGGATTTGTGACCCCATGGGGGACCCACACTGGAGCAGTAGGTTCCTGAAGGACTGCCCTCTGTGGAAAGGACCCACATTGGAACAGTTAATGAAGAACTGCACCCTGTGGGGAGGACCCACTTTGGATAAGTTCACGGAGGACGGTCTTTCATGGGAGGGACCCCATGCTGGAGCAAGGGAGGAGTGTGAGGAGTCCTCCCCCTGAGGAGGTAGGAACAGCAGAGACAACATGATGAACTGACTGCAACCCTCATTCACCATTCTCTGTGCCTTTGTGAAGGAGCAAGAAGGGAAATTAGGAGTGAAGTTGAGCCTGGGAAGAAGGGAGAGGTGAGGGGAAGGCTTAGTTATATTTCTTATTACCCTATTCTGATTTGATTGTTAAGAAATTAAATTAATTTCCCTGGGTCAAGTCTTTTTTGCCCATGATGGTAATTGGTGAGTGATCTCTCCTTGTCCTTTTCTTGACAGACAAGCCTTTCATTATATTTTCTCTTCCCTGTCCAGCTGAGGAGGAGAAATAATAGAGCAGCTTTGTGGGCATCTGGTGGTGTCCAGCGAGGGTCAACCCACCACATCCAAGCAGTATTAGTGCCTTGATAGTGGTAATTCTACTTATTTGTAACTCTTCCATTACTTCCATTTCAGATTCTCTGGTGAGTCCTCTTCATGAAAAGGTTCTGGTATGGCAGTCTCTCCATCTTTTTCACCTGAATACTCATGTAAAGAATTACTTTACCTTTTCTGCAGTGTCTTCATCCTTTCCAGGAGCTCCTCTTATGCTCTCTGTCCATAGACTTTACAGATTCCAGGACGATTATTTTTCCTCATGTCTCGGGAAGTTAATACTAGTTTTGTTTTGCTAACTTAGCTTTTTGTTAAACTCTTTTTTCTTGGCCTATGTTTACATTTTTATCCATCAGATTTCATACTCCTTTTCTTTATCAGGTGCTTATACTTGATACTAACCTTTCCCTCTTGTCTTAATCCATTCTGACCTCCTTTTATACTTTCTCAGGAACTTCATAATAGGCAGTGTGAACTGTGTTACCACTATAGTACTCAATATATGCACTGACTGCAAGCGTGCAACCCTCTGAAGCAGCTGTGCCTTTAGCTTCCTTTTAACAAGAGTTCTTATATCTAATGTTCTCTAATCATTAGATTCTCCCAACTCCAGCTTCTCTGGAACATTTTGTCCATTATCACTAGCTCTCCAAAAGAGGAACACTCTATTTTTTTTGTCATTTCCATGCTGTCAGTGTGACTTCTTCTGAAGGGAGCATAACACAGACTTAGACCAAGCAAACAAATGGATGCTCTGTGCCATGATTATAAAATTGGGAAAATTCTGGAAAGTTCATAAAAGGTGAGAAAAAGGGCTTTCAAATGCATTTTCAATATTGTGTTTTGCAAATTTTAGCTAGGAATGGCAAAAAGTAACATGCAGAATATGACAAAAGTGCAGCACAGTAGGTGTGCTGCTCATTACTAAGGGACCTTATTACTTGATCAAAACCAGGAGCAGGATACAATTTTTTTCCCAAAAATTTTCGAGATGGAAATTGTCCTTTAACAAGCTAATGTGAAATAATTTTATTGAAATCTAAAAGCACTTCCTTGCTGATGTCAATAGCACTGCGGATTAACTTTATACATAAGACTTAATCTTTATATCAATATGTTATGCTAAAGGATTCTGATATTATAATTGTAGATGGTTTCCATAGATACATGAAAGAAAACTGGCATATTATGGTAAATATTGAATTACACTGAGAATGCACTGAGCTGTAAATTGTCAAATGACAACATCTGTTTTAAAGACTTGCAGAGAGGAAGGACAAAGGAAAGGTTTTTGCAAAATAATAAACTCATAGATGAAATAATATGTTGAGCAGAATATGAAAATAAAATTCTTCCACTTTCAGTACTTTCATTTCCCCACTGAATTGAAAGAAACTTAACATCTAGTCCTCACTGTCCCATCAAATTAGCATGCCTCTGTTTGCCATAAATGAGATATGGAGGAAAAAAATAATTGGCCACAAAGAGATCTGTGGTGAAAAACGTACCCAAATGTCCAATATTTTTCTGGATGACATTTGCTTTCCAACCTAAGTTTGATTCAACAAAAGGAAACGACCAATATCTTTTCAGTATAGTGTTGTTGTGTTTTCCTAACCATTTTCTTTTGAATTATTATTGTAATACTATTATTCATAATTGTTTTTTCAACCTGTTCTTAATCTTTTGTGTATTTGATTCTAAACTAGATTTCAAATAAATCAGCATTAGAGGTACCATAAACCTCAAGGGGCTTTGGACGGGGTCTATTATGTCTAAGTTCTCAAACTGATTGAATGGAAAGAATAATTATGGACAGACATCACTATACAAATACATATACAACTTAAACGTAAAGAAAATAACCATGTCATACATTTCACTTCAACAAACCTTTTTAAAAGTAAAAAAGAAACTGTATAAAAAAACCACAGTTCATATTTTAAATATTCAATGAACTATTCAATTTTAAATTTCTGTTTAAAAAAAGTTTTACAATAATATTTTTTTTTTCCATTAGACCAATATTAATCTATCTCTTTCCTACAGAAGAGAAGATTCTGAAGTAAAGGTATGATACTTTAAGTAAAAGATTTTGTGCTACCTAGTGCAGATGGGGATTAGTCCTCTCCCAAATGTCCTATATTCCCTGGAATTCAAATCTTTGGCCTAACATTGGGGCAATTACATGAGAAGGAATCTGAGTTGGAACACAAGACTTCTTAGAGATCTTTCTGTGACAACATTTTAATAGAATGCTGAAATGTATTTGCATATTCAATACAGTTTCATTAAGGTAAAAAAAATAAATATATATATATATATATTCTTCATCCATTTGGAAATAGTGTGCTTTCTCTTAAATCATCTAATCACATCAATTTGCAATCACCTGCAATTTGCCATACATAAAAGACAATTAAAATTAATTATTTAGAAATGTTAGGTGCTATATGAACATACAAACATCTTTCTTCAAGTAGATTCCCCCAACAAAGAACTATATTTAGTGTAGGATGCCATATAATAAATGTTGATCACCAATACCAATATCTTTTGTCACACTTGGAAAGCACTGAACTGTTGAGTGTTTGTACTAGGGCAGCATTCGTTTCTACAGAGGGTGAGAGGCCTCGAAAAGAGAGTAAACGGGACATCATTCACTGCATACCCTTACACATAATCCACTTTATATCTGAAAAGATAACAGATAAACAAATACTGAAGAAACTCTATTATATTTCCACATGTTAGTACTACTTCATTGTCTACTGAAAGTAATGAAAAAAGGCTACAGCAGATAGCATGCTGTGTCCCTGTGGATAGCATAGAGTCATCTGTTGATTTGTCAATAGAAAGAAAATTTTTCAAAGTCTATTTCATTTCTGGATTTTGTTAAAATGTTTCTTAATTGCTTATAAAAAAGTTGCATCAAAAAGACTAGCTGTATTTTGTGGGTAATCAGCAAGAGTCAGAACCCAACTCCTATTCCTTTGAATGAAAGGCAGAGCTAAGAAAATGCTTAATCCCCCCAGGTGATACTGCAAAGTATACAGCATTCTGGCTCAGTTACAGAAGATCAGATTGTATAACAGTTGACTTTTGCAGAAATAGAAGCAAAATCTCCAACATTTTTTCTTAATCTAGACAACATTGTTATTGTCTGCCTTCCTTTAAAATAAATACATTTAAGATAAAACTAGGGGGAAAAGATAACAACTAAACAGACTACATTTCTTTTTTATTTCACTCTTTTTTTTTTTTTTTTTTTTTTTTTTTTGAGCTGCTTGTGTGATCTCACATTTGCAAATACTTCCTGCTAGCCTTGAGGTTCAAATTTCATTTTTACTATAGATTCACTGTTCAAAGTGATTCTCATGTACAGACTTACTGTGAAGAGCAAGCCTGTTGAGAGGAAAGAAAACTGCTGGGAGCTTTAAGCCAAAACACTTGTGGTTCTAAACCATCAGGGAGAGGAGTTTGCTCTAGGTCTGTTAAATGCTACATTATGCTTTCCCGAATAATCCATGTCTTTCTGTATTCATCCAGTCTTCTACTCATACAACTGTTCATGTGCCCTAACGTTATTTCACGGGATGTGTATACTTTAAAATAATATATTTTGTGTTGTACATGATATTAAATAAAGAAACAATCCAGTAACTGTGTGTGTCCACACCAATATGGAAACAGCTCGTGAAATTTAACTATTGCTTTGAATTATTATTTCCTCACTTAGATTAACCAACTTCCCTATAATCACTTGTAAAACTAATACATTATAATTAGAGGATAAGTAAGAAAGACTGATCTCATCTAATAATTATGCTTCTCAGTTTGAAAGATATTAAAGTAATGTGTTTCCCACCTAATGGGTGAAAAAGGAGATAATTTATAATAATATATTTCCCATCTGCAGTTGTTTCATTATGTAAAGAATTATTTGCACATTCTCCCGTGTGTGTGAAATGAACAAATCCTCTTCTGTTTAATCAGCATTTATCCAGATAATCTGTAACTGCAGAATGCAACAGGAAGCCTTCCAATTAGAAGTATCTTATTCCAAAACTCAATTTCAGAATAGATGTTTATAGTTTTCTGTATTTTGTCTGTGCCGAATGCCATCCATAGTAAGAATGATTTCTCTTTCCTTTTTGTTGATTTAATGTCCTGTGTTGTCTTCTTGATTTACTGTTCCATCTTGGTTGTCAGAGCAAAGTGTCACCACTGAAAAACAAATAAGACAAATGTTTTTAGCATGATGGGCAAAATGTATGTCTAATGTTTAGTGCTCTTCAGCATTACTGGAAAACAAATGCATTAATCCATACCAAATTAATCTAATTTTGATCTTGTCTATCAGGCAAACTATTTACACTGTAGCACAGTTTTAGGTTAGATTTATACATGTAAAACATGTTTAAAATATACAAATATATAATATATATATTTTGTAAAATTATAACAGCTATTCCTATGCTCATCTGCAGCACTCTATAGAAATTTCAGAGATTTAGTAAAACTTGTCCCTATTAGAAAAATCTGACAAAGAACACACAGATATTATTCAAGATTTTAAAAGTAAACTTGATATTAAAAAGTGTGAAGTTCCTAACACAGTACAAACTATAGATCATAAAAGCGGAACTTAAATATAATAACTTAGAGCAACAGAGAAACCAAACTTCCTTGATAACTTAGCTAATGGATGGAAAATACAGATATGATAAATGAGTGAATAGATACTAAATTTTAAAAACCAGTAACTACTTTTCAAACAGATTTTCACTATTTCTGTGATATTTTCAAATGGAAAGGAGTGAAAAAGTGCATACAAGGAATTAAAGGAGAAACAGAAGAGTGCGTTTAATTTCTATACATTTTTGTATAGAGGAAAAAAATAACAACAAAAAACCCACAGACAACCAAGCCAAACCAAAACAAAATACCAAAACTTTCACCCCTAAAATTTGAGCAAAGTGGAACATTTTTAAGAGTCATTTTTCTTTTCCAAAACCTGCTGCAATTGTACATTGTTACAACAGTCAATTGTTCTATTCCTTTTTCAGTTTGTTTATGTATCTTGGAGATCAGTCAGATGGAATTAATAACTATGTTCTAGATCACTGAGATACCCTCTTTCACTCTTTCATGAAAAATACTCTTAATTCAAGCTCAATTTGAATATAAGAATATGAATTCACTTCTAAGAAGGGTGTAATTTCTTGACCAAAGAAGCATATAATAAATGCATGGTGCATGGTACAAATATAGACATATTAATAGATATGCAGTATAATTAGACAGGTTGTATAGTAAACCAAATTATGGTACTATAGTCTTCATTTTTTTTACATTTCTGTAAGGAGACTTTACATTTATTATTAAAATCTGAAAGTAGTTAATTAGAAAATAACTAATTATCGTCAAAGATTTTACCTTGAGATCATGTGCCAAGCTTCTGATAAATACCAATTAGGTTTTTAATGTCTTGCATTAGCATAAGTATTGATAGTCTAGATTTATCTATTTTGTACATGTATACAACAGTGTAGGGTGACAGTATAAAGTATATGTATTGTGCTATATTTGAAAAAATACAGGCTTCCTTCAGTGTGGGAATGAAATGAGATCTGCTCTTTTACATAAGATAGAAGAGAAAAAAACGGGATCTGCCTATGCATACTGAACTTAAATTTTACAACACATAAGGTCAAACACTAAAAAAATCCAAGGCACAAATATAAAGAGAAGTCAAGATTAAAAAATTGATGTTCTATATTCTATAGGACAATGACTAAAGTTAGTAATGGATTGTTTCTTAATAGACTAGTAGAGCTAGCAAAAATGAGACTGAGAAGGGCCAAAGTGTTGAATGCTTCTTTGCAATGCAAATCTTAATCAGTCTTAAATATAAAGGTCAGTTTAAATCAGACATTAAATGAAATTAATGTCAGAGAAAAAGGGCATTAACACAATATTACAGACAAATCATAAGATCTCAACTTTGATAAAAAAACCTATTATCAACAATTTAGACTGAGAAATGTTGGGAGACCATTAGAAAACAAAGCCAAAACCAAACCAACAAACAAACAAACAAAAAAACAGCAAACAAGAAAACCCTCATCCTTTTTGGGAAGTGAGCCTACTTTAGCTCGCTGTTAATTTCGGGGTTTTGTAGACTTTTAACCTTCTATTCATTTTCAGGGCATGTGGTGTTTTCCTATAAATTTTATGGGAAATTCCAAAGACTTTAACAATGAGAGTAAAAGAGACACCTTCTTTTTTTTTTGCATATCTGAGACAGAAAAATAACTTCAATGTAATTAAAAAGGCTCAAATACTAAACTGATGGAAAATATACCTGCCCACACAACTGTGCAAGTAAATGTAGAAGTCATATCTATAAGAAGCTGTTGAAATATAAAACACAGACAAATATTTTACTTTTTTTCACAGTTTGCTATTCAGAATAATTGATTGTATTCTTGGAAGAGATATTGACCAACTTTTAATATGTTTTTTTTTTTTTTTTTTTTTAGTTTTGTTTTACTATGAAAAGAAACTAGAGTAGGAGTCTGGTTATGAACAGACTTATTTGTCGGAAACTAAGCATTGAATTAGATGAGCATAGAATTTTATTTAACATGGCAATAACTTTGTTGTTGTTGTTTGTAAATGATGCTTAAATTTAAGACATGCTAAGAATGTTCACAAGGCATAAACCATAAAATATGCAGTAATTAATCAATTTCTGTTTTAGCTTTCTCACAATGTTGATTTTCTCCACCTATGCTTAGAGAGAAAAACTCAAGGTTATCTCTATTCCCTTAACATGGTTCAGTAAAAGCAGCTTCAGTTAATTGCTATATGTTCATAATTACTGTGAAATTCTTAATGATAATCAGGTGACTTGATAACTTCTTAAACAATAGATATATATTTTATCACTATAATGTAGGTATATCAGCAGATTCTTGCATATATACTCATACACATACACATACAAGTACATGTATAAATATACATAGATATAGTTATGTTGATC
This sequence comes from Nesoenas mayeri, assembly GCF_963082525.1. Taxonomy (NCBI): domain Eukaryota; kingdom Metazoa; phylum Chordata; class Aves; order Columbiformes; family Columbidae; genus Nesoenas; species Nesoenas mayeri. The sequence goes on from NC_137543.1 coordinate 86,209,086, forward strand.
TATTTGTATGTGGAGAGATAGAGAGACCGAAAGTGAGAATATGTGAGCTAGGAGCCCTACAGCAGGGCCTCAACAGTTATTTCCTCCCTAACCATTTAATAGACATTTTGCAGTTTTGGCTTCCAGCAAAATAATGTTTGGGGAGGGAGTACTTTATTAATGCAGGTGTCTCAAGGTATGTTAAAAAACAGAAGGAAGATGTTATTCTCCACCAGGTAGCAGATACAACTGGATAAACTTCCCTGGTTGAATGTTCCTTGTATAAAAAGAAAACTTTCATTAGGAACTGAGAATTTCAAAGAACAATTCTCATAACAAAATGATTTGAAATAGTTCATCTTTTTGAATGCCCAAACTATGAGTATGAAGTCCAGAAACTACATGAAATGAAAAGCTGTAGGGGACATTCTATCAGTATTTCCTTTTCTGGTTAGATTTTTTTTCCAACTTGAATTGTCCTCTGCAGATCGCCTGCTCCGTATCTACTTCTTATAAACATCAACTTCTAAACAACATGTCATATCTCTTTAACAGGACCACTTCATTTATCAACTTTTTTTTTTTTTTTTAATGCTTTAGCATTAGAAAACAATGTCTCCTCCTAGAAGGTTCTCAAGTTATCTGCTGTGTGTTGTAAAAGGACACAAAGTATTCAGAGAAGATTTGGTGGGCAATTTTCAGAAAGTCTGTCATCTTTGTCTGATTTTTATTGTGTGGGAGTTAATTTCTAAATAGCAACTCACATCATCAGAGTGCTGTGGAATCACTGTGATTGTCATATCAATGTCAGTATCATGAAACAACATTACTCTGTATATTGGACATGTGCAGCAGCAGCAATTAGAGATCTGCTTTAGAAAGGAAAAAAGATGTGTATAATCAAACAATATAAGTTTAAAATCTGCTATCATTCAGACAAGATGCCTGGTATTTGATACTAAATTAATTTAAATCAAAGCTCTTTCACAGTCAGTAATTATTAGATCCTCAGCTTGACATGATCTGTTTTTAGCATGACAACACCAAGGGCCAGTGATTAAGGGATTAAAGTGGAAATTAATTTATGAATAGCCAAAAAGGAAGACAAAAAATACAAAATGGTTTCTTAGTAGGTCTGCTTAAAAATCACATAAGACTGTAAACTGTTACCTGTATTCTTAGGTAGGAATGTGATGGTAGAAGTTGATTTTCTGTTTCTATCTGAAATTAATTTGGTTTTGCAGTTTTGTCTGCATATGCTATTAGACCAACATATAGCATAGACAGTGACTTTGGCAGCTCTATTCAATTGATTATTTAATTTTTACTTGATGAATAATGCACATTTCTGGAAGAGTCAATAGCAGAATTAGAAGCTCAAAATAGTTTTGACTGCTTATAATATAGTCCTTTAATTCTCAATATGCTTAGTAATTTATGTGTTTCAGTTTGCATGCAATTGTTACAAAGAACTGAATCATTCATATTAAAACAGATGGGTGAATTTTATCTTCAATGTATAATGGAGTTTAGAATATAAGATGAAAATGAATAAACAGATGTGAGTGAAATCTACATGCTACATATTTAATCTTTTTAAAATTCCTTCTTGCAAGTAGTTTTGTTTTGTTTTGTTTTCAGTGATTAAATAAAGCCAAGCTCTGTCCGCAGTTACAACTCTCAAATTTTTACGTTATTTTTTATTACTAAATAACTTAATAGAAAAAAAAAGAATGTTCTCAACCTACTAACGTTTTTTGGTTTTTGTTTTTGTTTTTGTTTTTTTAAAGTTTCTATCTCAAAAGCAACCTTTTGGAAATTTAGTATAAATTTATGGGAAAAAGTTTGATATTTTATTTGTCATCACCTAAAAAGGGCAGCTGCATTTTATTTCTGGAAGTAGATTTCTGATAGATAGTCGATGTATGCTTATATATACTATAGGCCTCTATATTACACTGTCACATTAGTGTTTATTTAAAAAGGAATCAGTCCCATTTGAAATAAAGCTTATTTTGATGTCTATATGCAATGGAATACTGTAGAAAGTAAGATTTAAAGCAATGTTATGCCTTATTCTCTCCAACATGATTGATTCAATTCATTTTCAGTTTGACACGAAGAGAAACTTCCTTTCCAGTTCTGAGAGGCAGCTATCTTTACTAATATGATAAACAAAAGGGATTATTATTCATTACATGTAGTACCATCTCACCCAGATGATGTTCTAGACAAAATGTATTTTGTTATCAATTACTTTGAAATAGTCAGTTACATATTATGCACTAACTACTGAAAGATCATACAGATGAAATTGTAGCATTTCCATATGAGACGAAGAGGGAAGAAAAATATGTTTTCTACAGTTTATGACAAAGACCAGCTTCTTACCCTCAGTAAAGCTGTCCATGGAAGTACAAGAAAATTACTGTGCAGAAGACTTTTCCTAGCCTTGTTTTATTGCAGTTTATCCTTTCTGCTGGTGGGCAGAGCTGTGGCTTTTTTTCTAAAACGGTTATGCTGAAATTTAAGTTAAGAACTCTGCAACGTCAATATGCATGACTGGTTTTTCCTGATACAAATCTTAATGACAGGCCTCCAGACTGCTGTACGCTGTTAGTGGATGCACCTTTTCCTCCATTTAGATCTGACACAGAATCAAGTGACAAACATGCCCAGACAAGCTAGCTGAGCAAGTCCAGTAAGTCCGTTTTCAAAATCTGCACAAAGTGCTGAGTGTCTTTGATTAAGAGTTAAAAAGCTTTAAATGGCTTCACTAGTGTCTGCCTAGTCAGCAGGTATATTTCTGGTTTATTACCAAGGCATTTGAAATCAGCTACCACTCTTGCTAAGAGCCCTGCTTTGAACACTGAGTGACCAAACCTGTGCACCTTGCGGCTGGAAACTCATTGCAAGGTGCTCCCATGATACACAGGAATGTGCTTAGTGTTTTTCAGGAGTTTTTTCAGACTCATGCATTGTTTCTTACAAATCCTGGAAAAAGATCTAAGGTATTCATTTGATCAAAATGTTCTTTCTTTTATTGGGAGAAATAACTTACTTCTATCTGAAGGTGACCGTTGCAACAATGTGGCCATCACAAAAGAAAAGGGAAATGTTTGTTGTCCTCTAGTGGATTTAGTTGTGTCTTCTCTGGAATTAGTAAAGCAGGACTGAGAAATCACTCTGCAGATCAAAGTGACTTTTTCTCAGTCTCCCAGTCACTCTGCCAAGTAATGCAAGGTGTTCCACGTTATTTGCATGTTCAGGCTCTCCAGTGAAGGCTTCTCCAGTTCAAAAGATATACTCTTATACTCCTAGAGCTGCATTTCAGCTAATTACCCTTCTAAATTTGACAGGATTGAAGCAATAGCTTCAGTTTTAAGGTTTCATGTATAGTGATGCCATTCACAGGCACCTGACTTAGCAGCTAGCCAGAGAGGAAGATCATCTTAGTTCAGGATTATGCTGGTGTGTCTTTTGCTTTTCCTGTACAAAGGCTAAGCCAAGCTTATGTTAGCCCTGAACGCACTAACCTGATATTTAGGTTTGGTTTTAACTCATACTACAGTTATAAAAAAAATTAACACTATCATTCTCCTTGATGCTTACCTGATTATCTATTTATTTTTGATGTTTTTCTTGTTTGCTCTTTAAAATGACTACCAAGCTACCTAATTTATGACAGCGGTATTTTTCACTTTGGTGACTTTATGTGAAATTGTGAGTACAAATATTGTGACACAAACTTTGATAGAAATTAGAGAGAAAGGGCTCTGGCAGTGAAGATGATTCTATCCCTTATACTATCATTATGAATTTCATATGTTTGTCACTATTTTAGAATAAACCTCTGTAAAGATGCCTCAAGAAATCATCTGTATCCTTCTGCTTACATCAAAGAAGGATGAATTATACTTAATTTTAACAGATATACTCTTGCAAGATCTTAAGTTATAGAGACTCTCCAGGCAACTTATTCCAATATTTTACTATTGCTGTGACTACAAAGCTTCTTCTAATGTATGACCTAAGCCCCTCTTTTTGCAACTCAGACCCATTGTATTTTTACTTATCCACATTCACCCTTTGAAGTCGCTTATGTATCTGAGAACAGCTATTGTATTCTTAATGTTTGTCTTCCCCATTTTAGACTAAACCCTGGAATATTTTTCATTCTTTCTTTGTAGACCATTATTTCTGGATCTCTCTCTATCTTTTCTTTTCACACTCATGAGATTGCTAATTTCTTGACCTGCAGTGTACAAAAATGGAAACAGTATTTCCATCAAAACTATTGACTAATTATTTTCTGTATTTTCTGTTTATGCATTCATAAATATATATATACGCATACATGCACATGTATTTAATAATGTGATGAAAATGTTGACTTATATTCATCTAGTGATCTGTTATATCCACAGATCTTTTTTTCTGAAGAACTGCTCTCTCTCCTTGTGTCCTTATGAAAATACGCATGTCAACTGACAACCTCTGACATGGCAAATTCAAATCTACCCTTGGAATACCACTGAATTTTGTTTGGCCTTCCTAAATATAGTTTCTGTTTATTTTGATTATGTCATTTTAAGAGCATTACTGATGTCAGTGAAACCCTGTTCTTTGTATCTTTTTCTTTGGGCAGTGAACAAGAGGTAATTTCACTCTATCCACCTCCGTAGCTACTTCTTAGTGAACTATTCTAGAGATTGTTTTCCTAGCTTGGCTAGGAAAACAGAATGCAAAGGAATGTAAACACTTTATTACATCCCAGATATTTTAGCTGTTGCTTTTGTTCTCTTCTGTTCACAATTCATGTTATCACATTACAGAGAAAGGAAAAAAAAATATATGCAACTTGTTCCTTTCAGTTCATAGCAGTTGTTCTTTTTTTTTTTTTTTTTTTTTTTTTTGCAAATACATGCAAATGGCTTAATTTGCTTCAGTATTCCTCTGAGAACTCAAGGTACTTTAACTGATTTACAGTTCTTCCCCTATTTTTCATTCAGACGCTCGTTTATCTTCTTCCTGTCTTGTAATACAATGATAATACTGTCCAAGGATCTTTGGACAGAAGTTAGCAGGACTCATTGAAAGAGCTTTAAACTAGATTTGAAGGGGGAAAAAAAACAGTCACAGCAGAGGCAAACCCAGGAGTGTCATGCCAACATTTGAGGGATAGGGTGCTAGTGAGGCCCTTTGGTCTGCCGTCTCAGTGGAGACAGGGGATGGAGAGCTATGTGTAGCAAAGATACAAGGGTTATAGATGTGTTAGAAATGGCAGAAGTGCCTGAGAATAGTCACATAGGAATTAGGGCTTTTCATTGCAAAAAGGTGGTGGGATCAATAGCTCAGCTGAGGTGCATCAACACGAATGTATGCAGCAGGAGCAACAAAAATAGGAGGAGCTGGAAGCGATTTTGAGGCAGAAAAACTATGACATATTATAATTCCCAGTTCAGCTCTTATTATCTGAGTAGTATGTTCTCCTTTTTGACTGTTGTAGGCCAGAGAACAGTTTTTAGTGACACAAAAGTTCTTACTGAGTTCTTAAATGTTAAGCCATTTACAAGTATGCACCTCATCTTATATCCTAATATCAAATGCATTGACACACAGTGAATGTTTTTGACTGAACTTAATACTGATCTGTTTGACTGAGTTTCTAATTAAATGGAACTTAATTTGATGAGTATTGTGGTGCACTGTGGGGTACTTGTAAATAGGCAGTTATGTAAGTGTGATTTGGGTTTTTTTATATTGCATTTTTATTGAAATAACCCTCTTATTTGTTCCTAGTAATGAATCAGTACAAGCAGTAGAATATAGGAGCTATAGCTGAACACAGAGAGGAAGCAACAGCAACTGCTGTTAATTGGTGTTCCACAGAAACTGGGAATGTTTTTCTCTTTAATTTAAACCTCTGGTAGCATTTATATAAGCTACTTTTGTGCAGTGTATACAACAGCTATTTTTGTTTGCTTTCTAAAACAACTCTCTTGACTCTGAAAGTTATGTACAAATTCTTAAGCACTAATTTAATAGTTACAATGGCTGTACTCATTCCTAGAGTTCAGGAAAACACTAGCATAGATTTACATTCATGTCTTTTTCAAAAAAGCTCTTAGATTTTTGTTTAAGTTTATATGTTCACATAATCCTCATTTATATCAATGAGACATAATCTATGTTTCAGTGCTTTTCTGAATGGAAAATTATTTCCTAAATTGATACCTTTAATTTCCAATATTTTACTACTGTGATTATTGATGTTAGAGGCAGAAGGAAGGAGTATCTTTCTCTTTTACTTTAAAAAAATACTTTCAGAATCAAAACTTCATCATTGTGTTATACCGAGCATTCACTAAATTCAAGGGTCTTTTCAGTGGTGCCCAGTAACAAGGTAAGAGGTCTGGGCACAAACATAGGAGGACACACTTTTTTAGTGTGAGTGTGACTGGATATTGGCACAAGTTGCCCAAAGATGCTGTGGAGTCTCAATCCTCAGAGATACTCAAAAGCTGTTTAGATATTGCTTTAGGTTCTAGGTGACCCTACTTGAGAAGAGGAATTGAACTAGATGACCCTCAGAAGTCCTTTCCAACCTCAAGTATTCTGTGAAATGTTACATCTTGGAAAATAAAGCATTTCTATTGGTGAATTAAACTCATTTAGATGCATTGTTCTAGCTCTGAGAGAGATAAAGAAAATGTGGAAAAAACCTACGAATCTAAAACATGTATTATAAAAGGATATGCAGTTTTGCAGAAATAAGTACGGACATACAAAACAGGCTACAAGTCTATAAGATCTCTTCTGTTAAAGTTAATACAGCACTAGTCCTAGTCAGAAACCCTGGGAAAATAAGTTGTGCATTTTAAATGAGAGGAGAAATAATGATGAGAATATCACAGTAAGATATCTGAAGGATAGTGAAATCTTAAATTAAGATATTTAATGAACAAAATAAGAATCAATAAATCATTATATCAATTAATATATTACTAGAGATAGCACAAATAAAAAATATACACAATAGCCCAGTAATGCCTTAATCTTTGAAACATATGCTTACTTTCCGGTGCAATAATTCCTTGCTTTCTTTTTTTAGTTTCTCATTGTCTCCCTGCTTACATTTCATTTCATTTTTTTACTAAAATTATTTTTCATTACCCTTTTCTTTCTTCATTCTTCATGCTATTTATAAAAGATGAACTTTTTTGTTTAAAATTACTTCAGTCAGGATATTCAAGTAGGTAAAGAGCTCTGTAAAACACTTTGCTCTCCCAGACAAATTCATCCTTTCTGAGTGTTATGATTCCTTGAAGAAATTATCAGCATCTTTAGCAAAAAACAATGGCCAAATTTGTAATAGGTTTTCTTGAGTTCTCTCCCACTCTGCCCTAATCACTACTTGTTTTTCCAGAGAATCTGACTGCCATCAAAGTCTTAACTTTTACAGAGGAGGCTACACTGAGCCTCTGATCACATAATTGTTCCAAGGAGCTTCCTACATAAAAAGGCAAAATAGCTTTCACTGCAATTAGAAATGAAGAAGCAAAGTGGCGTTTCTCTGCAAAACTTGGCAGCATAAAAAAAAAATGTTGCCAGACGTCATGAAAACAAACTGTACAAATAAAAACAAAACCTGCTAGCTTCCAGGTTAACTAAAGTTCTGAAAGCATAAAATTAACAAGATATTCACAAGGTTTCCACAAGAGACTCCTATAAACCTGTTATACTTAAAATTTTAACAAAAAATCAAAATTAAAAAAAAATCACAGAAAGTCTCCTAATCATGCTGGCTAAGCAACACACAAAAAGGAGTAAATTCACCTGCATAATACAACAAATGAAAATAGATTTAAAACATTTTAATATATCTCTAATCGTAATTTACTACTGGAATATTATCTGTTCAAGTGTCTTGATCCATCATTTCCATCTTTACATACGTATAAATCACCTAAAAAATAATACTAACTTTCTTTCATTGCAGAACAGTGGAAGATTGGATCCCTACAGCATCCAATAGAAATGTAATAAATGTCTGCTTTTTATTCATTTTTGTTCGTATACCACTTTTAGTAGAGTCTAGATAAAGTAATACTTGTGTGCCTTATCTGTTAGTCCCCACCTTCTATTCCTCAGTCATGATTTTCTAGAGTTCAATAGTTTCTTCAAGTTATTTTACCATTATTTTTCTTTCTTCAAATCCTCCCTTTGTGTCTATCCTCTTTTCTTTTTTTCTTACTCTTTTTTCACATAGATTTTTTCCCACTGTACTCTACTAGTTCTTCTTTTCTTAACAAAATCTTTTATTTTTTTTTTCCTATGCATTGAAGTATATATTTTTACTATTCTTGACCAGCTTAAATACTTGTCAGTAAGTACAGGCATCTTTATATCTAACTACTTGACCTATCACTGCAGGCGTATCTCCAGCCCAGTGCAAATTGTGCTATTGTCATATATGTTTTCTTCTGTAAAAAAAGAGCACATGCATCTTGTTCTGCATACTACTTGTCACACATTCCATATACAAATAACAGAATTATTTAGCAAAGTTTATGTGTAAGATCTCCTAATAAGAATATAATTTTTGTACAATTCAATCTAGTATAGGAAACAGTTATTTTTATAACCTTTCACATTTAGATTCTAGATTTAGCCACACTGAATCAAACCTTTGAATCAATTGGTTATTTGAAACTTTTCTACAGAAAGGTGCTGGACCTAAGGACAACAGTTTACGAAAAAAAAGGAGAAAATAATTGGCTGAAGGATGGTAAATGGGTAAGAACTTTTGCCTGACCCTAGGTTAGACTCTCAATATGTTTGTTGGTATTTTCTGATCATAGCAAACAAATACCACACTGAAACAGAATGATATTATCAATCGCAATGTGGATTTGTTGTAAATAACTAAAGGAAATTATATTATAATGTAAAACTTTCTATTTTGTAAAAATATACAGATTTAGCAGCCTAGACAAGAGAAAGGTCTGCCTAATATGACTCAAATATTAATGTATATGTAACTGAAAAAGCTGTACAATTAAGGCTTTTTTTAACACTAGAAAGTATGCAGTTCAATGGGAATAGACTCATGAAGAGAAATCTTCAGTGCAAGGACCTGACATTCATGCTATACAGATGTTGACAGATTCATATCAGGCCAGCGCTCATGTTGTTCCATGCACCAAACACCAATTAGCAGCTAGAAAACATCAAACATGTTAAGAATATTAAGGGCTGGGCCACCTCCTCCAGCAGCTCTGGCCCAGGACTCCTTGTGCCTTTCACTGGAGCCCAGCCCAGTGCCCTGCAGACTAGGGTCTTTGCTCAGGCTGAGATACAGGTGCTGCTTTCTAGTTTGTAGGTTCAGCTAGCAGTGAAGCTGAGCATATATCCTTGTAGCACTTACACACATGGGATAGAGCATGAGACTATTGAGAGACTTGAGAAAAAAAATAGAAGACAGGACAGGTTGCAGTGATCAGATGTAGGGCTCAGCCAGAACAATGTTTTCATGTGACCAGCCCCTTTCATACCTGTTTCTGTTCACTACCCGTAATTCCTCCTTGTTGCCCCTACTCCTGCACATTGCCCATGGATTTGTACAATTCTACTGATTTCCTCTCTGCTCTCTCAGCTGCATGTCTGTGATCAGCTCTGGTTTACAGTCTTGCTAGTCACAAAGCCCAAATTGATCTTGCTGGAAGTGATACCTGTAGTTTCTTGATGACCCATCAATTACTGTGACTGGTGACTTTTCTTTTTTTTTTTTTTTTCCTTGCCTTTCTGATAATCCCTATTTACAATGGCCTTGATCAGATAAGTTTACGGGAATAAATGTTCTCACTTTCTCATATATCCTAATAAATTAATGTGATTGACCAGGTCTGGTTCTCCTCACTGCTTCCTTTATCATTTGTTGGTCAGGTTCATGTCCCTGTATATTCTTGTTTGTGGCTTCCTCCTTCACTTATTCTCCTATTTTTTTCACTTAAAAAGTCCTTGAGCAAATATCCCTAAAGAAGAAATCACTCTCCTTCTGCATACACTTACAAAACACACATTCTGGCTGAATTTAATTTGAAAGGAATCCAGATGGTGAAGTCTAAGGCTTATACACAATATGAACCAAAGCCTTGTAAGTGGTGTAAGTCAGGAAAGTATTTTCCAGAGACATGTCCAGACTGTTAGAAGACGTAAATAACCTTGTTTGACCTCACAAATGACCCAACCTTGAACAGGAGGTCACTTCCAACCTGAATTTTCCTGAGGTGTGTATGGAAGCACTAATGTGATCCGAAATAATTTATTAATTTGTTTAATTAACAGCTTAAAGACATCCATATTTTAAGGTGCCACCAAGCTTTGCTCCAGCCTGTGTGTATTAAGGGTGGGGTTACTGCACGTAGTAGTTGAGAAATTCTGAAACAAAAGAACTAATGCAAATGTTTCTGGTACACAGAACCATCTTCCAAAGATAATGGAAACTGTGTCACAACTTAAGATCTTAGCTAGAGAAGCGTTAGTTACCAGAGCTAGACAGGACCTTAGATCAGAAGTTGAGGAAGTGCATTATTGTGCAGAATGTCATATTAAATATGTCCACAAAACCAAACAAATTAATAAATAAATAAATATGTATGTTTATTAGTGGGTAAAACATAGATAAATAATAATAGTTTGCTCTACAAAGAAAGTGTATTGATGGATTAGTGCACAGAGTACTAAAAGTTAGAAACAGTCAAATAGCACACAAAATAAATTGGGTAGGTTTTTTTAATGAAAAGTTTCTATCTGTTATTTATGGTCAGATAACAGTAACTCTTTCTCTGTATGAACTCTTACTTAATAGTTAGCCAAGCTGTGTATTGGTTATCTCGCATGGTAGGGTTAGATTTGTTTTGTCACAGGAGTGAAATGAAACAAATTAGGGAGATGATACCTCCTGTATCTTTGCCTGCATAGTTCAATACTAGATCATTCATTCTAAGCATGTCATAGTCCTGAAAAAAAAAAACAAAAAACAAAAAAACCAACAACAACAAAAAATGAACAAACAAACAAACTGATTTTCTTCTCTGTCTTACAGAAACTGGAAGATATTTTCTCTATTTTCTTTAATTTCTCCAATATACTAAAGAATAAAATAAGTCAGATTTCTCCTTCTGTTAAATAAAACCTGGGCCACATTTTTCATGTAATATTATCTATATATTTATCTGTATGTTTGTACTTATATAAATATGTTTATTTTTGCAGGACTATATTTAGTTTTATTTTAAAGAAGAACTTTCAGGATGTTACTGAAGGGTATGTTCTTTGTACTAATACTTGTATGGGATCAGAAAATCTTACAAGATCACCCTCATCAAATAAACAGTATTTTGAGTAAGTAGACAAAATCTAGATGTTGTTATCAGCCATATTAAGCCAAATATTGGAATTATATGGAGTATACCTATTATGGCCAATTTTTGAGCTTCTTTCTCAATTCATTCAAAACGTACTAATTTCTTGTGACAGTTGATACATGTTGGGCCTGGGTGACAATAGTACTAGCATATTAATTAGCCATATCAGATAAAGGAGTAGCTTAATTATAAGAACAAAAGAGCTCTTTGAGCATAAAGAACCTGTCAGTCAATCACTGTGAGATTTGTGATGGAGAGGATAACCTTCAACAGGGGTAGTATTTGACCTCCAGCAATAGCAACAGCCAGCTGTTAGGAGCCAAATTAATTTGAACAGGTCAGTCAGGAATTCTATATTCTCTACCCAGTCTCATAACTAACAATGTCGAGAGTGGAGAGGGAGAACCAAGAGACATTCTAGGGACCTCACAGACCCTAGGCCCCTGCACGGCTCAAACTAGTATGCCCATCCGCTTAATTTTCTTCCTGAACCATGCCATCTCTCTTGCAGGAAGTCAAGCAATTAATAAAACTGCATACTTCTATGATTAAAGTGTTTTGGTTTCTGAGTCAATTTAGCCTCTGCACAGGCATTTGGTCTTAAACCTTGTCACTGCTTTGAAGGGACATACTAATTTCCTTATTTTCCTGTCTAATTTATAAAAAGAATTAAATGGTAATGCTATTTATCAGAAGTTACCACTCAATATTATCTGAGATTTCCTTTCCATTTTCATTGTGGAATGTGAAAAATCTTCAGGATGTTCTAAGACATTTGGACCATGCCATTAGGAGATGACATTAGTTATTGTGGAATTAGAAGTGTCATAGATAAACTTAAGATCTTGGAGAAAATAAAAACATCCATGCAATGCTTTACTATAACACATGGCTTACAGGAGACTTGGGCTATTGTTCTTGCACCTTTCTACTCTCACTAGCACAGAGGCCAAGTTTATACACTTTCTTTAGTTTTCATTGTTGCTCTTTTTCTTCATGACGAATACCTCCTCTTGTACAACATAATAAAAAAAGAAAATCAGTTTAAAAAAAAAAAAAAGTGAAGTTTAAATCTAGTGCAAGTACCTTTAAAAAAGCAGTTTACACTAAATTATTGTGCTGTCTCAATATCAGAGAAAGAAATCCATGTCTATGTAAAGTAAATTTAGATTCAAAATTTGAAGTATATAAATGAACCTAAAGAAGGACTGCTCAATTTTTGGGTACATTTCTGCTATAGATACCTTATATCTACAAGGAAGTTGAACCTCTCCTTGCCTGTGCCAGCCCTGCTTATGTAATTTTAAATAATGCTTCAGTCATCTGAGTTATCTCACCAATTTTCTCTCATTCTATTTACATAAAATCACCTTTATGGATTTATCCACTATTTTCTGCATTCTTTCTTCCCTTTTATCAATGATGTGTATTGCTGACAGATAGTTAATAATTAGATAGACAATTTAATGCTGACAGCATTGTTACTGTGCTAATATAAAAAAATCCAACAGATTTTTTTTTTTTTTTTTTTTTTGTGGGGAGGGGGGGAAGATTAACTTTTGGAATATTTGAGTAATGTATTTGAATCAACCTTTTTTGGAACCAGCATCTTCACTATGATATCAAGTTTTGTTTGGATGATAACTTACTATCGCCTTCAGGAGGAACTACCTGATTGAACTATTTTTTTCATCTTGGATGATAAAGCTATGAACCTCAAGTTTGGTGAAGTTTGCTGAATATGGGTAAAAATGTGGCTCTTCCTCTTCCACCAGCAGAGTCTGAATATATCTTAGTGTTGAAAATGGAAATCTACTCTCAGAATCAAAAGTAACTACTGAAAGTGTTATTGTACAACTTAGTCTAACTCCAAAGAAAACAACTTCATCCATTTGGGGTGGACGGTTCTTCTGCTATTGATGCTCATTATTAGAAATGTCCTCTTAATATATATTAAAGAACACTTTTGCCTCTCTCTCTCTAGTCTGCCAAAATAGTTCTCTAGAAGTTTAATGTGTCCACAGAATGAAAGAAGTGGACAACAGGGACATTTGAACTACAGGCTTCCCAAACTCATCTCAGACCATGGACTGTTATCCATAGCTGAGATACTTCTTTGTGCATGTCTGAAACAGCTGAACACCGAGGAATTTTAAACAGGAGACATGGCCCACACAATACTGGGCTTACTCATTCCTGTTCTGAAAGCATCTGTTTGCTTCCCCTCTTTTCAGAAACTCCTGAATGTCACTAGACCCCTGGTTTGTAAAAATCTTTGCCTGGCTGAACTCTTCTTCCTCCTTAGAGCACAGCAGTTAAGACAAACAATGACTTGAGCAATTTCAACAGAAAGTAACTAATTTGAACTTCTTTCCAGTTCATCCACAGATAAGAGAAGTAAACTTGCAAAACTACCAGAAGGAGGTACAGCTAACAAGGTGGTAAAAAACTCTGGCTGTAGACAAAAAGGAAAATTTAGAATAAAATAGAAAACATTTTTTTCTTCAGGTGTTACAAGAAGCTTATAGTTGTTAAAAAACTCACAACTATACAGACAGCTATAAGGATAAATAAATAATTTGATTCACTTTTTATTAATAATGTATTTCAGGACAAAACCTAAAATTTCAGTGTCAAAAATTTCTGTCATTCAAGTGTGACATACCGGAAAGCCAGTGAAATACAAGAAGCACCAGGAGGCTAGTAGATCAATGATTTGCATAGTAATTACACTGAAGCATTTTTCAAAACACTCAGAGCAACTTTGTATTCATGCTAAGCAGAGAAACTGAACCACGTAAACAAATCAGCCAATTCACAGTAGCCGTGATCAGACAAAACTCTTAGAAGATTGAAAAGTGACTACTGTACTATTTTCTCAATAATAATTTTTTTAAAAAGCTACTTTGGCCTGCTTCTCTGTGTGTTCCTAAATAAATACAACAATCAGATGTGGTATGATGAATTTACAGATTTTAGATGTTACACACAATGTTCTGCCTTCCCATTAAGATATCTGAAATCAATCAGATGACTGGAGTTTACTATACTCAGTGGCAGGGAAAAAAAAATAAACTGCTCGACACAGTATGTTTTGTGGTCAGTATTTCCTAGCAAGTGAAGAAAGACTAAGATTATATGAAAAAATGGCAAATCCTATTGGATTACTTTTTCTGCTCATCTTTCCTATGATTACTACTTTTCTTCCCCATGACAATTCATCCAGGATAACTTCAAATTCTTTTTTAGGTGAAACTCCTCTCCTACTTTTGTCCTTTATAGTCTTTTTTCTTGATGTCGTTCTATTGATGTTTTCAGATGAAGCCTCCAAAATTCCTCCAATATATGCCCCTATTCTCTAAATTCCCCATTAAAAAAAATAAAATAAAATAAAAAAATAATAATAAGACCTCTATTATTTACTAGTTACTAATAAGTAATAAATGTACCATGACTGGAGATGGTGTATATGTTCTATAACATGGTAGCACTACACTGAGCAGGTGATTGCGGTGCAATTAAGATTGTTCTGCTTTAATTTAGTAAATGAATATAAATATAACCAATTAGAAAGGAAAAATATGTTTGGATACACTGCTGAGACCTTGATTGATAAGAAGAACTAGAGGAAGTTCAGAATGTTTTTTACAATCAGATCCTAAATTCTAAGAGAATTTCTGCTGTGTATCTGAATTTTTCACATCTCTCCCCACCCCAGAAAATGAAACAAAACAATAATAATATAACCTTGGATCTTGGGTAAAAAAATAAAAAAAAATAAATAAAAAATCAAGGTGTGTCCCACCATGTCAAGACATCTTCCTGTCCTTTCCCACTAGACTCCTCTTGCTGAATGAAAGCCTCCTATAAGCAGTCATAGGTCTAATGATTACAGCCACAGTCAGGCTAATGGAATTCTTGCAGAACAGTTAACCAGGTTTCACTGATCCTGCATGTTCTTCAGTTTTTATCCTGTAGAAAAATCACAAATGGGGCTGCCCCACAACTTGACTTCTAAGTCAGAGCTACTCATCCACCCATCAGAGGGAATATCAGTAGCCATTTATTTCAATGGGCATTTCCCTAAATGTAGTTTCTTAGGAAAAATTACTAAGTAGATGATCTGTCTGAAAAAAAGCTGTCTAATATGGGAACAGCTCACTACAAAGAGAGCAGAACTGAATAAAAGAGGCAATGTTTTTGGAGAATTTGGAACATTTGTTGCAGATAAACTAAATTAGATGTCTAAGGAAGTTAATTCTGTCCATACTACCACAAAGGGACAAAATGCCTATAGGCAACTTAGGTTTGTATGCAGAACAACTGTAATGTCAAAACCTTTGTTTTTCATTTTTTCGTTCAGATTACTTGAAGTTGGCCTATATTAGGAAGCTGGCTGACTATTTTGAATGATCTTCGGTATCTTTTGAATTATCCTGAAAGAAAGAACCAGCAAAAAGCAACCTCCCAGGGCAGTACAGATGATAAATGGAATATTATGACCCTTTCCTTGAGTTGACTGCACCAAGACAGTTTCATAACCACATCAGTCTGAATGATCTGTTGTAGTCAATTAAAACAAATGTAATACCATCCACATATCTCAGGTTAGTCTAGGAAAATATCTGTAACTGCTCATGAATTGAGAAATGGAGCTTTATCTTACAAATAATACTATTAAGACACTGAAAAGTACTCCCCAGTGGTGGTCACACTGGGGATTTAGTTAGGTTGCCATGCTGTTTCTAAATCTGCCCTCTTTGATGTGTTTTCTCAGGGTCTGTCCCATCCCAACAGATGGGATGAGGGATGAGTTAACTCTGAACAACGACATGCACCCTGACTCAACAGATGAGACCAGGTGTGAGTTAATCCTGGGTAATTCTGCGTCTGTTATGCAAAGTGAATGACAGACAATCACTCCAGGGGTCCAATTCAATTATGAGTTTACTAAAAGCACGTGGTGGAATACTAATTACAGCAATTAGTGGCTTGGCAAAAGTATAACAGAAAAAGTCCTTCTACAAATGGTGGATTGGCAACATTTAGTAACTGTAATACAAAAACTTAACCAAACTTTAACAACAGAACTTAAAATGATGTTACTTTTATATGTTCAAGGAAAAAAAAAAAAAAGAGAGAGAGTAAGAGAGAGGGAAGGAAAACTAAGATATGAGAGAGAGAAAGAGAATAAGATATAAACTAAGATATGAGAGAGAGAGAAAGAGAGTAAGATATCATCACTCCACAGGTTATCGATCCAGCAATGTCCAGTGAAGGGAGGGTGGATATGTTGTTGCTCTGCACGCTGCGCAGCATATACACGCCACACTGATGCCACACGCGAGGTCATTTTACAACCCAGTTCATTTGCATCTGTGCAGTTCATCTCCTCCCTCTGCTCGCTTTTCATGTTAATTAGGACGACTCTTCTGGAAATGGATCTGCGGTCTGCAAACTAGGGGAAAGTTTACGGTGTTGACCAGAAGTGAGTGGTCTTGCCTGTCACGGGTAGCTGTTGATTCGTGGTTTCTTCGGGTAGTTGGCTGTCTGACAGATGAGATCATCTCATTCCAATTAGGCCATGAAGCCTTCACGGCAATTGACAAGGGCAATTGGCAAGGTGCTTGACACCATAACAAACACAATACCTTGGGAAAGATAGGGAGATGGCTGCCTGCACAACCACCTACCTTGTCCTCCCAAAGTAACAAAAACCAGTTGTTTAAGGCATAACAAGGTCCTTTGTTCTGCTAATGATGGGCAAGGGGGAAGAGCTTCAAGGTTGTCATAGGGTCTGAAGACCAGAATACTCTGTTAGGCGGCTACATGGCGAGGAATAATAGTTATTGAGGGGAGGTTGAGAAGTTTAGATTATTGTGTTGGTCTGTGAGACTCAAAGCTATACAACTTCAGGGCTCATTACTTCCTCTGTTCACTGAATTGTATGACACACTCACATTTCAAGACTAATACATCTAAACAGCCTAATTCCGCACAGAGATATATGAGTTCTTCATTACATTATAGCTTTTTTTTTTTTTTAAGTTGTTTTTCTATATATACTAAAAATACGTTTATTTTTTATTAGATATCTCAAACAGACCATCAAATGCAGACCTCGGCAGTATAACTTTATATCAAATGTAATCCAAAATAAACTTGAAATATCTTGGACAATGTTATTAAGCTATCATACTCCAAACAAACTAACTGTTTATCCTGTGTTACCGAAATCAGCCATTTCAAATTATTGTGTAAAAGGATAGACAGGAAATAAACAAATACAGTTCAGTAAAAATTTCTCTACTACAGTATCTTAAACCCCTCATTTTTGCCTTTAGGCAGTCCGGCAACGTTTTCACAAACACCTTTAACAGTAAAATGTTTCTTACGAGAGTCAATAGGTACTCATTAGAGAAATATAAATTTAAAGTAATTGTTTCTGTTCATCCTGTTTCTTCTTTCATCTACAACAGTGATGTTACTGTTATTAAACAACAATTATCATCTCCAGTTGTAAACACAAAAGAGGTTTATTTAAAGCTTACTAATTTTTTTTATTTTTTTTTTTTTTTTTAAATGGATGTCCATCTAAGAACAGCCTGGAAAATATCTTTGAAAATAATGATCCTTCAAAATTATTATCAGGAAGTCAAACGTTTTTGAGCATGACCTTTTACATGAATAAAGGAAAAGCTGTTACTTTATTAATTCAGTAAATTACTTTTCTAATCTCCAACAAGTTTTCTTCAAATGGTGGCCATCAAGAACAAAAAAAGTGATGGGAAAAATCTCATTATCACTGGATCTTTTTGTGTAAGATACTGATCTAATGAAGATCAGGTTCATGGCTGATTCAGGAAATCACAGTTGGATAATTTTAATGTATAAGATACAGCTTGTGTCTTGATATACATGCATAAGTGTTGCCCCTCAACAGGCAGGATGCACATATTTTGAAAATTTCATTCTCAAACTGTTTCCTGAATTAAAATATTACACCTTATGTAAAAAACAAACAAACAAACAAACAAACAACAATTCTCAGTTTCATATTGATCAGAAATGTATAACTTTCCACTCAGATCACAAATAGCATCATACATTTTTAGTGTCATGATGTAACACTAACCATTATTGTAAGAAAATCTGTACTCTAAAAGAATCAGTGGGATATATAATAAAAAATGTATTTCAGATTGGCTTAACTTTTGTCATATTTTCTTCCTCAAAATTTAGGAGTTAGAATACCAACACTGTGAATGTATGTAGTATACCTACAGAGGTTAATATTAATTTTTATCAAATAAACTGGATTTGCATAAAGGTAAATATGAATGAAAATCCTTCAAAACACTTCACACACACAGTTCTTTAGTAAATATGCTGCATGTTCCTGTAAGCATCTTAATAAGACATAAAAATTATATATCACAGCTGTGAAGCAGAAACTTTTTTCTTATCTTAGTCATTACAAGTTCATGTTCTGAACTTCCAGTCTTTCCAGTATGCTTTGTTTGACCAATGCAGAAAATCAAATTGTATTTCGGAGAGTATCGTGCTTTCCAACAATAGCTAAATACAAGATGGTTGATTTTCTCTTCAATGCTACACAGTCATATAAATCTTGGTGAAATTAATGAAAATAAAGTAGTAGCATTTTGCACCTACTTTGCATTCACTGTGTACACTTTTAAGCAATTATAAAGGTACTCGGCTGTAAAAACCTGGTTGTTAGTCTTTAAAATCAATATTTTTATCAATATAAATGAATCTATAATAATAACTTCTGAGGATATGGAAGTCATCTTATCTACCCAGGATGTGTGAATACTTACTGTGTTATAGGAAGTAGTGGAGCATCTATAATTAAGGAAAAGTTCAGTGCTGTATGAAATCCAAATTCTCTTCTGTCTCTAGAATGAAAGCTAAACCACAAAAACATAGTGAAAGTTTCAAGAACAAGACATCATAACTGATTAATTTATAATAGATATTAAAGTAATTATCAGTGAGTTCAGAATAAATAATTTCAGTAGTACATGAAGAGCACTGTTTACATAGGCCTCTACTGTGAGTAGGGACTAGATGCAGGTGGCTTCACTCATTTCAACATTATGACACTTCACTGGTATCTGGGGAAAATTTAGGGAAGGAGACTTTCAGTCAGTCAATAATGAGGTTTCTTGTCTTTGTATTACAGTCAGTGTATTTTAACACATAGACATCTGTGCTTGCAATTTGTGTATGTAGCCAGTACTGATTAATCTGTGACTCTCGAGATTTAAACTCCAAACTTCACGGTTGCCTTTTTACCCTGAAATCAACCTAAAAAAAACAAAAAACAAAAAACAAAAACAAAAACAAAACAAAACAAAACAAAAAAAAAAAACAAAAAAAAAACCCAAAAAACAAAAAAAAAACCACAAAAAAACAAAAAACAACATTTTTCTTTAAAACTGCAAAAAAATGCACTTTATTACATATTGCTGCAGGAAATAAAATAAAATTTCAAAATACTCGACAAATCATTTAAATTTGCAGATGAGAAAGCCTCATGAACATTTTGATGAGAAGACAGTGTGATGAAACTCCTTATGGGAAACTCACAAAAGTGGATCCACCAAGGACAATTTCTTCTTCTTAGCAACTTTCCTTTTGATTCCCTTGTATCCTTACCTCTGCTGAAATTTGCCCTGAAATTATACTCTTTCAAAACAGACTGGCATACTGCAACCTTCATGCAACATATACATCATACAAACTATTTTATCTCTGATTTTTAGCATTGTGGCTTTCAAAATACACTGATTTTGTTGTTTAAGTTTCATCCATCTTTGATGCATATAAAGTAATCTCTTTGTCTGCAAGCACCTGACATCCTCAATAAAAAGATTCACAGATTCTTTCAATAAAATAGCCAAACAGTGGAAATGGATGTACATATCTCAAAGGAGTGGCTTTGCCTTTTATCCAATGACTGCTTAAATTAACAATCAATCCCTGAAGTAACTCTCAGAAACCTACAAGTATCTTGATCACTGTGGTATAGTCATCTTCCCTCTGACTCAGTGATCTTTTCCACAATAACACAGCTGCAAGAAGAAAAAGACATCTGACAAAACTAAGACAATATCTTTTGCAGTTAGACATGCAGTTTGAAAAACTGTGGTGTAAAGGAAGTAAGTATTTAACCCTGATCTTGCACTTCCTGGCAAAAACTAACTGCTGACCTACCAGACAAGAAGACATCAATATTGCCCTATATCTTGTTTAATAAGGGAAAAAAAAAAATGACACTTCTCCTTTCTTCAAAGGTTATAGGATCCAAATAAATGCAAGTACCCAAACAGCAGAGCTTTCTAACCAGTGAACTTGAGTAGATGTTTCCTGATAGCTTCACAGAAAGTATTCCTTTCACACCTATTCCTTTTGAGCATTTACAGCAAGGCAGTCAACTTCTAGTTTTCATTATGTGCATAGAGACTAGGTACCATATTCAGGACTTCCAATTCCATCTCCAAATTGCCGAGTCTTTGTCAGTCTAGTTGTACATAACCTCTACACAACTGGCACAGAAGAGGGCATAGTATTCGGTCCCAGGCTATTTTCTGTTATGTCGCTCTTTCTCTCATTGTGGGGCTTTTGTTCAATAAACCTCATTCTGCAAAGACTAGAAAGTTCCAGATGCAACATTCCTTTAATATATACTGTCACCATAAATCTACAAAATCAGCTAAAATTACCATTTAGTAAAGATTCTTATGGAATATAAATGCCTTTTCCACTATTTTTCCACAGAATCAAAGCAGTGCTTAAACTGAATTTATCATATGTAGTTTTGTATGTTGATGGATATGCAGCTAGATTAGTACACTCCTGAACTTCCTAAACACCACACTTTGCCTTCCATTCATTTCTAAAACCTATAACTTGCAACAATTTTGAATCCAGGAGATTGAGCTTTGACAATATTTCACCATTAGAAAGAAAACCTCTGTTATAGTCTCTATGACAGCACCTAGACTTTTACAGCTCAATTTCTATGCAGAAATATCCTCTCATTCTGTGATTCATGGGAAAACCAATCTAGAGGCTAAACATATGTAAACAAAATAGTCTATTGATGCTACCAAAATACTAGTGCAACCTTATCAATAACCTACCTGCCAACACTGTTTCCAGAAATTTCTTTTACAGTGTGCCAATAGATGTAAAACAAGATGGACAAGATTTTTTTTTTCTCTTTATTTAGGAAAAAAACTTCACAAAGTGAAAAATGAAAAGGTTACCCACTTCTAAAACCTTCATTATATGAACAGACTCAAAGGTCTCTGATGATGGATAGCTCATTATATGATCTCATTACCCCAGCATGTACATCCACAAAGTGACTGGAAACTGAGAAGTTGCTGCTCACAAGCTTTACAGAGTGTCTACTGGAGATTAGCATACCCTCCAACATATGTACATAGTTGAGGACCTATAACTATGTAGTTTGAAAAATAATTGAGTAGAAAACTCACAGAACTAATTCCTTGAAATGACAGCAGAGGACTTCTGCTCTCAGAGGAGATTCTTTCCTTACTTAACCAAAATCACACTTAGAGACTGGGTTCTGTATGACGTACATGCATATGAAAATGTGCATATTCACTAGCTGAGAAGTAGTTAGTGCTATGGAAGTGACGTGCCACGTAAATAGGCTCAGAACAAAAACAACACAATGGAAGCACAAATTTAATGTGTTAAGCTGCAAAGCAAGCTCAAGGCTGTATAGCATGTCCCAGAACACAGCCCAATTGTAAACTTTCACATTTTGATTTCATAAGGTCAGTACATATTTAGGAACATATTTTAGCACTCACATTGCTAAAAGCAAATACATTCATCCTTTATTTCTGTTCTGAGATATTATACGAGGGCAATTCCTCCATATTTTTTTTTTTCTGTCTAAATGTCAAGGCACTCTTTCTCATTTCTGTTCTCTTCTGCACACCAAATTTAGTGTTAAGTTTTTCGTGTAATTAGTTAACTCTTGCAGTGTTTCTCAAACCAAATACACAGTACTACAAGACTCTGTCTCTGTACATTGTCACTCCAGAATCTGCACAGAGAATCAGTGCCTCCTATCTACTCTTAAATATGTCAAACTTTAGCCAAACTTTATGGAATAAAATAAAGAAAAAAATACTATCTGCTCCACATGAACAGTGGTACTCACACTCATTGATGTTAGGTGAATTATCAGCGACATCAAGAAATAGTTTAAATCTCTGAAAGAAACATAATTCATTAAATTCTCCTGTTATTAGGTTAAGAAAAATAGAAAAGGATGTAGTTATTTCAATATTTCACACATGTGCATATACTCAGTGTAAGTAGTACACAATGAAGAAATAATATGCAGAATTCAGCAAAAATATATTTACTGCCATTGTACTTTCATATGGCAGCAAACATTTCCTCTTTATCCTCACCTGAATTGTGGTAAAAGTCTCTAATGCTAATTAACAATTTTTTATATTTCTAGCAACATGGCCCTGATTTTCTCTGCACACAGAACATTGCTGTGTCACAAACGTTGAATTACATTTTCAGTTACAACGTAGTCTGTTTCTAAGGATGTGAAAATTATAGTAGTTATTGTTAAACATCTGTTCATTAAATGAAAAATGTTTTTTAATTATAGGTTATAAATGAAAAAAATATATATGCCATTAGCTTCACTTTTGAGTTACCAAGATCTTCATTAACAAATAGTCTTAGAACAGCAAAATAAAATAATCCCTGACAAATTGCCATTGCATCCCACTTTTAATTCACAATCCATGTCAGAACCACAGAACAAAGCACCCGGCTGTACTGAAACAAAGACATTTCTACTCTCTGTCTCCACAGCTCATTCAGAGCACTACCTTGTCTTTTCTTATCCCAATCACTCTGCCCATGCTTTGGAGAGTGGAACACTATCAAATTTGACATTGCTGCAGGCCCCTTAACAGAGCAGAACATCAGCAAGAAAATGATTGTGTATGGTCTGTGAATTGAATATATTCCTACAGGCTAAGTTCTGAAGTGAAATTATCATGTTTAACTCACTCTCCACCAACTAAAAAGTAAGAGCTATTTTGAGTAGCTGGAGGGCTAGCTGAGAGCTCCACTTAGAAAGCAAGAGAGTACATGTGCATACTCAAAAATGTGTCAGGATTACTCACAATATAAACATAAGTTTTAATAATGGAAATACAGTCTGCAGGAAAGAGGTCAGTGCTTCCTTTCATGGGAAGAACCTATGAAGAAAAAGATACATTTTTTCCTTCCTCCAACAAATAAAATAGTCCAGACTACATATATATCAAAGATCAGCTATCATTTGACCTCCTTTACCAGTGTGTCTACCCCTTTCTTATCACAAAATAATAATCTATCTGCCTTGGGTTTGCTTACTACCTGCTCTCTGCCCCTTTTTTCTTTAAAAAGCACAATAGAATTACTCATTTCTTCAAGAAGGTTTTTTTGGCAGTACTTAATCCACAAGGTATGTGTCCTGCAAATCATTCATAAATTTACTTGGAGGTTTTCTGAAGAAAAAGGGTCGTGATATTCAACGCATTTTACTGAATGACATCTGAGTGGACATACTATGGACATACTAAAACTCAGAGTTATGCAATGTATAGATTGTTGGAGGCAAAAGAACCTTAACTTGAGGAATTTTAATTTGTTTAATCGCTGCCAATTAAGACAAAAATATAGATCATCCATTCAGCTATTAGGAAAAAGAAACAGTTAAATGAATAGTTTGGGAAATACCTTTCCTACTCCTTTACTAGGTACAACTTCAAGTGAGAACCTCTCCTTCTCCTTTATAAATCTCAGATTCCCTTCACTGTTGTTGTGCATTATGCTCAGCCCCTCCTAGCTCCTTCAGAGAGGTGATGGACAGTGACAGGGGCTGTGCTCCTGGATGTCACAGCTTCTGTGTGCCACTACTTGCTTCTCACTCCTTTTCCTATGTAGTAGCATGGGTAGCCCATGGCCGCAGTCCCTCCGAGCAGCACCTCCTGTGTCACAGAATCACAGAACTGTTTTTGTTGGAAAAGACCTTTAAGATCATTGAGTCCTACTGTTAACGTAGCACTGCCACCACTAAACCATGCCCCTAAAAACCTCATCTATATGTCTTTTAAATATCTCAGAGACAGGGACTCAACCACTTCCCTGGATAGCCTGTACCAATGCCTGACAACCCTTTCCATGACGATGTTTTTCCTAATATCCAACTTGATATACTGCAACTTGAGGCTGTTTCCTCTCATCGCTTGTTACTTGGGAAGAGACCAACACCTACTTCTCTACAACCTCCTTGCAGTTAGCTGTAGAGAGAGATAAGGTCAGCCTCCTTTTTTTTAAGGCTAAACAGACCCAGTTCCCTCAGCTTCTCCTCATAAGACTTGTGCTCCAGACCCTTTACCAGCGTCATTGCCTTTCTTCGAACTCACTCCAGCAAGCACCTCCTCCCTGAGTGTGCTACCAGCTGCAACTCCAGCAATGATCTCTTCTGCCTCTTCTCCACCTCCTCCCACACTCCTTAATGGCCCTCTCTCTCAAACGTGCCAGTGCAGAGGTGCCATGTGCCCCAGCTGTGGCTTTGGCAGGTGGCTCACAGCAGTGCCTGAGCTGGACAGAACCAGCTGTGACCAGCTGGGGCAGCTCTCAGACCTCTGCAACCCCAGGTACAATGCTGCCAGCTGTGTGTAGTGCACACAGACACCTGGAGACCCATTTTTACAGGTACTTAGCATGATGCAGAAATCTGCACTAGAAGACCGACTGCATCATTACTAAGACAACAAGCAAATTTTAAATCTAAGTATTAGAGCTTAACATTTATAGGTAGAAAAACCTGAGGCACAGAGCCTGGCTGGCAAGGTCATGGATAATCATATAAACTTTTTATTCACACCACAGTCTCAGAAAACTTTCTGAAAAATACATTTCCTCAAAATAAAATACCCATTGCAGAAAACATCTGTCATCCAAGTTGAAGCACTAGAGCATTGTAAGTAGCCATAAAACCCATAAAAATGAATTGCAACAAAATAACTGCTTTAAAATAATCTAATGTACATGATCTAATTTAGGACAATTTCCCTCACCATTGATTGGTAGGTGTTCATATTCTACAGTTTTGTAAGAGAAACATGAAAACAGAGTAGTACAAAAAATTACAGCAAGCCACTCAAAAGGATTATAAAACACCATATTTTTGCCCTTTTCACCCCTATAATAATCTTGCTCTATTAAGCTATTAAATGCTGAAGTCCAGCAATAAGTTAAGCAGTTGTTCTTCATCTAGAATAAGTTAAAATTCATGTTTCTATGTTACTAACATTCACATTTTCTGGTAGTCCTGATTCAGGAAAAATAAATTCTTTTACTTTGCTTTGTTTTATCCATTTGTTTGCATAATAAAGGAATTTGAGTCAGCTGGATACAAAAAGAGAACCACACCACTTAGTGATATATCTTTTTTTTTTCTTTTTTTCCTTTTTTTTTTTTTTTTAAATTTTTTTTTAATTACTAGCTAGAATGGCTAGAGCAGTGGAAAGCCATGTCTCATCTGCAACACCTGCACACCTCCCAGTCCCACTGGCATAAGACACCAATGGCCTCAGTAATCACACAGCCCCAACCAAGCCTCCTTGATTCCCACCATACCTATAGCAAATTAGGGGGGTTAAAATGGGATTTCTATCACTCTCTGTTTTCCTACCACAAGTCTGTGAGGTGTATGAAGTTAGCAGCAGTTATGTGGTGAGATTTCTCTATCGCTTCTTGTCTGTTAGAGCTGTGCAAATGCCATCAAGATCTGAGTGCTTTCAAACCAACTTTTCCCTATGACAGCTTGTGTACTGATTTCTTCCCAAATTAAAAATAAAAAAAAATAGGACAACTACTGGTGACGTTTCATCACCTTTTGTGATGATAAGTGTATTACATTAGAGTTCTAACGATTTCCACATCTGAATTTAGTATCCAGATGAAAGACTGAGCTGCAGTTAAAGTAAGTTTTCTCAGTGAACAGTTAGAAGTATTGACTGATATCAAATATGGAAGAATTTGCACAATTCACTAGGAAGAAGAAAAATGTTAAAAATAATAAGGTTGGAAAGGATTTTATAAACCCAGGGAACAGGAACTAATAAATTGAACATATGCTGCTGTGAAATAATAATGCATAAAAAATATCTTGCAACATAATAATATGTTTACTGGAAAGGCAAATATACAAAAGAAAAATATGTCAAAGACAAGAAAATAATCAGAGATTTACAAATTAAGTTCCAAAATAAGCCCTTTTCTGTATCTATACAATTTAACTCTGAAGTGTCCAAATGCAACAACAATCTACTGTGAAGTACCTTGCTGTATTATTCCAGCTTATCCACAGTTACACATAAAACCCTTCTGCTGCAACTACAGATGTATCTTGTATATCCTGTCACTTCATAGTTATTCTGGGGAAAAGGAGGCACACAAAACTACTGTGGTAAACATGGTAAACAGCTACTTTTTGGTTAGATGGTCCTGCATGTGAGCCCTTAATTGTCTGAGAAACTGAAGCTGAATCTGCTGTTTTTCTCTATCCAGTTCAATTTCAATGGACAGAATAGAAAAATAATACAAACTTCAATCATGCTCATTATTTGGAAGGTACTATACATAATCTACAGAACAGATACATTTAAAATGTGGTATGTATGCTACACATGCATAACATTCTACGTCTGGCAAATAGTAGAAAGAAAGAATTAACACAAATTTTCAGCTGCCATAGTGATTGCTGTCACTGTTCTTTATTGTATTATTTTTCTTCTGAAATTTCTCCCCAATACAATATTTTCCTGAAACATAAAGTAATCTGAAATTATATTACAGCAAATTTCAACTCCTAATAGATATCATAAAAAAAGGCAGTAATTTCCATAGCATTTAGCTGAAGTAAAAATATGAGATCTTACTCAGTGTTTACAAAAGTCCACCAAAAATATGTCTGGAACTTCATCAGAGGGTGTGCCTTGCATATAGACTCTTGATCCTGGAAAAATGTCAAGTAAGAGGCAGAAGCTAACAATAAAACTCCTAACAATGAATCAGTATTGCTTAGCAGAGAAATAAATGTGAAAGAACTTCAGTTATCACTTAGAACAGGCAACTAATTGTCTGCAAACTATCTGTCCATTTACTGCCACTACCAAAGAGGCTGATGCATTGCATTTAGAATTTATTTACTGCTAAGAGGAGAATTCAGCTCCTTCCTTGCTTAATGCACTGAAGTCCATACATCACAATTTGTATTGCATTCTTTCAAAGTACAAGTAAGTATTTCCAATATATTAGAGATCCAACATGGGTCTCTCATGTCTTCTTGGGATGAAATCATCTTTGTTTGTGAGCTCCCAGATTTGACCTAGAGACTGCATGAAATAGATAACCACTCATTTCCAAGCTGTTTCTTCCAAGCCGACTATGCCATATGGTTCTGCTCACAACATAAACAATTCTAGGTCAATGACTGCTAATAAGAACTGCAGCCTTCTTGAAAGGGTCAGCTTTTCTATCTCCAGCACTAATTCTAGTGTTTTCTCCACCTTTTGAATGAATAATTCAACACACAGAAAAGCATATGAAACAGCAAGCACAGATAGCATTTCATATGCTCTTCCTTCTATTTTTCATGTATGATACATTTCACCAAACAGACATATGTTTGGAAAATTAACTTAATTGGGATGTTTACAAGAGAATCAATTGAACCTCATGATAGTGAATGGCAACAAATTTTGATCTGGGACAAAATGAAGATTCATGTTGCTTATAAGAAGCACATTTGCTCTGGAACAAATGATTAAGCAGTCCTTAATCTGGTACAGGGTGGAAGTGAAACTCTTAAATCTGATCTAATGACAAAGTTGCCAAACTAAGGAGGGAGGGAAACTGAAGGAATACTGGTGAAATGCAATAAATCAATTTATTTCCATATATCCTGTCTAAAAACAAATCACACATCTTTTCAGAAACTGGAAATAAACATCAGCAAACAAAAATCTACCCCATTTTTCATTTTAAAAACAATTCAGATACCATATACTGAGGTAAGAAGGCTTTTATTTTGAAAATAGTAGAGTTAGTTTAGGTAGGGAGAATAAATTAAGCTGTAAAACTATCAATTTAAAAAAGGCTGTTGAAACTCTATGATACAACAATGAGAGGAGAAAGTCTATGAACAAAACTCAGATAAAATTTTAATAAATTTTTTGTCCTAATATAGGAAGGACTCCTTGGATCCTGGAAAAAAAACCAAAAAAACCAAACCAAACCAAACCAAACCAAACCAAACCAAACCAAACCAAACCAAAACAAAACAAAACAAAACAAAACAAAACAAAACACAAAAAATCCCCAACAGATTTTGATTTCTCCACAAGCTAGTTTTAGGCTTTACTGAATGAGTCCAGTTAACAGAGGGAGGAAAAAATCTTTGACATGATTTTGAGTGGGTTTGTTTCTTTTTTTCTTCTTCTGTTATCTGAAAATAAATAAAAAAGATAAATAAAAAAAAATCTTAATTGTTGCAAACTTTTCCCAGACTTGGATTAACTTTGCTGATCTCAATTAAAGTGAGCAGCAGGAAGATCCATCCAAAAGATCAGGCCCATCTTTTTCATATAATGTGATGCAGAAGCTGTATTCCTACTTTAGATATTAATAAATTCACAGCGTAATATCACACACCCCACAAGACAGAAAGTGCCTCCCAGACACAAGAGTTAATAAGATAAACCTAACCAAACTGAAAAGACCAAAGCTTCAGTGTGCCACAGGGAGAAAGAAGGAGCAGTCAAGGACTTTGCCAGCTCTAGGAAAAGAACAAAAAACCCACCTACTAGCAACATTTGAGAAACCTACCAGATAGTGGAGAGATTTCTCAGATCCAGTCAGCACACCACAGTGCACTGATTATCCCATCTTGAGCTGGTAATTATTTAGCTCTTCTGAAGACAAAAATAAATAAACAAATTAATAATAATAACAACACACAACAAAACCTTCCACCACTACCCCTCAAAAAGTGAGATTATGTACATTCAATCGCAAACAAATGTGTTGTAGATATTAAGAGGAGCAGACAACCGACTCTAGCAGGAAAAAATTACATTGACACAAAAATTGATTCAGGCAAATTTCCTTGCAACTACTACTCATAGATTCCCTCAGATATGCTGATGAGATAACAACTTCTTATACCTCTTAGTTATCTGTGACATGGACAGTTGCCTTCTGCTTGTCAACTATCTGTGGTTTAGAAACAATGTTTTACTAAGAAGTCATATTTGTTATCTGTTTTAAGTAGGCCTTCAACTGAAGGATTACTTCTTCTGTGTGTATGACAATGCGTGTGTATGTACTCTCTCAAAAGGTTCCTTTTTAAACATTATTACAGTATTTTTCAAATTTAAAGGATTATTTAGAAATGAAATTCTTATTGAAACACTTGAGATTCATGAACTTAAAGAAGGTTTTAAAAAATATTTAATAGGAGGTATATGAGAAAAATAATTCGCAATGGCACCCAGTGTTCAATAGTATTTCTGTTTTGCGATTTTTGTTTATTCCTTTTTTAGGATTTAGGTAACACAGACTCAACAACATGACAACCACTGAGAATTTGGTTTATTTTTGCCCTAATCCTTTGCATTATAATCAGAAAACTGAGTATTATTTGTTCTTTCTTTGAACTGCCAGTCTCCACTCTAAATCATAGAGTTGAAGCTGCTTTGGTCTTTTATTCCTAGCTAGCAACAAACACTTTCAAGAACAGACAAACATTTAGAAACAGCAATAATAATGACGTTTTCTCCTTAATTCCTTAATAAAGCCCATCCTATTCCATTGGGTAATGTCTGAGAAACTGAACTAATAAACATTGTAGAAGTATATGATGTTGTACATAGAAGTAGTTCAATTACATTGTATTTGAATACTTAAAATACTTAGAGACAACATCTAATTTCAACTCAGAGTAAGCTTTTTCAAAGGAAAATCTATATTTTGGCCATTTTTTCAGAAACAGTCAGAAGATTTTTTAAGTACGTAGATCTAATGAAGATCTATGTACAAGATTTGTAGCTGTAGCAAAACCACCTCAGAAAGCTAATACTCAGCCTCCACTGTTCAGTCCTTTGCTCTGTATAGGGAAAGTATATGGTAGAGCACAGAAAATGCTAAATCTCACCTAGTTTATGTCTCCCTCATGGTGGAAGACACAAAGAATGGCACAATTGATAATAAATGGTGCCTACACTTCCTAGTACATCAGAAAGCTTTTCAGAGGCAAGCAGTTAAGATGGCCATGTAAAAAAAATAAAAACACAAGAAAATGGGAGGAATGAAGTCAGAGTGACACTTGTTCACTGTTTATAAAGCTGCTGAAAGTCTATAGAATGTATAGAAAAAAAAAGATTTAAGAATTACTTTAGAAATATGAAAACACCAGTGAGATAAGATGAACAGTATCTGTGAGAAAGTTAACTCGACATCTAACTAGAGTATACCAGTATGATCACAGGAGAAAATACTGACCACAAAGTTAATAGGCTTAAATAATGGCTGCAAAAAGGCAAACAAGTGCAAAAATTTGATAAAAGACAAGTTTTTCATCTATTTGACCCAAACAAACAAAGTATCAGTGGAAGTGAAGACTGGCACATTTATTGAAGTTTTGAAAAAAAGAATAGATAATTTTTAAAAAGGAACCATTACATTCACTGCAAGCCTTTGTCCTTAATATTTCAGGCAGATTTAAATACAAGGAGCAGACTAGTGATCTAACTTGTGCCTCTGGTCTTAACATAGAAGAGGCTGTAAGTCTTAGCTCTCCTCCTTTCAGACATCTTTGTATCACCTAACTGCCCCTAAGGTGTATGACAATCAATTGTTAAGTCAGGGAAAAAAATATTTTGATTCTTAAGCAAGCAGTGTAGGGTCACATACAAGGGGCAAAATATGCATGTGTTTTCCTAACATATTTTATTAAGAACATTAAGCATCCATTTTTGAACAAATCATTTTTTTTTGTGAGAAATCACATGCCACATTTTGAAATTTTAATAACAGATGTCCATGAATATGAACTGCTAATTTATATAGTGGTTTATTAACATATTAAATTCAGCAACTGTAATTCACAATATAGTTTAAATCCTATAACACAGAAATTTATTTTCTTTGCAAAAACATAGGCTAGTAAGATGAATTTAAACTTTCAAGCACCATCCATTGCACATTTACGTTATACAAGGGTATATTTTCTGTTGGTTTAATATCCTTGATTTTCTCTGTTTATTTTTTACCCTATGATTTATGTAGTACCTTTGTTAGAAGAGGTGGTGCATAATTCTATTGCATTCTCAGTCTCATTATTAGTAATGGATTCATTTTCAGTTTCATCACTGAAAGAAGATAATTATCTGCAAAGGCAAAATTATCTTCATATAGATTCTGAGGTAATTGATTCCTCTATTTACATGCTGAAGAGAACCTCACTCACTCAAGCTGGGAGTAAAAACTCTTCCTTCCCCTTTCTTCCATACAACAGTAAAAGAAAACAACTGTCATTTTCACATATAATATAATCAGTGATAAGACAAGTTTAGTTACTCCCAATCGTGTTATGCATTGCAGAAAAAGTTTCTTAATAGTATAGCTTGTCTGTATTAAATGGACACCGTCTTATAAGGAAGTCTTTTGTAATATCACTGGAAATAAATATTCTGTATATTGATGATTGCAAGTGATAATACTTGCCATTTTAACTTTTTCTATTTAATTACTGTCCTCCAGGAATATTCAATCCTTTTGTAGCACAGATTTACAATAGTACTACTACACATGGAGTACAACCAAAATCTATTTCTCACTCAGAAAGTTTGAGGACGGGAGGACTGAACATAATTCTGAACATTTTTGGTAAAGTAGGAGGGATCTTTTTAAAATTTCTGATTTTAATTTTGTTTGATTTTTTTTTAATATATGAAGTGGAGAAAGGGCTATGCAAATTGATTTTTAGGATTTTTTCAGGCTCACTGATGATACAGTTTTGTTCTAGGTCAATTATGCTTCCTAAGTGATTTACATCACAGTATCACAGAAACACAGGATCACAGAATGTTAGGGATTGGAAGGGACCTCAAGAGATCATCTAGTCCAATCCCCCTGCCAGAGCAGGAACACTTAGATGAGGCTACACAGGAATGTGTCCAGGCAAGTCTTGAATTTCTCCAGAGAAGGAGACTCCACAACCTCCCTGGACAGCCTGTTCTAGTGTTCTGTTTCCCTCCCTAAGAAGAAGTTTCTTCTCAAATTTAAGTGGAACCTCTTGTGTTCCAGTTTGAACCCATTACCCCTTGTCCTATTGGTTGTCACAGAGAAAAGCCTGGCTCCATCCTCATGACACTTACCCTTTATATATTTGTAAACATTAATGAGGTCACCCCTCAGTCTCCTCCAAGGTAAAGACACCCAGCTCCCTCAGCCTTTCCTCATAAGGGAGATGCTCCACTCCCTTAATCATCTTTGTTGTATCTTTGTACCTCTGAGTACTCCTGAATGAGTACTGGTATGTATATATATTTTTTCATTTAATTTATAAGCATAATAAGATAGCTACATAACTGCACAGACAGCATAGTTATGAGTCAAATAAACAAGAATATCCAGTTCTTAACTTGCCTGAACACTAGTATAAACCAGTGGAAACTTTCACTGCATTGTAAGTTAAAACTGTCTCAGAAGTAATTCTACTTTCAGTACTAAATCTACTAAGTAACATTCATTGTACTTTTCAGTTTCTCAAATGAGTGGTCTTCATGATATGTTTTCATTTGGCCATTCAAAATAAATCAAAGGTTGGTTGGTTGGTTGGTTGGTTGGTTGGTTTGTTTTGCCTTGAAACTTATATGTACCTATTTAAAACATGAAACCAACAGATTCTTCTATAGTTTCCTCAGAAAGAACAAAACCAGCTAAAAATTGTGGCTCTATTGTGGCAACAGGGCACTTTGATAGTGTGCTTCAACTTGTTTCTCAGTTTTATGGTGTTTAATTGATTTTTGTGACTGTTTAAAGTTAAAGAATATATTAACTTCAAAATACAACCCCCAACCTTCTACTTTAGATTGCTCACATCATGGAAACTTTTGGAAAACACCATAAATTCCTGTCCCAGTAGAATGGTTTCCTTTAAAGGCCTCCTTTTGAAGTTTGTTGATCACAAGTCAGGACTTGGTTGAGTAAGACACTCAGTTCTCAAACTCTAGTACATTTAAAGATTCAGTGACTCATGAGCCCAAATGCTGGACTATTCTACAGGCAATGACCTTAAAAATAGGTAATAGCATGTATTATCAATATGCATTGGCTTTACAAAGCAAGGTTTTGGTAATGGGGATGGCTGTAGGGGTGTCTTCTCTTAGAAGATACTAGGGGCTATGCCCATGACAAACACAGCCAGTTCCAGTTTGCTCCAAAATGAACCCACTACAGAACACATCTGAGCTCTTCAGCCACTGGTAGGGTGCTTCTGGGAAAGTGTATTTAATAAAGGGTAAAAAAATGGGCTGCAATCAGTGAGAGAGACCCAGGCTGGAGCAAGGGACAAGTGTGAGAAGGAAGGAGCACCAGAGAGGAGCTATTATGGACTGACCAGAGTTGCCCCATTCCCCATTCCCTGTTTTACTCGGGATGAGGAGATAGAGGAGTTGGGGATGAAGGAGTGAAGCTGAGCCTGGGAAGAAGGGAGCAGCGACCGAGGGGGAGAAGATCTTTTAGTTGTCTTTTTTTATCACCATCCAACTCTAATCAGTAAGAAATTAATCTTCCGCTAGTCAAGTCTATTTCACCTGTGATGGTAGTTGACCAACAAATTTTTCTATCTTATGTTGTCCCCTTGTCCTGTTGAGGACAGGGGAAGTGAAAGAGTGACTGGGCAGGGTGTCTGGCAGGTGGCCAAGGTCAGTCCACCGCACAATGCTAAAAATTGATACTAATTTCCCCTTAGTACAATGTTTATGTTCAGCTTGGAGGCTCAATAGTGGATCTTGGTGAAGAAACTGCATATTGTGTGGGCTTACCTGTGTTCTATACAATATTTGGTATTTTAGCAATAATGTGTATAAATTGCTATTCCAGTTATCCTCTGTTCTACATGGCAGTACATTTGGACTCTCTATTTCCATTTAAAAAAACCAAAAAAACCTAGAAAAAATATTATATCAACAACTTCTAAAAGAATAAGTTCAGCCCGCATAAATATTGTTCTATATGGATGAACAGCTTTAAAACATATTTTCCTGTGGTTACTTTTAAAAAAAAAAATTTTAAAGTACTTTTAAAGTGTATTTTTAAAGCAGTCAAATAATTTTAGATTACTTCTCATCATCAGTTATAGAAGTTTGCATTTGGTATGAAAGTGTTATGAGATACAGCATAAACTGAGGTAATTTCAATACTAAAGGCGTATCAGTCACACTCACATGCAGCCTGTATAATTTTAAAACAATCACTGTCAGATATTCTTTCATTTTTTTTTTCTGAGGAAACAAGGCCTTTGGAAATGCATGGTTACAATCAGTTGTTCCAATTATACTGAAGTAATTAGCATTTTTGTAATCCATATTTGTGTCACTTTCTCAAGAGAAAAGCACAAACAGCTTTTCAGGAAGAAAACTCAGGTGTTGTTCTCCAGAGAGAGAAAATATCTAAGTAGTTCTGGAATAAATTTAAATCATTAAAAACCAAGAAAACAGAAATTATTGATTGCAGTCTCATTGCACATAAACAGAGAAACAAATTCTTTAAGAATAGTAAAAAGCAAATATCTGAGGGTTTTTTCTTTCCTCATCCCCAAGACACAGGCTGTACATTTCCAAATCAGTACATTTAATGATGTTGAAATACTTCTGAAGATGACACACAGAGAGCTAGGGACATAAAGAGGTAAAAAAAATACATGTAACAACAATGAGTTAGAGATAGAAAAACAGATAAAAGTAGAAAAAAAGAACAAGTTTCTAGTGTTCATCTAGAAACTAAGTGCAGGAAAAGAAGAGAGTTGAGCAAATTTCTAGTTTCTAGAAATGCAGAGAAGAACACTAAACAACTTAACAGTTATAAAATGGAAACAAAGATTACTTTAAGGGATGTTTATTGTCTCATCAAAGAGCTTAATCTAACAGTTTTCACTTTCCGTGTCTTAGCTTTTTATTTATATGTTCTAGGATCTTAATTTCTTTTTCCTTTCAAAACATCAACAGAACATCTTAATGAAAAAGTATATGCTTTCAGAGAAATTTCTCATTCTTGTGTGTCTTCGGTATTTAGACACAACTGTCTAAAATGTCTGTTAATACCTGTGTCAAACAGCAAAGACAAATGTAATGTAAACTATGGGTAGAACATGACTGAAGGATACTAAGATGTGATGATAATTTGTGAAGATTCATAGTCAAAATGAATCAAAATTAAAACATGAGGGAGCAGAAAGAAAATGAGATAAATTCTACAGTATTCTAAGCAAAGGAAAAGAGGCAAAATTTTAAAATATGAAGATGCAAATATTGTAATATTGAAGGAATTGATAGAAATATATCATTCAGAATCACTAAAAATCTACCTCAGTTTAAATGATAGGGCATTTAAACACACAGAGTTAGAACAAAGTTTAGAACACATGAATTGAAAATCCTGTCTCGCAGCTGAATTCCTGCAAGACCAATGATGAGTAGTGTTAGAACACAATTCATTTAAATCATCTGCAGAATAGAGGCTGTCTTTCTTGTCCCAAGGAAATGCGCACCTCAGCCATACTGTTGCCCAAGGAGAAAACAATTTAAAACTTGTTTATCTTTTAAATATAATCTAAGTTTGAAGGTACAAAAAAATAAAAACATAAAAAAAAAAAATCTGTTTTTATTTTCTGTGAAGTCAGGAATTGGAAGGACTATCAGCAGCTAATATGCTTGCTTTTTTTAGCTTTGATTAAGAAATGTGCACACTGTTCTTAGTATCAGAGGTGTTGATGCATTGCAATAATTAGTTCAAAATATTCTCTGGATAAGTTTGGGGTTTTTTTTAATAGAAATGTGTTTCCCATGGAAAAATATTGATCAATCAATGGTCATTTTTTCAGGATTATACTGCATCTTTAGAAAACATTTAAAGCATACCCTCATTTGTCATACATTCAGAGTGTTTTTTTCTGTTTTTCACATACTCATTGATTTAACATTGAATAATTAAGATTACGAATACATAAAGAAAATGCAATTGAATTCTCCACATACACTTGGAATACACATCAAAACAGTATCAATGGAGGCATTCTTACAGGTGTGGGGTTTTTTTTTTGTTTATTACTTTCTGCAGCAAGGCAGCAAGCATGTAACACTGTATATCAATAAAAATACAATACTATTCTCATGTAGAAGTGATTGCCTCACTGTAATAAAATGATTATGATAGTCATAATCAAACTGAGGTGTCATAAGTCCTCTCTAATAAGGTCATGAGCTGTTGGATTAAATGATTAATTTACTACTTAAGCCTCATTGACATTTCTTCTCTGTGCATATTGAAAACCCTCTCTGTGAACTTAACATCACCTTAGCAAGTTCCCCCCGGAGAGCAGCACTACCATGATGGGAAGCAAGAAGTAAACACCAACAATAGATGAATCAAAACTAAAATTTCCACTTGATCCAGCAAGTCCTAGCTATAACTCAACCCAATGTGATCAATAATGCCTCAACACTTTAGAAAATAGGACTCAAATATGATTATGCTGAGCCTTTGCTGGCAAATTATGGGTTTTACCACTTTTTTTCATTAACTCAAGAAACAAACTTGAAATTTATGGTATAAAATGTTTTACCATCCATTTTTCTTAGATCTTGCCTACAAAATCAGCAAAAAAGAGATGGCAAAGAGTACAAAAGATAGATTCAATAAGAAGTTATTAGTAAGGTAATTATTGTGGGTTATATATAGTATAAATAACTTAATTCCTTTAAGTTCAAGGAAGCCTCCTAGACAGAATTTGATTTCAAATAAAACAGGTATTTCCTTGAACAAATGGCTTAAGTTTGGCTTGACATTATATTGATGACCATGACATTCTGAACGGCTGTTCAGACAACTGGGAAGTACTGAATGTTTCTGAGAGCTAAGAAAGTCATTTATAGTCCAAGTTTTATTTTTCTCTCTGCCAAATACCAAACCTTTCTGAAAGGCTTATGTGCAATCTGAACAAAAACAAAACAGAGAAAAAGTTAAGTTGGGTATTTTCCATTTTACCATTAGTTTTTTGTTAATTGATCTGTGTTAATGAGTTCTTTCAGCCACTTTAAAATATCTAACATCTGGAGTATTATATCCAACCACACTAAAAACATTCTATAAAGTATAGTGTGTGTTACATGTTTTTTCAAGCATGTGTAGGTGTAAAGCAAATATACATAAAAGAATATTGCATACCAGAAAGCCGAAAAAAGACCATTCCAACCAAAATACCTGGTTCCTAAATGGGAAAATAAAAAATATATCTTGAAAATTGTATGCATTGTTAAAACCTCACCACCCAGAAGTCAGTAGCAAAACTCCTGCTGAGGTCACTATGAACAAGAATTGATCTCAGACAACAACTAAAATATAATTATATTCAAACAGAAAGCTGTAAATGGCTCTGAGATGTTGCTATAATTCTATATGTGGCAGAACACTTTGTAATAAGGTCTCTTATTATTTTCTAACCTAAATAAAATTAAAATTCCTTGGATACAGCTGTACAACCAGTAAGACATCATTCTCCAAAAATCTATTGCTCTCAGTTGACTAGAGATGAAATAGTGTGTTAATTTGAAACACATTTTATAGAACAATTTTCACCAAGTAGATATTGTGGTTCTTTTCCTTTTCTGTACAGGAGAAGTAAAATAACTTTCAGCATCAGGATAAAAACAGTTTAAAAATATAAAAGTGAGGGTTTAGATTTAGGATAAAACTGAAGAGATGTAGAGAAAATTGAAGACAACACATTACTTATTTCAACACCGTTTTGACTAGGTATGTTCTACTAAGTTAATTTTCCTCATCCTTATTATTGATACTAATGGGTAAGACCATAAGAAATAGCTTAAGTTCAAACTAGTGTTTTCCACTCCTATTACACATCTGAGCTAACACGGTTAGTGTCCATGGTATGGGAGGC
Source organism: Nesoenas mayeri (assembly GCF_963082525.1). Classification (NCBI taxonomy): domain Eukaryota; kingdom Metazoa; phylum Chordata; class Aves; order Columbiformes; family Columbidae; genus Nesoenas; species Nesoenas mayeri. The sequence continues at coordinate 86,247,831 of NC_137543.1, forward strand.
CAGTCCTCCCTGCAAATTCAGATCCTAAGCTAACTAGACAGTACTCATATTTGGGTATCCTTATTTGTCTAAGGAGGATTGTGTTACCAAAAAATAAGAATTCTGTAATGACCATTAAGGTTCAAACAAGAACAGACTACAACCCATGTGCCAAGGTAGAAGTTTATTTAATAGCAGAAATATTACATCTGGCAACACTTACCATATTTAACCCAACACCCTGCAAACCACTAGTTCTCTCAATCACATGTTCTCCATACCTTGGTAAGCAGGGACATGTCATTTGTTTGTTTGTTTTTTCCTTTTTTGCAGCAACTTCTGAATACAGCTCAATTAAATCCAAAATTCCATGTGTTCCTTTGTTATTACTCTTCCTTCACAGTAAGCACAAGCATCAGTCTCTTTTAACTATCTGATGGCTGATACTGTCTGATAATTTTGCTAGCTATATGACTAAACATAAACTGATGCATTTCAGTAATAAACTCATGTATCACCAAAGAGAAAAATTCGCTATTTCGCTCCTTGTTTCGCATCTTAATAGACAAAAGCATTTTACATTTTTCTCAGGTGTAACCTTACTGAAAAAAATGTGGCATTTGCACTTCATTCTCTTAAGATGTAAATATTTATTCCAATAAGACAAGGTGTAAGAGAAATGTTCCTCAGAAAATGATACTTAACATTTGATACATTACATTATACTATAATGACACCACAATGTGTGTTCCTCAGAATATGGAAATATATCTATAATTAAACAGTTTTAAATTTTTTTATCAGTACTAATAAAAACAATTTTGGATATATGATGAAACCCACTCCCCCAAAAAAAAAAAAAAAGAAAAAAGAAAAAAACATTGGCGAAACAATGACTGATAAAAGAGTTCTACATTTATAGATATGCTATGGAGCCATGGACAAATATAGTCTATAGCCAACTATCAGATATTGTTTCCCTCTAAACAATCTGAAGGAAACAATTTTATAAAACATTTTCCTAATGCATATCTTCTATTTAACTGAGCTGTGAAATTTCAGATTTGGAGAACTTTTGAAATTGCACCCTTCAAAGGGTCGTTACATTAAGAGAGCCTTGAGTCCCATACTGTACTTAATATAGATCTTGTGAAACGAACAGAACAGGACAATTGTCCTTAATTCTCAACAATTAGGCAAGAACCTGTGCCTGTAATATTACTTTTCTTTCAGGGAATTCCTCCTGTTTTTAGTGGAACTGCTAGTTTAGCATGAAAATATAAAGTACATACAAGGATAAAACGTCATTTATTACATTGCCTATTCCTATTAAAATATAATTTTATGATATGTCACCATCTTCTTTGTCAAAAGTATGAGGTACGAAAATTTTAGTTCATAATACATGGTAGGAGGAGAATGATGTTATTTAAAGCATAGTTACAGTCATAGATGCACTATATTGTTTTAAGACCTAGCAGGTTTTGATTTGACTGAGTGAACATCCAATTCCTATTCTACACTGAAGTAATGATGGGAAGTGGAAAGGAGACAAAATAGCATGATGTGACCAAAATTAATACTAGACAAAAGGCTGAAGTATGTGATCAAATGTACAGAGTATATTACCAGTTCTTTTCATTCATTTTCCTAAGAAAGGACATGCAATGACAGGTAATTTTAATGACATAAAAGGAGCCAATGAGATAATGTTCATCCTTACCTATCCAGAAGAGATGAGAAGATCAAAGTCTGAAGGTCACTGATAAATGTCACAACATTTTCTGATGACAGTTTTTCTACATAAAGAAAATGTACCAGTAAAGGCACAACTTTTCTGATGACGGGATTAAAGTGTAAAAAGTCCAGTGATCTGATTATAAGCGATATTGCTTTCACTTTGGAAACATCTGAAAAAAGCCCTCTTTATTTGGTAACAGTCTTTATTTTCAAGGAATTTTTATCAGCAAATAGGAAGATGTATGATGCTAAGATTAAATAACTTGACTAATGAGGAAAGCTAAACATGTACTAGAAAGACTAGACAGATGGATTCAGATACAGATGAACTGGTTACTTTGATATCAATACTGTCCATAAAAAAAGCCGATATGGGGAAAAATCAGGAAAGGATAAACAATTGCAATGAAATTAATAAACAGTAAAAGAATTAATTAGAAAATACACCATAAGAATAGTTTTTTTGGTTTTGATTTAAAAAAATATTGATAAAAATATGTTGGAATAACAAATTTCTTATAAGGCATTGCACATAAACACATTTCTGCATACAATAAAAAATGAATAAATATTACATATATCAGACTCAATATTTTAAAATTACGAAGTAAATTGTTAACTGAAGCTTTATAAGAGACTTCAGTATCTCAGGGATTTAATGTAAGCAATTCAATATCTATCGGCAATAAATATGTTGGCGAAAGTTGTGAAAAGAATGAATAAATTGTTATAGGAACCATTCAGAGAGAGATCTTCTTGTCTGCTCAGTAATGTGAGCTCTTTTGAATTAACATTTTAATACAGCCAAATGCAGGGTTATAAACAGTATCACAGTATCACAGTATGTTTGGGATTGGAAGGGACCTCAAAAGATCATCTAGTCCAATCCCCCTGCTGGAGCAGGAACGCCTAGGTGAGGTCGCATAACGCATAGAACGATTTGTATATCTTGTGTTCAAAATATAACCTTGCAAATTTAAGGATTATATTTTGCAACACTGACACTGAGAAGTCATAATCAACTGTTCTATAAGAGCTTTCACAGTAATTCTCTAACTGAAGAACATCAAGGGAATATTCCTGAAATATCATGAAGAGAAATAATCTCTGTTCCACTAGTATTCAGGAAGACCAATACTGGACCAACCTACCCGTTTCCACATCTATGATTTCAAAAATGGTGTTGAAAAATGGGAAATATTTCAAAAAAGTTCAACTTCCTGTTCTGTCACCCACAAGAATGTCTTAGTAAGAGTAAATTTAGAACTGAGAGGTCATACACTTATAGTCTATAAACATACACGGTACATAAATGTTAACTTGCTTTTCATAAGAATTTCAAATTAAGCGCACAGCTGAAGAATAATGAAGCTCTACAGAGGTACATCCAGATTCTTCTACTCATTACCATTTATAACTCTAACTAAATGTATTTTAAAATTCTACTCCAATCTTGTTTTCCTTTTATGGGAATAATCACTGTTTGACTTCCTAAGACTTTTGTTAACAATTTCCTATTTATTCAGGGAAGACACACTTTTTAACACTTGCAGTGATTTACATTCAAGTGAAGCTCTGAATACGGAAACACATTTGTGTTGCATGCAAAAATAACTTTTAAATCTAAAACAACAACTAGAATCTAAGTTTAAAAAAAATAGTGAATATTAGAACTTAAGAATGCTAAAAATTCACATAAAACTGCAGACTTCAGAAATAATTCAGACAAGTTTTCATATAACCACCTCAATTCTGCAAGAGAAAATTAGGGAGAAAAGTAACATGTCTGCAGGCAGGAATTCAGTAGTGTCATTAGTCCTAGGTAAAAAATAAATAAATAAATAAATAAAAAGAAAACAGAAGAAACGAATGCAAAAGAGATGGAAGGAGAAAGATAGAATTATAGGTAAAGAAAGATGCTGAGAAAGATTTAAAAGGTTATTAAAGTTATTTGCTCTTCAATAGAGATACATATAGCTACTGTATTCATCTTTCTGATCCATTAGTTTGATGATGCCACTCCTTTAATGATTCTTTTTGGATTTGACTTTTGTCTTTTCATTATAATACTGCTTTCTCTCCTCTAGTTTTTTTGTTGTGGAAAATTTAATTGACAGTTTTCTTTTTCTACCTATAGTTTCATTGACAGTTTCCTTTTTCTTCCCTTAAGTTCCCTTAGCTCCCTACTGACAAATTTGCCAGATGCTTAAAATCTACAAATTCCATACACAGTTTTCTGTTCATGCTTCAGATTTGTTAATCTCACAAGGCCCCATCCACACTGATGTTTCTCTGTTTCTCTCCGATGATAACAGGTGATGAACAAAGATGAATTATATTAATGTACCTCTGTGGTTTCAGTTTACCTTTCATATACTCTGTCCTTAGAGCAAAAGCATCTAGCTAAAGGTAGAGGTCTTTGATGTAACTCAGCTACAGTATCAGAGAACAGTTGAAGAAAGCACCTCTGGAAATAGTCCAGTTCTTCTCCTCTTGCTTTCAGCTAGGGCTGTGTTCAGCTGTGTGTTGAGTATCTTTGAGGGCTGAGATTCCACCACCTCTCTTACTCAACCTATTTAAGTATTTGGCCATTCTGAAAGTAAAAGTGTTTAAATAGAATGTCTTGTCTTTTATTTTGTGCCCATTGCCTGTTGTTCTGCCCCTGGATAACACCAAGAAGAGTCTGATATTTACACAGATATTTATATACTCTGATAAGATCTGTCCAAGCCTTCTCTTCTCCAAGCTAAATGATTCTAGGTCTCTCAGACTCACACATAAGAAATATGGTCCTATTCCTCAAACATCTTTGTGGCCTTGTACTGGACTTGCTCCACTACATCCATGTCTCTGTTGTACTGAAGAGCCCAAAGATGGACAATGAACTCCAAATGCAGCTTCACCAGTGCTGAACAGTGAGGACAGATCACTTCCCTTGACCTACTCATGACCATCTTTCTAACACAGTCCAGGATGCTATTGGCCTTCTTTGCCACAAGGGGACATCTCTGGCTCATGGTTCAGCTTGTTGTCTACCAGTACCCTAAGGTCCTTCTCAATAAAGCTGCTTTCCTGCAGCTTCCTGGTCAGTCAGCCTCCAGTGTGTACTAGTGGGGTTATTCCTCCCCAGCTCAGGACTTGTTATTTCCCTTCATTGAACTTCATGAGATTCATATTAGTCCATTTCTTCAATGTGTTGAGATCCCTCTGAATGCCATTGGGTTTAAAAAGTGGACTACGTTCTCCAATATTGAAATGAATTTAATTTTGTCTTGAAAGCTTGCATACTTGGGAAACCTGCAATCAGTCTAACAATAAATTGATATTATCTGCAAAAAAAAAAAGAAATTAACAAGGTGTCTATAAGGTGCATCATGAACTGAATGTTGATTGATTTAATCCCAAAATTAATTAGTGAATAAAAGTTTAAAAGACAAAATCATCATCTAGGCTACGAAAATCTTCACATTCAGTTGCTTGATTGTATGCTAGGATGAACAATCTTCATTTAGAAAGATCTGGTCAGAAACCTGGAAAGCTATTTTTATCTCTTTTCTACTCTCTCCAGAGGAACCACTTATACAATAGATGTAATTGAAACATCCTTGTAAATGGCATTGAGGAAAGTCAGCAGATCTGTCAGGACCTCATCAACTTAACTTCGAGATAATCTAACAATGCTAAGACAATGCTAAAGCAATGTTATGTGTTATTCCTCTAGTCACCAAAGTAGTTATTATACTGGGATGAGAAGAGCTGCTTCTCACAGACAATATCCACATAGGGTGGGAGAATATGAAATGAGAAACAAATTTAATTCTGCTTTATGCTGTATCATGTATGGAGAAAAACAAAACAAGACATAAGAGCAGCCAACAGTGGTCAGAAAGGGAGAAACACTAATCACAAAATACAGTTGGTTGCTATTAAAAGGTTATTTGCCAAATGTTTTCACACAGCAGTATGTAAAATATCCAGAGTTTTACTTACAGTGGATAACTGATATCTGTGATAATGATTTCCAAATAATCATTGCCATTTTAATTCTTTCTACTTTATTATGGGTTAGCAATTGTGTCTACAATGATACAAGCAAATCATTTGTGAAAGTATTTACTTCTTTCTAATCCTTTTCTCAATAAAACCTTCAGGGGACATGCTAAGTGCTTAAGGAAATACAAACCTGCTTATTCATAAAATAAGAAATAGTAGAGTGAAAAAGTTGTCCTTCAAAATATGAAAATTTTTTCTTCAATTTTTTTCTTGCTTGAAGGAAGCAACCTGAATGAGAAGGTACTAATGTGCTCCTCATTCATGACGCAGACTCAACTGAAACAAAATAAAACATACCGTAAAACTTCAGAACTATTTCTGTTCAAAAGTGCTGCCCTTAAAAAGTTAAATTTTGAATGATCTATTTTACAGCCATAAGGTGATTGTAGATCAATAGTTAAATACCATTAACCTACGGTGTGGTCAACAGATAAAGTAGATATAGTACAGTGTATTAATATACCTAGAGAACTCTGGAAAACATAAAGTGGCTTACAAATCGAAAAGCAAGAGGCCAAAATATGGTTTTCTAGACAACAGTGTGCAGCTTCTAAAATGAAAAAACAGGCAGGCAAATAAAAAAATCCACAAAACCAAAATTTAAAAAACCCCACCAAAACAAGAACATTTGAAAAACAGCGGTTCTAAAATTTAACAAAAGTAACTAATTTTGTAATTTGCATACAAACTTTACAGGTTCTAAAAACACTAAAAATTGCTTTACTTTACTTTTCTTTTCTTTTTTTTTTTTTTTTTTTTTTTTTTTAAATACCTGAGAAAAGACAGGGGAGTTTCTTTGCAAATCCCACTACATTCTTATTGAAACTTCGAAGCAGTGAACACTCTTGAACTAATGCAAATATTAACACTGAGAAACATTAGCCATTTCTTCTGTGATGGGGACTCCAATAAATTACTAGCAACAACATACAGCTAGACAAGTCTATAATACATTGGGTGAACAATTGGCTGACAGGTCAGGCTGAGAGAATTGTAGTAAATGGGTTTATATCAGGCTGTCTCCCAGTCGCCAGTGTTGGTCCTCAGGGTCCAGTTTTAGGGCCAATGCTTTTTAATGTTTTTATAAATGATCTGGACACAAGAATTGAATGTACATTAAGTTGCCAATGATACTAAATTAGAAGGAGCTGTAGGCTCCTTGAAGGGTGGAGAGGCCTTACAGGGAGAGCTGGATAGACTAGAGAGCTAGGCGATTACCAAGTGCATTAAATTTAATGAGAGCGAGTGGCAAATTCTCCACTGGGGATAGGGTAATCCTGCTTAGGTACAAATTGGGGAATGAGAGGCTGGAGAGCAGCACCACAGAGAGAGATCTGGGGTTGTGAGTTGATGGCAAGTTGAATATGAGCCAACAGCATGCCCTGGCAGTCAAAAGGACCAACCCCGTCCTGGGGTGCATCAAGCATGGCATTGCTACCTGATTGAGGGAGGTGATTGTCCTACTCTGCACTGGTGCAGCCCCACCTTGAGTACTGTGTGTAATTTTGGATGCCTTGATATAAGAAGGACGTCAAACTATTAGAGTGTGTCCAGAGGAGGCCAACCAAGATGGTGAAATGTCTCAAGGGCAAGACTTAGGAGAAGTAGTTGAGGTCACGTGGTTTGCTCAGCTTGGAGAAGAGGAGGCTAAGGGGTGACCTCATTGCTGTCTACAACTTCCTCAAGGAGGGCAGGGGAAGCAGAGGTGCTGATCTCCTCTCTGTGGTGACCATCAGTAGGATACAAGTGAATGAAATGAAGCTACATCAATGTGGAGGGGTTTTGATAGATAAAGATTTGCTGCTGAATTAGTCTGGCTCAAAGGAATCTCAAGGCCGCTTCGAGAAGCTGAGAACAGAATCTGCTGTGAGAAAGAGGGGTGTTCCTCAATCAGCGGGGTCCCAACATGGCGTGAATCATTGGACGTATCATCAGTGAGACTCCAGCGCATGGACAGCCCATTTAGCGAATCCATGCTTGGAGTGTGGACGTGTGATTAGAATATAGTTGCATATGTAAGGAGGCTTGTTTCTGTAATAAATGGCTTTGAGTGATTCACATTGGATCGGAATGCTGAGTTCTTTATCGTTCCAACACATCAGGAGAAGTTCAGATTGGACATTAGGAAATGGTTCTTCATGGAGAGGATGATCAGTCACTGGAATAGGTCCCCCAAAGAACTGGTCACAGCACTAAGCCTGTCAGAGTTCAAGGAGCATCTGAACAATTCTCTTTGTCATATGATCTAGGTTTAGTCAGTCTTGCAAGTTGCAGGGAGTTAGACTCGATGTTTGCTTTGGGTCTCTTCCAACTTGAGATATTCTATGATTCTAATATAGTAAAGCCACTCATGTATTTTACAATACCTAGAAATTTAGCTCTATGTTTCTGTTTTCTGAAATTCCTACAATCTCAAAAAAGAAGTCATTTCACATTATTCCATGATTACTACGCTGGACATCTATTTCAGTCTGCAGGTTTTTTACAAAACGTTGGGACTGTTGTGGTGTTTGATATATTTATAAGCTGAACTGTGAAGTTCTCTGTATCAATCACAGAACTGACACATGGTGTACATGATATTTTATTGGCTCTATGCAATTACAAGACTTTTTTAAAAATGTGGAAGAATCCTCCTGCTGACATAAGAATGATATAAACCTATAATCCATTGACAAAGTACATACATAGTGGAAAAACATTGCAATAGATGTTAAAATTGAAAGTCATATTTAAACTGTGATACAGTTATGAATATATGAGCATTTACAAATTTATTCATTAAGATGAAGATGTGAAGAAAATAATATTTTTGATGAAGATAGAGTTAGTTTTGTGTTTAGTTTAGTTTAGTTTAGTTTTGGTTTGGTTTGGTTTGGTTTGGTTTTTGTTTTGTTGAGGGGGGAGTTCTTTGTTTGTTTGTTTGTTTGTTTTTAATTGAAAGATACCCAAAGCGTAACTATAGAAAAACAGTGAGTAGTGCTAAAATAAGAAGTTAAGTATTAAAAGCACATAAGATACACTCCAATCTTTGTATTTCATGGTTGGATGACATTTTTAAGTGTTAAAAAATTCTGCTGACTTTTGACTCTGCTTCTGAGCAGAAAATTTATGGAAAGATGACTTAAATATGAAATGCTTTTGTTCAAATAAGTGTGGAAACATAATCCTGTCACAAACAGAATTAGTAAATGCATCTGAATACTGGTGCTTGAGCTGATAAGTCAAATGCTGTGAGATTAAAAGTGTTTCCACAGTTATGTCATGTTTTCAACCATGTGAGCAGAAATAGAAAAAAACCCCAAATATTCCTGTATACTTTTGCCCAAGTAAATTATTGCTCTCCTGTAACACGGAGGTAACAGTTAGTAATGTGTCTTGACCTTTTGGTCATAACATATTTCCTGCCTCCCTCAACAATCTCATACAAAAAATTTTCTGCTTTGTCAAAATAAGTATTTTCCCTTTTCACAAACTTCATGAAAATTTTCAAATAACTTATGATCAAGAGTGAACTTTGGGTGTTATTCCTCATAAAGCACCATGATGTCATGTTATCTTCTTCTTTTAAACTTGCATTAATTTCTAAGCAAATATAGAAATTAGTGAACATTCCTGTACTTGTCTTCTTTCTGCTTTGGAAAAGTTCTGTAGGAAATAGGTTTTCTTGCTTGTTTGTTTGTTTGTAACTTCCTCAACATGCTAGAAAATTTAAAATAGTTTTCTGCTCCATATAAGGACAGAAATCAGGACTTCAGAATTGTAAGTGGAAGAAAATAAGAAATGTCTCCCTCTTTCTCCTGTCTGCACTTCATACAAAGTGATTAAGGAATGTGTGAAGGAGGAAATAGCCTAGGCATCCTACTGCAAGGAACATTAGCAAATCACAGGCAGTCATGTATATTTTCAAATATTTTTCCTATACATGGTTGCACTTCAAATTATTAACTGAAGAAGGAAGTTAAGCCTTTTGCTCATAGTTCATATCAACACTCCAAAGTTCCTTAATAATCTATTATGGTTTTGTTGCTTGAATTTTTGAAACCTAAATGATCTGTTACTAAAAGGGAGTTTTGTATAAATGTTTACATTAATGACATAGGTCACACAAATAACTAGAGAAAGGAACTTTTTCCAAGTGACAGAATAAAATATTTTTAACCTATGATTATCAAGCTAAGAGAATTCAATTTTGTGTGACAAAATTTAAAAGAACTAAAACAATTAATAAAATATGAGAATGACATACTAAGTATTTTCAGAAGAGCTAAAATCAATTCATCAATTTCAAAGCTATATTTGGAAATACATTAATTCACAATTATGAATCTGATTCATATCCCTTTGACCTCAATTTTATATGTTGACTTCAACTGGTATTAAAGGACATGTATAAGCACTACTATTAATAGATTCATGCTGTCACCTTGCAACACTGCCAGAGGAAATTGTGAAATTAAATAAATTGACAAGGCACCCAGAAGATCCATGTTTATGTACTTAGATACTTTCCTAATAAAGGAATAAAACTTCAGAAATAAAACAGGGGAGGAGAGAAAAATCATATTTAGATACTTGCTTTACATTTTGGGAACTAAGAAACAATGCTCTGCCAGAAAACTCAGTGGAACTGGAAAAGGTTCAGAGCAGGGCACCAAGGATGATTAAAGTTATGGAGCTGTTTTCACAAAGGAAATAAAGCTAAAACCCTTCAGCATAAAATAAGGTGATTAGAATTTATAACAGAGATCTACAAAATCATGAATGATAAAGGGAGTAACAAAAGATTGCTTATTCACTATCTCTTTCAAGACAAGAATTTGGATGTCCCTTAGGTTCACCCTGGGTAGCAAGTTCAAACCAATCAAAAGGAAATCTTCCTATTATATACAGAGACACTGTCCATGGGACAACAGACTCCCGCGCCACATAATGATTTAAAGTGAAGGATATCCTGGGACAGTTTCATTATACTGTTACACAGTTCTTGCACTCCATCCCTATCCTACCATTCTCAGAGAGGTCATAAGCTAAATGAGTGTTTAATCTGACTCACTATTGCCAACTTGACATTCTCACATCATATACACACATCTTGATTTTGCCACAATATTTTTCCTTTAGAGACCATGTATATACATCTATGTAAACATGAGCACATGCATTTCTTTATATATAAAAGCTGATAACAAAGCAACATCCTAAGAAACAGCACATAGTGCCTAACTACAGGGCTGACTCCATAGGGAGAAACAGTGAATGCATAAGCCATTTCTATATGTGGGAGTAGAAAAACTAGAAGAAATCAACTTTGTTATAAGTTTTTAGATAATAAATCTTAACATCTAAGCCAGTCACCACAGGCTTTTATTTTAAATACTTTTAGTAGTCAGTGGAGTGTAGGGCATAATTCATTTTGTGTCTACTTCAGTGTGAAATAATTCAGATATTTAATTTCCTAAAAATGCCCCTTCCCCCCCCCATTTCTTCAAAGTGTTAATTTGGCAAGAATCCAGGACATCACTACTTTGGAAAAATCTTGCAAGCTATTAAGCAAGAGAAAATACATGAAGCGATGATTAAAGAGATAAGCCTCACTATATTGTGGGGGGCAAGTTTTGTCAGTTTTCTCTGAATTACATAATTTATGACACTAAAGCAGAAAAATGTTACTTGACAGTCAGGAAGGTGGACAGATCCTTTCTTAGGCTATATTTTGACAGCTGTTTATTTTCCCACATTTTTGTCTTAGTCTTGAGTAAATTGGATGTTGCAATAAGCAAGTGATCTTTCCACAGACAGCTTCTGAGCAGGGAACCTTAACTGCCTTTTTTCATACAGATATATACGATGCTATTTATGGTACTTCATGATCACTAAGCTACTTTGTGATCACCAAACCACTTTCCATTATTAGCAATCCTGGCTAACCGGGGAGGTCCCAGTTGACTGGAAGGTAGCAAACATGACACCCTAGCAGTGCAGAAGGAGGATCTGGGGAATTACAGGCCTGTCAGTCTGACCTTGGTGCCAGGGGAGGTCATGGAGCAGATCATCTTGAGTGCCGTCACATGGCACATACAAGACAACAAAGCAATCAGGCCCAGTCAGTGTGGGTTTATGAAAAACAGGTCCTGTTTGACCAATCTGATCTCTTTCTATGATAAGGTGACCTGCTTAGTAGGTAAGGGAAAGGCTATGGATGTTGTTTACCTAGAATTCAGTAAAGCCTTTGACACTCATTCCTGCAGCATTTTCCTGGAGAAATTTTCCTGGCAGCCTGGATGAGTGAATTTGCTTCTTCAGCAAACCCCTTTTTTGCAACATATATATAGATGCTTCACAACTGAAACAAAACACCAACAACCAAATGATTGATTTTCTGTGTTTTCTAAAGTCTCATTTTCCCCTTTCACTGTACATTCTGACATAGAAATCAATGATGTAAACTAGGATAACTAAAACCAGAAGGTATTATTGCATCTTCTCTATCACCTTCACTTTTTGAAGAAATTTCTACTTTAAAAATATGAAGTCAAAATTTACTAGAATATCAGTTACTGAGTGTTTTCTACTTACGCATCTTATAATTTTATTATACAGTTAAGAGGACAGGTTTTCGTTCTGTGGTGAATTCTTTAGGTGTACTGACGTTAACACCATTTTTAGTGATGGTTGGACTAAAGTAACAAAGAACCTTCAGACACACAAAAAGAATATAGGAGAACATACACCGTAGAAATTGTCTGACTTTAAAAAATGCAGCTTTTCTTCAACTTCCATTGTAGCTAGTTTTGCTGAAAAAAATTAAAAATAATAATAAAAATAAAAATAAAGTTTTTTACTGTTTCTTGGGAGTCATGTGTCTGACACCCTCCAGCTTGCACTTTCCTAGTTTTCTAAGTGAACACTTCATAAAAACTCATTGAGGAAAGACACAGTAAATATAATAAACAAATGAAGGCAATGCTTAAAGCTGTGACTATATTTTTGTCTTCTACTTTCTCCATTGAATCAAATTTACCCATGTATCAGACAAAAAAGTACATTTGATGCTTTTGTGCTTTTCACCCTTTCATTCCACTCAGACAGGGAGCTGAATCACCCAGAGTTGTGCTCCTTCCTGTCATTGCATTACATCCTATCTGGAAACAGGACCACTATTTGTAAACCCAAGTAAAGTGCTCTCCAGAATCAGCTGATAGTATTGCAATCTAGTGACATTTCATACCAAATTCAGTCCCACAGCTCAGGAAACATCCTATTTTGTTACAAGCAGAGTTGAATTTCTAATGCTCAGTGCTGAATTTGGTTATTTCTATTTTCAACTACAACAATGTGCAACTTCCCATAGAACTTAGCTTACCACATGAGTATAGCTCTGTAGTTGTCGCTTGATGTTTCCACTTCTTAAAACTTTCAATACAGGCAGTGGTGCTTGGCATTCTTCTCTGTTTTTTCTTCCCTTCTGCTGTTTTCTTCCAGAAGTGCTGAAATCTAAAATAACAGCAAATCTTCTAAAGCAACAAAGAAACTGATCTTATTTATAATTGTTCTTAAACTTCAGACTTCTAAGTATTGTTATTTTTGCTGTATTTATTGCCACAGTACCTCTAAAAACAATAATTAGGTCTGTTCTTTGTCAGTCATTAACTGCCTAAACTAAACTTTGTTTATGTTTTAAAAGGGGACAGACAACATAAATACCTCTAAAGAATAGAGATTAAAGAGAGAGGAATAGATCCGATTACACTTTTTGCTGAAAAAGAACTCCTACTCCCTTCATGAAGCAGTGGATGACTCATGTCAAAATGTGTGTATGTGTATAAGGTATGGTAAATGTTTTCATCCAAAGGCAACCAACACTGGGGAAAACTGTCCCTGAGTAGAGGTAGAATACATCTGGGATAATGTGAATAAAAAAAGCCTTTAAAGACAACTGTCAACTTCAGTGGTACTTCAGTGCTTGAAAAATACATAGAATAAACATCTGATTATAAGTACAACTTTTCAGTGTAACCATTTGTCATTAAAACTTGAACCCCAGGACTTTTGTGATAAGGAGCAGATAGCACAAGTAGCATCACTATTCTCAAGTACCATGTGATATCAACTGACTTCAGCAATATTTGAAGTAAAGGCAATGGGCCAGATCTTCTGCATGAATTAGAATTGCTGATGGTTTTCATTCAATTATTCTTTTATTCTACCACATACACACAGAATAAGGTTTTCTTTAGCATTCACAAAGATCATTTGGGTCCAACAACTTCTCCAGATGTTCCATTAGGTATATTATTCCTGAAAGTCTGCAGGTTCTAGCATAACCAAATTCTCAGTTGGAAAAGAAAGTTACAATTTACTTACATATACATTCCTAGTATGTGGCAATTGCCTACACATAATTTTCTACTTCATAATGTAAACTTTGTGTTACACAAATATTTCATTATACAGTTTATTTTTTAACCATAGTGGTTTACCTTTTACTTTTCCTCATAAGTTTGGGAGAAATACAAACAAACAAACAAAACAAGACAAAACAAAACAAAACAAAACAAAAAAAGCATGTGTGCAAGCATATTACTCAGTATTAGTTACTTGAGAAGACTAAAAAACTAAAATTTTATTCTAAAATGAGAAAAATATTTCAGTGTAACAGCAACCCATAGCAGTTTTCATCTGGCAGCAAAGAAAATGTAGCACTTGCTTTTCAGATATTGTAAACAACCAACTAAGATATCATTTGTCATTCCAGTGTTGACTTAACTGCCAGAAAAATAAGAAGTGATAACTAACCAAATAGGTTAAACTTATGTTTTCTGGAAAGCCATTTGAAGTAAGCTAGCAAAATATACACACCTTAGCTGAAACAGAAATTTCTATTGCAGCCACTGTAATGAATTAATTTTTATCAGCTTTCTTTGGAAGGAGAGACTGCAACATCCAATGTGAAGAGTGCACATCAGAATGCAATCTCTCCTTTCAGTGTGTAAAGAATGGATAAAGAGAGTAAACATCGGGGGGGGAAGGAAGGGGGGGTGGAAGGGGTGGAAAGAAAAAAGGAAAAAGCGCTATCAAATCACTTATTGGAAAAAAAGCGCCATTTCCTTAGAAACACACGCGACAGACTATTCTTACTTTAACTGTGCTTGACAAGTTCTGGTACCACCTCAGAAATAATATTTGGGCTTAGTATCAAATAAATAATTAGGATCTATTCTATAATGTGGGCTTTGAAGCATATCCTGACATAGAACTTCCTTCTTTCCCCTCCCCAGGAAATATACTGAAACATTATCATGAACCTATTAATGTTCAAAATACTAACAAATGACAGTAAGACAACTCAATAGGTGCCTTATTTTGTGTCTCTGTAGCATTGATTATATGCACAAAATCAAGTGATTTAAACTTTCTGGGAAGTTATTAAATACCTACATCACAGATCTACCTTAATGGACTACTATGACTGAAGAAACCATTCCAGCTGAACTTTATAATTTTGCTATCTTCTAATACACAGCAGCTAAACGTAGTTTTGGTTGTAGGACTCATTTTTCAATTAAGAAAAACAATAAGGAAATATAGAACAACTGCTCATAAGATAGGGTATGCATACATCTGTGAACAGGACAAACCAGTCCTGACAACAAATAAGCTGTTTTGTAAGCAACATAAAATGAACAAAGCCGTAACAAGCTGCTCACTGTCAGACTACAGCTATGACTGCAAATGTACAATCTTACTTTATCCTATGATCAGAGACTGTATCTCCCTTTGGTATCAGTGTCTATTACATACACAATACATGGGTAGATACTTGCTACTGGGAGGTATTTGGAAAAGGATTCAGGTTTCTTAGTATGTTGTCAAGAAGCTGTGAATTAGTCACTCTGAATTTAACATAATATAAAAATAAAGTAAACTATTTTGACACTCAAGTACCTACTGCTTAAGTGTGGAAAATAGTGTTGATTTTTCTTTCTCAAGAATGAGTGTATTGAAAATGGATTTGAACATTTTTGAGACCTCTCTGAGCCAGTAACTGATAACTTTATATTTCTTTTCTATTTTGTCGTACAGATGTTTTTCTATTTTTCTTTTTTTTTTACCCACACTGGGTATGCAAGGTGTTACCTCTTGTGTGCCTGTTAAACTGTGTGTTTGATGTGAATTATAATCAAGACCAGTCTTGCTGTCAGTAACCACATATTGCCATTTTCTAATCTGGATGTTATTATGTAAACTCAGTTTATTCTTACTTTAAAAAAAAAAAAAAAAAAAAAAAAAGGAGAAAGCTTGAGCTGTTCAATTGCCTATTTATGCATCTAAAATAGAAAGCAATTTTATGAATGGACCACTTAGGGCTTCATTTCTAAATGGTGGTTTAGGAACACGCCTTTTTCTCTTTTTTTTCTTTTTTTTTTTAAATAAATTTTTACACCTTTCTCTTTCAAACCTTTACTAATACAGTGATAAGGAAAATGTATACCCAAGCATGTCATAGAATTCTTAAGCATCTTTCAGGACATTTGCAGACTAGGAGCTGTCTATCTATTATTAGTGTAAATGCCCTAAAATGTATTTCAGAATTCTGTGGTATGCTTATCACCTATGCTGACACCAAAAGGTAACAAATGCAACATGATACTGATCTATAAAACTCTTAGCACCACTTGTGCTCAAAATATGCAGTCATTCTAGAAGAAAACTTGACATTTCTCTTTTGCCATGGCAGGATTTAGAAGCCTTTGACACAAAGATAACAGAAAACAAATGGCATGATAGTAGTGGGAGCTTCCAAATAAAACTACATCTATTTCCTGCAAATATGAGTTAGACTCCACTAATAGTCAGTGAAGAGTCTATTACTCTTTCTAGGAAGCCACTAATGAGGTCTCAACCTGAAATAGAGGAATTTTCCTTCACATCATGGATAAAATTAAAAATTAGCCAGATTCACCCTTTACAGCTGCAACATTATGGAAATTTCCTTTTCTCAGTTCTTTAAAAACAAGTCATGTGAGCAGCTAATGACTGCCACTGCAATCAGTGTGTCGAAACTGTTCTATCACAACTTTGCCAAAGGGGTACTTCAGGTCAGTGGCAGTGTGCAACTCTTGTTTCACCAGCCTTATTGGTCTGTCGTCATGCCAGAACTAATTACTGGAGTGCCAGCATTGCTATAAAGCAGAGAACAGGTACTAAGAGTTTTACTTGAACCACCATCCCATTCTCCCACTCTGTGCTGTCAATCCCCATGTCTCCAGGGTAACGCAGCAAATACTGTCAGTCATCCCAAGCCTGTTTGCCAAATTTAATGAGATGAACAGAAACTGAGACCCTGTGTGCTTCATTCAGATAGGAATTTAGGTTATACATATTTTCTCTTACCAGCTCCACAATGGAAACCATCAGAATTAAGAGTGGGGAAATGAGAAATTAGAGGGGATGAGGCAGGGAAGGCAGGGGAGCTCACAAACTTTAAAACACTGTCACAATTTGGACTGAAATTATTTCTCAAGCTAACATTCACATTTCACTGCTATTCAAGTCTTTAATCTATAAAGGGTTTGATCTTGGTTTTTAATAGTCAAAGCTAAATATTCACTTTCTCGAGATTTTTTTGAGTTTTTGGATCGCTTCAAAAAGCATATATTGCCATGTGATATGGCTTTGTCAGTCAATAGACTTGTGGTATCATTCCACTGATTTATGGAAGAAAGAAGCACACAACTCAGTTCTCATTAGTAAATAAGATATCACAATTTTTACAAATCAGACAACGTGCATATAAAACTTAGGTTTAATCATTCAGTATGAAAGTGATCAGAGAAAACTGAATGTTGTGCTAAGCTAGGCTGCTGCTAAACATGTGTTATATTCCTCTTCCCTTTGTTCATCAAGAAATCCACAGTTTTTTTAAACATCAGGTAGGAAACAACACTCCTGATGGCAAGCAAAAACTCGAGCATGCATAACACAATCTCCACACTTATCCCATTCTTTCTTTCAAATCAACTATGAAATAATGGACTTACCAGCTTATTCCAGCCCAAGATTATACTCTTACTCATGACAGAATTTTAAACATGCCACTCCACTGAATGAAATAGTGATATTTCCTTGACTTCAGGATGAAGATGTCAGGGCCCTTGTATCATGTCCTTGAAGGATTTAACGATTTCTTTAGGCGATGTACATTTTAGAAAGTATTAAGTTAGGAACAATAATTATGCCACGGAACAAATACTTTTATGATCATTCCATAAACTGCACAAAGAGAATGTTTTTTTAAATTATTATTGTTTTTATTAGTTTTTTAGCCAAGGTTGTTAAACTGTAACAGAATTTTTTCTTAACAAAACTAAAAATAAAAATGTCTTCATCGTTCTTGAGCAGGTTCATACTGAAAACATACTGAATCAAGTGGTTAAAATATGTAAACATGTTTATAATGAGTAGTTCAACCTGAGACACTTACGATTCGAGCTATTTTACAGAATTGTATTTCAAAATCCAGTTAACCTGTAAACTTAAAACAAGCAAGTCTGGCAATGCTTTAGAATTTTTTTCACACCTACATGACAGAAGGTATAAACATAATTTGAATACAATTACCTCAGTCTATGATTAAAGCCAAAATGCAACAAAATACTTTAAAATTTTCGAAGGCTCAGAATTTTGGTTTTGTTTGCATTCTCACTGACATTCCTTATTTTGTACTTAACAAATCAGGATAAGGACATTCTTATGAGAAACTTCTATAAATGTTTATCAGCACACAAAAGCTGTAGAAAGTTACTTTTTTATGTTTCTCCTTTGAAGATGTAATATTATTATTTCACGAAAGTTGAAAGATTTAGAACAGAGCATCCTCTCCTTACAGTTTCATTTCACCCTGATAGACAACTTATAATTTATACCATGTTCCCATATTAAATTAGGACAAGTCCCCTGAGATACACACAACAAACTTTACACTGCTAAATTTTAGTGGCACTATTTGTTTGAAGACAACATAGAACAACACAGGCCAATGGAAGGTTCTGAATGGCAAGAACCATTGGCACAAATTCATTTTTGCTCAATATTTCAAGAAAAATTGTTTAATTCTCACAGAATATCAGTGAAGAGAAGTAATGGATCCCCTGCTTATTCCAGTTAATATTGTATTGTAGAAACTCTAAATCATTCAGTGTGTCTTGTTTCGCTGTACCAAGACATTGTTTAAGTCCATTCTTTGATCAAATGAGAAGAGACAAGTTTCTTTGGTTTTTTGTTTCAAGTCATCATTTTTGTGAATGGTTTTACCTGAAACTAGATGCCAGGGTTCTTCTAGAATCAGCTTCTAGACTTCCAGTCTCCATAAGACTTCCAGAAAATGTGAGGGCAAGTATTATTACTATGTATTATAATTAAAGCTATTGAAAATAGCATGGTCCAATATGAGATGGACATATAAATGTAACTTTTTTATAATTACTGAAATAAAGATAGCAGTGAGGCTGAAGACCACTGTTTCTACTTATTCCTGCCCCAGGTGGGAAACTACATTCATGTACACAAGATCAACATTCGTCAATGGTGATTGTATTTTTTTTTTTTTAAATGATTACATCTCCATCTCTAGCAGCGTTTCTTAGGTGCTCAGGTACACCAACAGTAAATGTAAGAGTATTTTCATAACTGTCAATGCCAAATACATGGCAATATCTGAGACTAGTCACAGTTTTGTGTAGCACAGTCTGCTGTTTAATGCAGAATGCTCTGCAGTCACCTTTCATTCAGTTACACAGAACTCATCCCTAGTGCCAGCTACAGCTATGGAGTATAGATATAATTAGCATTACAATATTATTTAGAGTGAGCTTTTAAAAAACCCTCTTATTCAGAGGGGGGTGGCAATATGTCAGCAATAAGTGCTTTGATGATGGTACCTGTTAAGGTCTGTAAGAGGATCATACAATCAGCTCTCAGTAGACTACAAGTTGTACATGGTGACAGCATCAGTAAAAATGGAACAACCCAGTAAGAAGACATATCCTAAATCATTAGATAACAGAAGGGATTTCTTGAGCTAACAGTAAGAAAATGTCTGTAGCCCGCTTGTGTTGGCACACCAGACTGAAGAAGTCATCCTATAGTCAAAACCAAAAAAAACCCCAAATGACCATCAGATCAGCTTTCAGTGGAGAAGGTATGATTCTCTATACTCATTTCTATTGCCTTTTTTAATGTGCTTATACTTTTTAAGGGTTTAGTATGTTGGTTTCCTAACCCTAGAGCTCCTTTAGTTCAATAATAATTTATAGTACATAATAAAGCGAAGACAAACTGAATATAAGCTTCCGACGAAGTAGTAAAGAAAGTATACATAATTTAAAGAAAAATCTAGGTAAACCTCCTTAAGCACACATTATAGTGTTACATTTCTGTTACTTCCATTAAAACAACAACAATCAGAAAATCTGAGCAATAGGATGTCCAGAGGCAGACAAAAGTCATTTAATTTAATACATATTTAGTATATACCTTTTTATTCATTTATTATATGTTGTATATTTACTGAAATAAACACAGAAGTTTTTTTGTTTTTTTTAAAGAAAAAATACAAAATGCCCTGCTTCTATAACCCAATTTACCAACAGTTAATTTATGAGTTAAAACTACTTTACTTTTCAAGAGCAAAAATAAGACATTGTTACTAATGAGCAGTAGTTTAAATGAACCTGGTGATTCTGGTCCATTTTCTAACAACTGTTTCTTCTTTAACACAAATGCACCACACATATGTATAGGGGTAGCATAATAGCACCCCTATACACAAGCCATGGGTCAATATTCTACTTGCAAAACAGCTTTTTGATTAACCCTTTTTTCCTTCTCCCTCATCACCTGTTACCATCCCTCTATTGCAAGTCCTCACAAACCTACTCTTCCTCAGTTGTTCAATTAAGACAGTCAATGCAAGTATTCAAAGAAATAAACAAACAAGCTACATTTTAGTTCATTCAGGTGAACTGAGTCAATTTGGTTGATTTTTTCTGGAACAGAGTGGGGACAGCTTATGCAGCTCACTAAGACAAAAACATTGAAACAGTAATCTTCAGCTGATGAGGAGCAATGGGCAACTTGAGATAGAAATGAAAAGACAATAAGATCTGCCTATAACCTCTGTCTCAACAGACAATAAAAGTCCAAGTCTGCTTAGAGACCGAAGATCAATACTGATTTCCACAGCTTAGCCTCATTTTAGTGTGGACCTGCCATTTACCATCTAAGTTATAGACATTATTGTGATTTTAGCTCTGCATACAGAACAGTAATTTGACAGTGGTGGTGACTGCCTGTTTATTTATTTATTCTTAATGTGGTAACTCGCCAGGTAGTCTGGCAGACTGAAGAAGAAGCACTTTTACATTCTGAAAACCCTACAGTGCTGCTGCTCATATAGTCTCTTTTGCAAGCAAATCAATTATCTTAGTCTTTGTGAGCATAATGTTCAAATTCCAATAAGACTAGAAATCCATACCAAGAAAGAAAGAGTCAGGCTTGTTATCATCTTCTGCAATGTGTTGGTAAAAAAAGATGCAACTGTGGTAAGCCACTAACCCCCTCCTATTATGCAATAGGGGAACACAGATGCATCAAGGATAAAGGGTTGACTATGTTCTCTGGACTTTCTTTCTTTATAAATTTTACTGCAAAATTATTTCCTGTTCAGCAAAATTAAGTGGGGACTCTATGGATTTCTACAGATATTCTGAACCATAATCACACATTTAGTCCTTCATAAAAAGGAAGCTCCAATCAGATCTTTTCTTAAGGTTTTCATTATGATACTATATTACAATCATATATTTCATGTGAAAGAAAAAAATATCAGCAGGCTATGTGATAAAATGTTAATGGGAAGTTTAGCACAGTGTTATTCTCTTAGAACTGCCCAGGGTGATTTTTAAAAAATGTAAACTCAACACTGAATACAATGAAAATTACACACTGAAACTTGACTAAAATTGACAAGGCACAATTACTTTTCCAGATTAAAACAGAAAAAGAAAATAGGTTCTGAATAAGGCCAAAATAAGACTGAAAAGCTAGAAGTATCCTCTTTGAAAGCCAAGGTTGCTCATCACTACCATAGCAAACAGCCAAAGAGAGACCATGGCTTTAGACAGAAAAATTGGGTCCATCACTTTTAATGTAAGCAATATATCCTCACACTAATGGAAATTATGTATATTTTGATGCATAATTTAAGTTTTACTATACTTAGAATGTCAGCAATCTTAGCAATAAGCCCACTGAAATTCTTAAATTATTATGTTTGCCAATAAAATTAATCTTACAAACTCCTCAAAAAATAAAACCAAGCTCTCAAAGTTGCTGCAGTTTCCTGATGATGAAAAATCATTATTACTTTGATGGAGATGCTGTGATGATATGGTGGGATAAATAAATATAACCCAGCAACTCTCATAGTTTAAACCTAGTCTCAAAAAAATAAGAATACAAAAAACATCAGAAAGTTTGAAATAGGCTTAGTGGTTTAGGAAACAGATCTCTGCCTCAGTATAGAAGGTCTGTGAACCACTTATACACAACCTAATCCGTCAGTATAGAATTTAATCAGTTTATAAAGCACTGAGTAAATTCTCTCTTCTAGAATGTGAATCACAAGTTGATAATACATATTTGCAAATATATAAGAAAAAAAACTATTTTATGTCCTAAAAGCCATGATCAATTTCAAAATATTTCCATATTTTCAAACAAAACACCATTTTGACCAAGCACATTACACAGGTTTTATTTGGTAAAAAGTTATTTGGTACATATTTTCTTGAGGGATTAAAATAACAATTTAGGCTGTGGTTTTGAAAGTAATTCTAAAGGTAGCAGTTTCTACCTCGATTACAGTCAGAGCTAGCAGGTGTGCTTGTGGGTTAAAGGGATGCTTCATATACACCCGTAAGCTCTGAAACCAGAGCTGACAGTAGCTTGCATGGACTGGAGTTTGGAGCATTCTGGCCATGTGAAGACGCATGTCCAGTGGATATTACACGGCAGGCCAAGCAATTTCTTGAGAAAAACACGTGTACAGAAACAGACTAGAGAAATGAAGTTAACTGTGCCTTTCCTTCATCCAATGTGCATAAACCCTCTGCCAATATTTCCACAATTTCCATTGTAGTCCCCCACTCTGAAGTTTTTTGCAAATGTAATCTGGATGTGTATATCTATACTACCCATCTGGTTTGTTCAGAAGACAGCTGGAGTTCAGCTGGAACAGGATGAAGCTGAGGCTATGTTGAAGCCACTTAATTTATGGAAAGAAAAAAAAAAAAAAAACAAAACAGAACAAAACAAAACATCACACTGCCTACAAGTTTGTTTCTGTGACCACCAGTCCAAATAACTATGAAAGAGGGAGTAAGATGTTGTTTCACCACTGGAAAGATTGCTCACTAACTTCTGATCACACTCATCCTTCCTACAGGTCAAGACATAATGGGCA
Source organism: Nesoenas mayeri (assembly GCF_963082525.1). Lineage (NCBI taxonomy): Eukaryota > Metazoa > Chordata > Aves > Columbiformes > Columbidae > Nesoenas > Nesoenas mayeri. Next base: position 86,271,130 of record NC_137543.1, read on the forward strand.
AAATAAATGTATTTTAGCATTTATATATTAGGCTGTTTGAAAAGCTAGCAGTTGGAGGATGCAGGAGGAAGACAAGGAGGAGGAAAAGAATAAAAAAACATATTTTGTCTTTAATGCTGAAAGTCACTACATGAAAAAAATCATGGAATCCACTAACTTTATTAAAAGCTTTTTTGTTAAAATGACTGTGCTTTGAGTCAGACTTCCACAACACATTTATGTGTAAATCTATATTATGCCATATCTTTATTTTTAAACAGAATCAATGTGACAAACAATTTCCAAGTGTCAAAGTCCATATTTATTTATGAAAATATGTATTATTTCCACATTTTTTTCACTCCACACTACATGACAGTAACCTAGCAGAACACAGTAACTCCCTGATGTCATCATTCTTACTCATTGCTAGTCTTACAAAATGTAGTACAAAAACTAGCCAATAAAAACAACCAATAAAAGAAATAACTTTAGAGTAGTAATGTCCTTGTTTTGTTAAAAAACATATTTTTCTTTTAGTAAATTTTGCCTGTCAGCTAAAGCCTTCATATTAGCTGCATTTTCCTGGAGAACCAGATACACATTTTGGTAAACATAGCAATGGAATGCGAAGTTATTGATAAGCATGGATACACCTCTTGCAAGAGGGGCAACAAGAAAACAAGTAACCAAGAAGCTGACAGATTACAACATCCCATTCACGTGAATACTTCATATAAAAGTGGGAGATCATGAGGATCTTGTCCCTTTTTCCTTATGGCTGACATTAGGAGAGGACCTTGCTAGTCATCCCTGTGAACTGAGGCCTAGTGACAGACTGAATCCAGATCCAGTTAGCTGCAGAGTCCAATCTAGGGCTTTGGGTGCTGGCTCTGCAGTTGCTGGGACTTCCAAGATTGGTTTTGTATATTTTGTATTATTTTCTCTATTCTTATCAGTAACATTAGTAAAACATTTTTAATTTTCCCAACTCTCTTCTCTCTGTCCTTCTTTCCCTCCTGATCGCCTGCCCTCAGTGGGAAGGGGAAGAGGGAGGTGCTGAAAGGGGAAGGTGGGGGGAAGAGGGGGTTAACAATACATCTGCCATGGTTTTATTATCACCCTGCAATCAAAACCCTTGACAAATAATTATCCATATGTCTCACTGGCTATGAACACCGAAGAAAAATAAGAGTAACAGTTTGTATGTAAGATTCAGTACAATTAATTGTTTCCAAGTTTCAGTTTTACCTGCCAGAGAGAAAAAGTCTTCCAAGGGGAGTCTGTGCTGTAAGTTCCCTGGCTTCCAGCAAGATACCCAGAACTATAGACAGGAGAACATCACAGAGTAAATGAAGTCCAGCAACGGAAAGTCTGTGGATTTTTAAAATGCTTTTGCAAGTGCCATGATCCACTATTTCTCTATTAACTTGTATGGAAAGTTCTTGCATAGATAAAGTGAACAGTAGGAAGGTACATGTATAATAAATATGAGAAATATTTCAGTCTGAATATATAGAAATGAAAGTTATTATTTTATTCAATATTTCACTGAAGGTCTGAAAAGGCATGTTACCATATTTTGAATTCCCCATGTGCAAATTCTCACTCAACTCTTTTATTTTCAGTTCTATGACCAAGAACCTGAATTCTGGAAAGGAATAGAATCTAATGACATATTGAGCTTAGACATATTGTAAAGATGTCTGTGACTTGGCAGCATACAATTAGAACTTCAAAAATAAAGCAGCACAAAAGCACATATGCTGTATGCATTTTAATTTTCTATTTTATGCCACAATGGCTGTATTTTGTGGTCTCAACTGAAGAGTTAATTACAGCTCTTCCCTTACTCAACAATTGCCACCAAAGACAGCAGCAAAAGCATTCAGCAGTGTTTAAAAGGTATGGAGAGGAGGTATGAAGGTCTTCAGAACTGGGTAATTTTTTTAAGTAGCAGAGGTGGGAATAGCTGTTAAGCATCAAGTTTAACTCCCCGTTTCTAATGAGGACATGGAACTCTATTTTCTGCTGAGTTTCTACAAGAGCCATGGAGCAAGATGCCCTGCACTGCTGCAAGTATCTCTAAATGACTAATATTGACTACTTTATATGATGTTCGCAGTTCAGTCTTTTGCCTAAAATACATCCTCAATTGCTTGGTTTACTTTGACAGATGTTGTGAAACAATGCTCTTTGTTATAAAAATCAATAGAGGAAGAATGGTGTAATTCCTCTGTTTAAAGGATCTGCTCTTCTATATATGTATTTTTTAACTCCAGCAAATAAGTGGCAATGACAAGTTATAATGACTAAAACCTATAACCTGGGCAAAGTGAAAGTTCACAAATTGAATTAATTTTAACATATATAAACAAGCTAAATATGGAAAACATTGATTTATTTTGAATGTTTTTAAATTTTATTTGAGGAATAATCAAGCTCATGATCCGAGCTCACCACAATACTGGCACATTACAATTTCAGTTAAACTGAATTTCAAATTTTATTTTACTGCTGGTAGACATGTACCTACAGCTTTTCAGTGATGACAATTGAGACTGAACTAAACATCTACAAGTTAAAATGGGTATGGTGCAGTGGGTAAACAGAGAAAAACCTTTTCTGAGGAAGAGTCTTTGTACAAAGAGCAGAGAATCTTAGTCCTTTTTGTCTTTCTCTCCTTCCTCCCCAGGGTCAGATTGATGAAAGAATAGACCTCTGCTCACCTATTGTGATGTCTCTGGCTGATCCAACACAGAAGGTGGAGAAATTATACACACAGACAGTCAAAAGATATTCTCACACAAGCAGAGCTACACTTAGTGAAAGGACTGGATTTAAAAACAAACTTCCCATAATTTGGTTCACTCACAAAAGCAAAATGTCTTTATTAGGGTCTACAAAAGAAAAATAGGTAATAGTATAGATTGTTCTTTAAGAGGATTTCTGTTGATCGGTTTTGGTGAGACAAATACGTAACAGTCACCTTGTACTTGTTTTGTAGGATTACCTTTTTGGTTATGACATTATCACTGGGTCTTTATTCTAGTTGTCTCGTTGTCATGGAATATGGCAGCTGTTTTAGTAAAATCAGGTATTTCATCACATACTAATAACCATTTTCAGATACACTGCATGCCATTGCAAATTGATCAATACACGGGTAAGCCAAGCAGTCCCTTCAGAACACAGAAGTCAACGAAGTATAAAAGAACCAACCAGCATTTGGCATGCATCCTGTTTATTCACATGTACCACATGTCACAAGCTATGTTTGTTCTGACGGGGTTAAATACTAGCTGTCTGAGTTACTTACAAAGATATTGGGGGGCCTGGACCAGCCATGTTTAAAGCCATTCTGAGGAATATCAGGACCTGAAAGCATCAGCATTCAGCATCCTCAAATCCTGATATTTTGTTCACTAAATAATTCTAACACCTTAAAAGTATTCTGAACGTTATACAAAGTCATATATATATCTCACAGTTATTAACTAATAAGCTGTTCTAAAATCTGTTACATAGTTCTCCTCCATCATTTTCTTAAGATTATTTTAGTTAATGTGTAGCTATAGACACACATTATTTATTAAAACCAAACCAAAACCACAGAAAACAAACAAAAAAGAGAAACCCAAACCAAATACTGGAAGAAAAAAAAAAAAAAAAAAAAAAAAGGCATAGACACAAAGCAGGAAAACTGGTCAGGAGGGAAAACACAGATGATAAGTTAACCCAGGGAGTATTTTCTACCTGGTTTTTATTGCAGCTCATGTTGTTTGAAATAATGCTCCATGTGCTAGTGAATTTTCTGCCTTCCCCCAGTGTAAAAAATCATACTCATAGCAACACCTGTGCAGCAGTGAAAGGGTGCCCTAATACCTACGCATTGGGATCAAACCACATTTCCATAGAGAGACAAACTAATTACTTTTAGGAGATTCACTGTATTACTGTGCCTGGTTTGTTCTCTTTGGCAAGGACACCATATTTTGAATCTCATATGTTTTGATACACTTTCGTACTTGGTGTTATCTGGTATAACAGTACATAAAGCATAAACTAATGATTCATACAGTTCTCATGTCTATGAAAATCATGTTGAAATATACTATTAATTCTCCTCAGTGTGAATTTCATGTTGCAAGCACAAGGGTGGAAACGTCTCTGTGCTGCAGGTATATTTTCAGTTCTCGGGGGAGATATGGTGTGTAATATTATCTGGATTGTCATAAATGCTAACAGGTTTAGGATTTTAAGATCCTATTTTACAATTATGTGATTAATATTTTATTTCAGAGAACCGTTAAAAAAATAACCAATGAAATATCTATTCAGGAGGAAAAATTTCCTTAGAAATTGAACTTTTGCTTAATTGTAAATATATACTCATAAAAGTCTAAATTTTATGTCCTGTGGCAAGGAGATTGGATGAGATGATCTTTCGAGGTCCTTTCCAATCCCTAACATTCTGTGATTCTGTGATTCTGTTGCACAGAATATACAAAACTGAAGAAAGACGCTTTATGCAATAAAACCACAAACAAATAAAAATGTGAATATAACACAATCTAGTGATATGGATAGATTCTCCTTGAAGAGTATTATCAAAATCACAAGGGCAAATATATATAAGTATATGCACATATATATAAAATATCTATAACTTATCCAAAAAGGTACATTACAAAGGTACTCTTCTGTAGCTGTGTTGATTCCTGGTGTTCCTTTAAAGAAGTTTTTGTTTTTGTTTTGTTTGTTTGTTTGTTTGTTTGTTTTTATGTTTTTTTTTTCCTATATACAAACTATTCTTAGCAGAAATTAGACTTAATCATGAGGGGAAAAATAGATGGCAAAATCCTCCCCTTCATCCCACTAGGCTCCCAGGATCCTGTGATCTTTAGTGTGGTTTTAAAGAAGAGCAGAATTGGATATATCACTTACTGCACTGAAGCAGTCAGCCAGGCAGATCCAGGAGCCTGAAGAAATTACTAAGACTAACATATATGTTGCTTCTGGTCAACCCAGCACTGTGTGGGCAGCAGAATTTCAACTCGATAAGGAGTTCCATGATTTAAGCCTGTATCTTGTTCAGGATCAGAATGAAATATCACACATGCTTGATGTTTTTTGTAGTTTAGACAAACCAAAACCTTAGAAAATGAGGCAGATAAGAGGGATAAGGAGATTGTTCTGTCACCGTGCCAGTAACCAAACATCAGGTATATCAACTCCATTTGTGGCAGGGGTGTCTCACCTGTTGTTAAAAATCTCCATTAGCAGAACACTACAATGTCTCTTAAAAATCTATTCCAGTTCCTTACTGTTTCTATAATAAAATAATTTGTATTTCTGTATCAAACAATAGATATAATCTGGAAGAAAGAAAGGTCTTGAGAAATCTTGACACATTTGGACATTTTTCCTTTTAAATAAAATAGCTGGATTAGGTGAATTACCATGGGAGGTTCCAATTTAATGGAAGATGCTTTCTAAATGAAAAAAAAAAATAAAAAATCTGGACTTCCAGCTTTACTGTGTATTAAAGCAAAGACCTGCTGTTAGGCATTGTACCATTTTACTTCCCAGTGGATTATAAATACAGAATTATTCTTTGCCGTACAAGAATTTGCATTTAAGTATTAGGAGAACAAATAATTATTCTTAATATGAAGAACCTACTATATATTTCATCTTATCTATTTTAGAATGGAGTATTACTATTATTTTTCTTCTGAAAGTGTAATTTCTTTCTATTGAGTACATCTGAGAAACTTGTTCTGAGGCCTGTGTTATGAGTATTTACATTTTGAAGAGGCAAATCCTAGTTAAGTCATCAATGTTATTGTTGGACATTTTTTCATGAAGTACCAACTCTGCTATTTTTTAGGAACAACACTGGTCTCTCAGATGAACTCGCCAACTGAACTAGTATTGCAGCACATCACACCTGGGTATTTTGCCACCAACCTCAGTGTTACTCTTGCTGTGTGAAGTCCTTTTGAGCAGTAACTCCCCTGCCAGTTTGAGCAGTATTACAGAATAAAGAGTTCTCGGTGTCACAGCAGGTGAGGCAACTAACACAGACTTCAGTCCTCAGACTCTAGTTCTTACTGAATTTTAAAGGAGGTCTTATTTCAAAACTTTCTTTGTAGAGTTATGAAAAGTTTCCTAAATATAAGTATATATCTGGGAGGTAAAAATGGGTCGTGTTCAGAAATCAATTATTCGATCAATTAATCAATTATTACGGGTATGTTTCCAGTATGATTTGAGACCATAAGGCTTTTAAGCATGTTATGCTCTGAATTATATATGACTTTTCATAGCCAGCTTTTCTGAGAACTGAGCATGCTGATAATTCTCTTTTAATATCTGATTAAACAGTGTTTTATAAGACTTTGAATAAATTTTACATACAAGCCTTATACTGCACAATGACTTTTCCTCTCTTTTTATTATTTCATCAAGCAGTCTCAAGCAGGCTTCTTTGTCCCTTTCCAGCTGTGTCAGGTAAACTTTGTTTAAAGTTTCTTCTCCCTTAGTTCAAAAAGGCAGACTGGGACTGATTATTCTAAATTACACTGTGCTTCTGCTACTGCTGAGTGATACTTGTAGATCTGTTGGCAAGATATCCTGGAAGAGGGCTTTTATAGGCTTCAGGTGTTCTAATAGGCTTCCAAACTCCTGATGATAAACATCATGCATATCTCCCAGCTTCAAACCTCGTGGCTTGATCTTGTATTTTTCATCGATCCAGGACTCCAGCAGCATAGTATTCCAGTCCCTGGAACCAGGCACCTGGGCAAAATGGCTCTGACGCATTACAGGTCATCAGGACTCCACTGATTTCACTAGAATTTTTGAGTGCTTTTAGGCATCTTCTCCTTTCTGCCTAAAAGGCCTGCTGAAATACCGTGATTTTTTTCCAGGGTTCTACAGTCCAGAAGTCAGGTGGTTTGTTTGTTTGTTTTTGTGGGTTTTTGCTTGCTTTGTTGGGTTTATTTGTTTGGTTTTTATCATATTATGTGTTGGTTTTTAAATGGTAAGATAAGGCAGAATTTAGACCCTGGTTAAAGAATCTGCTTAGGATTTTAGTTGGAAAGATTCTAAAATGCTCAGAGAATGAAAATATTAGAAAACTCACACCACACAGACACACAAAGACACCCGCAAAAAGAAAAATTAAAAAAAAGCCCTCAAACAAACAACATAATCCAAAACAACAACAAAAACAAACAACAACAAAGAAACAAAAACCCCCAAACAAACAAAAAACCCCACACCAAACTGGTAAATATTATTTCAGCATCATAGTGCTAATGTCCTTTTGCAGGATAGAAAATATAACTGGGAAAATTTATAGTAAAGATAACAAGAGCAACTGCACAAAAACAAATCGGGGTAAACAGTTTTAATTATTCTGAGAGTATGCACTTCAAAACAAATACAATTCTCAGCAGTTCACAGACTTCTTGGTTTGAAATATAAAGTGGGTATCTTTCAGTAGCTCTAGTCAGAATAAGAAGTAACAGATAAATCATCAAAGATAAATGGTAACTAGCAGGTAAATGAATTTCTGAAGTGGCTTTTCAACTTAGCAGATATATCAATTACAACATAATCATTGCAATTTAGCACTAATACAAGAAATTAGACACATTAGCTGAGCCAAATCTTGAAATAAATTTATTTTCTTATTGAAACTTATTGAAATATAATTTAAAGGTTTCATCTATGTATCTCTTTTGGTAAGGAGCTCATAAAAAGAACACAAGTATTTTAAGGATATATACTACTTTCTCCCACTAATATGCAATTTTATCCACATTTTGACCTATTTCATTCAGTCAGTTTTTTTACCAATGTAGTCAGTGTATTCATAGTAATTAATAATAACGAAAACATAAGGGATCACATAGGTCTTTCTGCTGTCTGTACATGTTTGCCACAACACACTACCCATTAGTTTGCCCATTCCAATTGACATGGTTCCAAGTCTTAATACTTTGATGGAGCTGATTATCCCTTTCCTTTCTCTTTCTGTATACTTCCTATAAATTTTCCTGATTTTATTTGTCAAATAAAATGTTTTCAGGTATTTTCAAGTGAAGATATAGAAAGAAAAAAAGAAAACGTGGATGTGGTACAAAGGCAGAACAATTGTATTTGAACAGATGCACAACACAGACATTTTCCAGGCAGCTGCTTGGACTCAGTTGCACTCCAAGTCTATTAAACCCTGATGCCTCCTGATATAATGAGAATACATTATAAATACTAACACGTTTTTGTCTAGTTTGCCATCAGCGAGTCTCTACTTCCCTCTTGCACTTGGCAAATTCTGACTAAGATGAAGATTTATTTTAATGCTTTTTGATTAAATCTGACCTGTAAAAATAATCTTTCTCTTTAATACAAAAATAATCTGACCAGAGAAACATGCAATGAATAATTCTTTTTTTTTTACAATTGATCTGCATAAGAATTGTTGTAACTGAGAGCACAACTTAACTAAATAAGAGCAAAATGACATTGAAGAGTTTGCTAAGAGTAGAAATTTTTAAAAGGCATTTATTCTTTTGGAGAAGTTAAAAAAATAAATATATATATATAAATATATATATTATTTAAAATACCTCTGTATAAGCCTACAGCTCACCACCATATTATTTGGGGGCTAAAATTAGTGACTTACCTCGTGGAGGTGGAGAACTAAGGCATCAAGTAGACCAACATACCCAAGATTACACAAACCTTATGTTAAGCAAGAAACACACCACAGATTGCCTTTTTGTCTGGTGAATTATATACTACTTTCTCCCCCTTACAAGTCTCAGAAAATGTAACTTGGAAAAATAATACCCAAATTATACAGAGAAGATACATATTACAACCAAATACCAAAACAAGATGCTTTGAAAAAAAATACTGCCTAGGAAAAAACAGCTTTTGTTTGAAATCTATTATGAATTAAGCTGGATCATAATTCAGCCTATGATGAAAGACAAATCTACACTTAGAGCAAAATGGTTACCCATTTTATCAAGTGTCCGCAGAATGAAACACTGGGGCTACATCTTCTTTGCTGCATAATGTTAACAAATTTTTTACATGTATGTAAATGCATAATAGAAATGGTAAAACTTGTTTTTAGAGAGAATGAAGAATGTCCAAATGTGGGTACCCTGGAGAAATGAGAAGACCAGTTATGAGGACAGCGTGTCATCAGAGTCATAGCACATCTCCATTGAGCTAAGGAAAGCAGAGGATAGCCTACATTCACAATAAAATATAGACTTAAGGGGTGAAGAAATTATGGGAAAGAGATAGAGAGCACTGGTTTGGTACCCTGAAACATCCAGATAAGAAAACAAAAGCCAGTGAGTAAATCCTAATAATCAGAGGTGAGAAAAATGGAGATGAAGGGCTGTAATCACCATCAGATCTAAAAGAGAACTAAGAAAGCCTCTGTCTAAAGCAAACACTCTGGCCAATATAAGAACCATGCAGGAGGCATGAGGTGATCTCACCAGCTGATTTTTTTTGTCCAAAATCTCATTGAATGAAATCTTGGGCAGATCTCTTCGATACAAGCCTTTTGGTGCCTGAATGCTGGACAAACTGCTGTAACAAGTTTTATGAGTTTTTAGGTAAGTTACTTTAAGACAATAAGATTAGTTTTGTTTTAAATGGGTCACCTTCCTCTCCTAGAAGACCTCACACTGAGAGTTGCTGCATTTTTGCTACTGTCACAACAGAGCTTCTATCACAATTCGATTAAATTTCACAGTGTCAGTAATTTATACTTAACCTTACTTCTAATCTTTCCATTGTCTTTGTACTATAGCTTTAATTCTGCTTTCCCATGTCCATCTTTTATCCTTCCTGAATGATGTTTTTAAGAGTAGGACATCAACTCACTTTTTTGTTTTTGTTTTGTTTTGTTTTGTTTTGTTTTTGTTTTGAGACAGACAGTATCTTGTTCTCAGGATACAAAAGGCAACCAGATATTGTTAGTAAAACAGATGTAATGTGACATTCCCAATCATGAGTTTTCTTTCTAGGGATGTTCCATCATTACACCAATACCACTATAAGCTTTGTAATGCACAAAAAAAAAATAGTTTGGTTTATAATATGCAATAGCATTTATTGCCTCTGATGATATCAGAGCCTTCACTGCTGTGAGTAGGCAATTGTTATTTTGTTGAGAAGAGAGAAGCGTTTTTATTAGACGGAGGTTAATGGAATCATTGTTGCTTCCTCTTTAAGGATTACATATGAGTGGAGTGTTACATTGATGTTACTCCATGGAAAGCCATTTTTGGAACAATGTATTTGTTTGGTCTCCTTTTTTTTTTTTTTTTCCTCCCCTCCTTCAATTACCAAGTGATATCCTCAACACAGTGACAAAATCCCTCTGGATCACACCACTCTGTTATCATTCTATACTTTTTGCAGATCTTTACTAAGCGTACTTGAGATCTACATTTTCCTCTTTCCACCTAGCAAGAAGTGATTCAGTCAACATTCTACATAAACTACCTCGTTGGAATATTTCGATGGCTAGCTAGAAGTCCATTGTCATAAGAGCTCTTTTTTTTTTTTTTTTTTTTTTTTTTTTCCAAAACTGCCTGCCTTCATCCAGTTATGACTACTTATTTTGAACACTTCCTCATCCATAAAATGAAAAGCACACTGGTGACAGAATTCTACAAGCTCGGAAACAAAACTACTATTTAAATCAATGCTGATGTGTCGTTAAAAATATTGGATAAATTCTTTTCAGAAATAAGAATTAAGACAGGTTGGAGATATAAACAAAGACTGCAGAAGAATCAAATTCATGTACATGGCTTATTTCAATAGACAAAGCAAATATCTGCTTTGGAATAGCAACTTTTTTATCTGGATATGACTAAAAATTCAAGGTATGAACTTGATTAATTTCTGTAAAGAGCAATGATTCAGCTACCCAATCTACCACAACTGATCACTCATCTTAGTCCTTATGTTTCCTTCCATCACAGTAGAACTTCATTTTATTTGGAGCTTTTTTAGTATAGACATAATTGCTTTTACTTATGTATCTCATAACACAATTCTGGAATTCTAGATACAGCATAGAAAGTTCATATTTTATTGCAAACAGGTTAAATGTATTTAATATAAAAAAATGGCCTACAAAGAATTGTATAACTAACAGAATTGTTTAGCTTAATAGAACAGCAAAAGCATTAAATTAGCATATTCAAATTCTTTAAAAGCTTCAGATACATATCCTTGTGTATTTTTATTTGCTAATTCTTTCTAAGATTATGGATATTTATATGAGAATCAGATATTTGGACAAGAATCAAAGGTAATAGTTCCCCATACAGTATTAAAGGACTATTGGTTTTGGTTTGTTACAGTTGTTAGCTTGAATATTATAAAAAGGGGACATGCTTTAGCTTTCTGGCTCTGTTTTACTGCTTTTAAGAATATGTTAAAATAATGGGTTTCAAATTAAGTCTGTTGTCCACATGCCAGCAGATCTTAATAATGTATATACGTACATTGACAGAAACCAAAATATCTTACCCTCAGCAGGGATCAAAATATTACAGTACAGAGTTGCAGGTTAAGTACACTTCACAGTTCATAGTTAGTTGCACTGTGGCATTACTCTTATCTAAATACTGTAAAATGTTTTGGAAATAAAGAAAGAAATAAATAGAAATTAGAAGTGTTTTCGTGACTTCAGGAGGAAAAAGTCAAGAATAAGTTTTAAAAATGAACTCTTCTGTTTGGAGATAAAAATGTTTCTGTCAAAGTGAGTATGAACTGTACATTTGAAATCTTCCTCACGCCTGAATACCTTATTTCTTCAAACATTTCAATTCAGAATTTTGACACTCCAAGTGACTTATGACTACCCTGGCAAGAGATGTATGAGCTACTTTAAATATGACTAAATATAATTTATAAAGCAGTTGCACATAAAAACAGATTTCAGGTCTTATCACATACCGTACACAGATTTTAGTTATTTTTGTTATCTTTGATACCCACTGCCAACATTTCATCTGCAAATACCTCTCAAAGCCTCCAAAAATTGATATACAACACAACAGATGCATCAGCATATCTTTAGACAAATTTATTATGCAGCCAGAACTGTTATTTCACTCTTCATGATTGCATTGTCACGTACTCATCCAGTTTCTATAATGATGTAGATAATTCATAGCAATAAATTTCATTAGAAAACACAGTTTCGAGGTTCCAAACTAATTAAATGGTTCTCTTGCATTACATCTGTCTATAGCTGTATTTTTTTCCAGTATCTGAAGCTACTCTTCCTCTTTTGATACTCATTATATGTAATGGCAGGATCAAAACATTATTTTTTAAAGTTCAACATCAGTTAGACCTTTGAGAAAGTGGATTAAAAAGCCAAAGCACATTCTATGTTTCTATTTAGAATTTTATTCTACTAACATCTCTTTCTCTCACAAGAGATAGTGGATGCAGAGTTATGAAACTTCTGCAGAAAAAAAAGAACATTTTGTAAGTATGCAAACACTTGCTTTGACATCTGATATAGCCACTACCTTAAAGTCTTTAGTATCAGTCAAAATCAATCATAAATAATTTTACAAAAGAGTTGAAATGAAAGAGAAAACTCCAAACTTTCTCACCATAGCCACAATTCGTATGAACTATAGACCTGTAAAACAGAAAGCTGATACAAAACTGGAAGCTATTTGTAAAATATTGCTTTCACAGCAACACCTATAAATTCCTATCAAATAAATAAAATACTATAATTCTAACTTTCAGTTCAGTTGTAAACATTTCCTAGCATTACCTACATAGAAGATGTCAGTAATGAGGCTGGGGCTGTCAGTATCAGGTTAGACAAAGCAACAGTCAATGTGATGTATTTTCGACAACCAAAAAGTACAAAATCTGCTAACACGGCTCCCAGGGAAAGATTTCTAAATTAACTTATAATTCTCCACATAAAGACATTTGAACTAAGTACTGAAAGGGACACTTAGATCAGCTCTTTGGGATATCAGAGTATAAAAAGGAATCAAACTTAGAAGAGGTTGAAGTTTGTTGAGAAAAAATCAGTAAAAATAACACAGTTCAAAAAGTATGAAGAAGTTGATGACAGAAGACTACAACAAACACATCTTAGCAGCATTCTCAATCCACAGAAAATCAAGTAAGATCCATTAACTTTTTTTTGTCATATGATAGTGTTAAATATCACAACAACTATGACTGTTTTCCCTTGAATGAAGTCAAAAGTTTAGATAAAGGAGGCAACACAAGAAGAACTAAGAGAAAGGAAGTAAATAAAGAGTAAGCAAAATTAGCTCTGCAAAAATGTCAAAAATAAGAGGGAAAAAAAATCACAAAACTGTAACGAAATAGAGAAGATTAAAATATTGTTGTGGATAATATAACAGTATACTGGTTAACAGCATGGTGATAAAAGGTTTTATGGGTTTAATAAATCCCAATTGAGCTGCTAAGTTTCCACCAGCCAGGTAGTCTGCCCAAGAGAAGCAATTTAAAAAATTAGTAGAAGAGAAAATATGACAATTCAGAGAATACTTACAAGATCAGATAAACATAAACATTTAGAAAAAAATTTGTCTCTGACAGATTTATCTCACAGAATAAGGCTTTGTAATGTAGCATAACAAAAAGTATGAAAAGATGCAGTTAAATGATCAGTTTTTGAAAGCTACAGGAAAGAACAAGTTAATAGAAATACACTCAAAATTCACAATAATTAAAGTTACAAAACTCTAATATTTTAATCAGGAAGCCTCTAAAACAATTATATTTTGACTGTTAAAGTAATCAAATTCTACGCAATTGTAGAACAGAATGAAATGCAATTCTCTAGGGAGAAAGTGTTTTACATAATCATTTCAGACAGAACTAAGAAATTATTATGGAGAAGCTTATAGCACTCTATTATTATGATTCAAATGATCCTATATTAAGCAGGTATTACAAGAAAAGTAGGTAGGAAAGTAAAGTTACAAGCAGATAGGAACAAAAATTACTTATGTTAAACTTCATGTATTTCACTACATTTCTACACTCCTAGAAAAGAGGATTCAAGGGTAGACAGGAGGATCCTGAGAACTGCTGACCTTTCAGCCTCACCTCTGTGACTAGAAGATCATGGAACAGATCCTCCTAGAAGCTCTGCTAAAGTACATGGAGGAAAAGGAGGGGATTTGAGACAGTCAGCATGGTTCACCAAAGAGCAAGTCCTGCCTGACGAAACTAATGGCCTTCTACAATGGAGTAATTACATCAGTGGCTATGGATGTTGCCTATCTGGACTTCTGCAAAGCCTTTGACACAGTCCCCTACAATATCCTTCTCTCTACATGGGAGAGATGTGAATTTGAAGGGTGGACTGTTTGGTGGATGAAGAACTGGCTGGATGGTCACACCCAGAGAGTAGTGGTCAATGGCATAATGTGTGGACGAACACTAGTAACAAGTGGTGTCCCTCAGGGATTTGTACTTGGAGACTACTGTTTAACATCTTCATAGTGACATAGCGACATAGACAGTGGGACTGAGTGCATTCTCAGCAAGTTTGCAGATGACGCTAAGCTAAATGGTGCCCTTGACATGCTTGAGGGATGGGATGCCATCCAGAGAAACTTGGACAAGATCGAGAACTGGGCCCATGTGAACCTCATAAGGTTCAACAAGGCCAAGTACAAGGTCGTGCACCTGGATCAGGGCAACCTCCAATATCAATACAGGCTGAAGAATGATGGGACTGAGAGCAGCCCCGTGGAGAAGGACTTGGGGGTACTGCTGGATGAAAGACTGAACATGAGCTGGCAATGCACACTTGGAGCCCAGAAGGCAAATTGTATCTTGGACTGCATCAAAAGGAGCATGGCCAGCAGGTGGAGGGAGGTGATTCTGCTTCTCTACTTTGCATTGGTGAGACCCCACCTGGAATACTGTGTCCAGCTCTGGAGCCCTCAGTACAGGAAAGACACAGACCTGTTGGAGGTCCAGAGGAAGTGCCACAAAAATGCTTAAATGGATGGAACACCTCTCCTGTGAAGAAAGGCTGAGAAGATTGGAGTTGTTCAGCCTGGAGAAGACAAGGCTCCAGGGAGACTGGATTGTGACCTTTCAGTACTTAAAATGAACTTATAAGAAACATGGGGACAGACATTATAACAGGGCCTGTTACAATAGGACAAGGGTTAATGGTTTTAAACTAAAGGAGGGGAGATTCAGGCTAGATATGAGGAAGAAATTTTTTACAATGAGGGTGGTAAAATACTGGAACAAGTTTCCCAGAAAGGTGGTAGATGCCCCATCCCTGAAGACATTCAAGGTAAGGTTGGATGTGGCTCTGGAGATCATCTAGTTCAACCCACCTGCAGGCTGACCCAGAGCAGATCACACAGGAATGTTTTCAGGTGGGTTTTGAATGTCTCCAGGAAAGGAGACTACACAACCACTTTGGGCAGCCTTTTCCAGTGTTCTGTCACCCTCGAAGTAAAGAAGCTGGTTCTCATGGAACACCCTATGTTTCAGGCTGTGCCCATTACCCCTCATCCTATCATTGGGCACCACTGAAAAGAGTCTGGTTCCATCCTCTGGACACCCACTCTTGAGATATTTATTAAATAAGATCCTCTCTCATCCTTCTCTTCTCCAGGTGAAGAGACCCAGCTCTCTCAGTCTCTCCTCATAAGAAAGATGCTCCAGACCCCTGATAATCTTCATAGCTCTCTGCTGGATTCCCTCCAGTAATTTCTTGTCCTTCTTAAACTGGGGAGCCCAGAACTGGACATAGTACTCTAGATGGGGCCTCACCAGGGCAGACAGGGGGATAGCCTCCCTTGACCTGCTGTCACACTCTTCCTAATGCACCCCAGGATACCATTGGCCTTCTTGACCACAAGGGCACATTGCTGACTCATGGTCAACCTGTTGTCAACCAGAACTCCCAAGTCTTTCTCTGCAGTGCTGCTTTCCAGCAGGTCAACCTCTAACCTGTACTGGTACCTACAGTTATTCCTCTCCAGGTGCAGGACCCTACACATGCCTTTGTTGAACTTTATTAGGTTCTTCTCTGCTCAGTCCTCCAGCTTGTCCAGGTCTCACTGAATAGCAGCACAAACTTCTGGTGTGTCAGCCCTTCCTCCCAGTTTTGTATCATCAGCAAACTTGCTGAGGGTGCACTCAGTCCCTTCCTCCAGGTCACTGATGAACAAGGTTGAACAGTACTGATCCCTGAGGAAGCCCACTAACTACAGGCTTCCAACCAGACTCTGCACCATTGATCACAACCCTCTGAGCTCTGCCATCCATCCAGTTCTCGATCCATCTCACCACCCACTCATCTAACCTATACTTCCTGAGCTTACCTATGAGGAGGAGAGACAGTGTCAAAAGCCTTGCTGAAATCAAGGTAGAAAACATCCAATGCTCTTCCCTCATCTCTCCAGACAGTCATATCATCATAGAAGGCTACCAGGCTGATCAAACATGATTTCCCTTTGGTGAACCCATGCAGACCATTGAAAAACTTATTTTCCTCCATATACTTAGAGGTGATGTCCAGAATGTGTTGTTCCATCACCTTTCTGGTGGTGGAGGTGAGGTTGACTGGCCTGTAGTTTCTTAGGTCATCCTTTTTGCCCTGGAAGACCGGAGTGACATCATCTTTCTTCCAGTCCTCAGGCACCTCTCCTGTTCTCCATGACCTTTCAAAGATGATGGACAGCAGATTAGCAATAACATCTACTGGGTCTCTCAGCACTTAGGGTTCATGGATTTGTGGATATCCAGTTTGCCTAAATGATCTCTAACCTGATCCTCCTCACTCAAGGGAAGATCTTCCTTTTGCCAGACTTTCTCTTCTATCTCTAATGTCTAGGATTCAGTAACTCCACCTTCTTTGTATCATTCATCACGGCCACACCCACTTCATTCAGCAGTGGAACTACATTTTCCTTAACCTTCCTTTTGTTGCTGATGTACCTGAAGAAGCCCTTCCTGTTGTCCTTGACAACCCTGGCCAGATTTGCTTCCAAGTGGAGCTTGGCTTTCCTCACCACATCCCTGCATACTCTAGCAACCACCTTATATTCCTCCCAGGTGTCTGTCTGTTTTTCCACATTATGTAAGCATTCTTCCACCTGAGATTTGACAGAACTTCCTCACTCAACCATGCTGGCCTCTTACTCCCTTTACGTGATTTCTTGCTCATAGGGATGCAACTGTCTTGAGCTTGGAGGAAGTGACATTTGAAAATAAACCAGCTCTCATGAACACCCCTACCTTCTAGAGCCCTAAACCATGGGAATCTTCCAAGCAGGACCTTGAAGAGGACAAAGTTTGCTCTGCTGAAGTCCATGGTTGTAATCCTGTTTATTGCGCTGCTCCCTCCACGCAGGATCCTGAACTCCACCATCTCATGGTCACTGCAACCAAGGCTGCCCCAAATCCTCACATCTCCAACCAGTTCTTGAAGTTATACACTGCACCAAACTTACACAGAAAATTCAGTTCGCAGATTGCAGAAAGCAGATATTTGAAATACTTGAGATTTCTGAGTATTTGTAAGTTAGTTAGACTTTCAAGAGTAGTTAAAACACTTATTTCTCTATGATCCACACTACTACCAGCAAGCTCTACTTCTATTTCACTTTGGAAATTTTCAAGAATTAATGTGCCATATCCATCTATGAAAAATAAAGGCAATTTGTATAAATATGAGATTAGACCAATAACAGTAAGCACTTGAATTTCACAGATTCCAACCAAAGATTTCTAAATTAAGATACTTTTCTAATTATGTTATAGACATTTTTGAAATGCAATCAATATTGTTAAGTGTTTTAAGAAGAGATTTTCATTATCTGATGAATGTTGATTTGCATCTTTGGAAACCCAGACCCCAACTTTTCCTTATTTCTTAGAAGCTCTTCAAGATTCGAAAGGATTGTGATCTTTATCCTGTGCTGGGAACAGGCTTTGAGTGCCTCTGTGTATGTTAGTTTGACTGATCCACTTGAAATTTAATTGGGCTCTAATACATCATCATCTGTATTACTTATGTGAAGAGTGAGTTTAATTGTTGCAAAGATCAGATGCTGAACACCAAGTCACAGCTGTTCACTGAACAGATGGGAAAGGTTACGGTATTTGAATGTTTCATTATTAGCGAGACAGATCACAAAACATGCCATAAATCATCTGTTTACACGTACTTTATTTAATGTAAAATATTAGGTGTTTTTCATCTTGAAAGTTTTCATCATTGACAAAGTCAGTCATCTTCATACTGAAAATATCATTAGTGTGCAAATTATATCTCAGAGCAAATGAACATAGCATAACATACGGTGCCTGACGCGTTGAGTATTTTTTTTAAGGACACATGTAAATCACATATTTACTAATATTTATTATATACTATGTAACTAGTATATATGATACCATCTGTGAGAGGAATAAAATGTTCTTTTTCTTCAGAGTCCAAGGGGATGTGGTTATCCTACAACACTGTCCGTAAGATTTAAATGCCCCCTTATTAAAGCAATCAAGTCTTGTACAGAAATAACTATTTTAACTTCTAGAGAAAACTCAGTAAGATTGATTTCTATTGAGTTTTCTAAGACTTTTGTATGAACTTAACAAAGAATAACTGAGGTTGCCAGTTAGTTATAGACATATGGTCTCTGGTACTTAGTGAGCTGCAGCAAAAGAGAGATATACTGTCTGTAAGCAATAAAGCTTAGACAACAAAAAGATATAAATTTGACAGGAGGAGAAATTTTCCTTGCATCAAGGACTGAGAAAAGGACTGGGGGAAAAAAAAAAAAAAAAAGAAAAAAAAGAAAAAAAAAGAAAAAAAAAGAAAAAAAAAGAAAAAAAGAAAAAAAAGAAAGAAGAAAAGAAAAGAAAAGAAAAAAAAGAAAAGAAAAGAAAAGAAAAGAAAAAAAAGAAAAGAAAAGAAAAGAAAAGAAAAGAAAAGAAAAGAAAAGAAAAGAAAAGAAAAGAAAAGAAAAGAAAAGAAAAGAAAAGAAAAGAAAAGAAAAGAAAAGAAAAGAAAAGAAAAGAAAAGAAAAGAAAAGAAGAAAAGAAAAGAAAAGGAAATAAGGGAAAAGAAAAGAAAAGACAAGAAAGGAAAAGAAAAACTAAAACTAATACCACCATATATGATGGAACTGACTTTTATTCTAGGGGCCCCTTTAACATGCTGACTGTGTCCTATCCTGATCTAATCCTCGTCTAGAAGGCAAAGTTAATTGCTTTAGGAACTGACCATTTGATTTGTATTGTCACTGCATGTGGCTTCACCACCTTATCACCCTCAAGCTGAACAATCCTGTCTTTGCTCATCCTAATTTACACTCATGGGAAGCATAGTAATAGAATAATATTGCATTATGTGTAGTTCACTCTCAGAAAAATGTACATATCCATTTATATTTTTACTATTGCCTAGGGATAACACCGAGAAAATGTATTTACAATTTTTTCCTATTGCTTTTTTTTAAGTTTTTGAAATAAAAATAATAATGTTAGTATACCACAGAAAAGAAAAATGTAACATCATACATACTAGAAAATATGAAAAATAATGCACAGAGGTTGTTATTCAAGTTTCTCTTATATAGTAACACAGGACTGAACTGCAGTAGGATCTGAAACAGAAAGAGAATTTTAAACACAGAAGAGCTACAAGCCATGGATACTAAATTTAGGCTTAGAAAGCATTTCCTGTCATTAGCTAAGACAGATGAGATAAATCAGTTGAGCTCTATTGTTATATGAATTCTTTACATTTTGATAAGTGACTGTGAAAAATACAAAATTATTACTTCAACTCTACAAAAAACAGAAGACTTGAAGCATAAATAACCTAGCTTCCTAAAGCAAAGACCACTTCTTCCACTGTACATCCAGAGATGCAATCACATGAAAGACTGAAAATAAGGAACTTTATGGTGAAAATGTACCATCAATAATTTTGGGTGCAAAATAGGAATGGGATATAGTGAGAGGAATACTGATAGAAAATGGAAGTTCTGAAGTGTGAAGTTCTTCATAAGAAATCACAAACTTAAAAGGACCTACTTTGAACACCTTGGCCCATGCCAAATTCTGTATTGTGATAAAAACTACTAAGACCTCAATGTCATAATTGTTTACCTTGATTTTCAAAACCAACTTTAAGAAAATCTAAAATTAAATTTCCACAGGTTTTGTTAGAACAGGTGATTTGCTCTTCTGACTGACAGAAGACCAAGGCAAGAGCAATCAGAGATGATTAAAACATTGGAATAACCGAATAACTGAATTACAAGGGTTTTTTCTAGCCTTCTACATATAAGAAGATAGCTGCTTCTCCCAGCATCAGTCACTCCTACTATGCCTGTGTCAAAAGTTTATATTTGATGACAGCAGTTTCCTGCAAGGCAGCTTGGCTTTCC
Organism: Nesoenas mayeri; assembly: GCF_963082525.1. NCBI lineage: Eukaryota > Metazoa > Chordata > Aves > Columbiformes > Columbidae > Nesoenas > Nesoenas mayeri. The sequence goes on from NC_137543.1 coordinate 86,291,616, forward strand.
TATTTTCCAACACCGAAGAGTTAAATTTTTATTTGGTAATGCATTTTAAAGTGTGTATAGAGGTTTCTTAGCTTTTCTACTTTAAAAAAAAATAGACAATGAAGGATCACAGAAGCAGAAAATACATTGCATTTTAAAATCACAACAGTCATACATTTTACTAAATGTGTGCATCCTACTCATAAATTTCAAATACTGGTTTATGGTATGCTAGACATATTAAATACTGGAGAGAAGGAGTTATGTCCTAAATGCACATTTGAACAAGTTTTCTGGTCACGTGTGACAGATAAAGTTCAGTAAATCCTTTTTCTACAGCCATATCTGATTTCCAGAGACTCACTTATTTGCCTGTACAAGCATTTCTGGGGAAAGGTGCTTGGGCTGACAAGTCACACAGTATGGATAAACTTAAACTCTTTAACACTTGGCAGACAAAATACATAATCAGCTTATCAAGTTATTAATAAGTATTTGAATTAAACAATAGAAGTATTGTCATCTTTAATTTCCTTGTGTCGATTTTACTTCTGTTTTACTTTGCAAATGGACCAAGACTTGTAAACTTATGGCTCTATGCAGTTTAAAAATATTTATTTTCATAATGAAGATAATGTTTTTGACAATAGTAACATGAGTTGAATTGGGATGAATCCTGTTAATATTTGCTTAACTGCAAAATTCTATGTTTTTCCAAACTCACTTATCATCTAAAGAAAACTCCAGGGAAAATAAGATAAATGAAACTGAAGTTTAAAATCATAATGTTTTTGCTTTCAATTTTTTTTTCAAATTGCTTTGTATTGTTTTAAATTTGAAAAAAATACATTCTTTTTATCGTTTTGAGCAATATTCTAATTTTTAACTCAAACTTTTAAGTAAAATCATGTGAATTAAAACAGCACTTTGCAGAACCATGTGGTGAAATTTTAACTCTATGAATGCAACAATCTAAATAAATTACGAGCCACTTTTTCTTTGTCCTTCAGTTTCTTGCCTTTAAGTGTTGTTTGTGAGTGATTTTTTTATATGAAATACTACCAAAAAAGTTATATCAATCAGGATTTCAAGACAAATATTATAAATATTTGCAGGCTTTAATGATATTCATTGCAATGATACTCATCACCTTACCTCATTGATCATTGCAGGCACTCAAAATAAATTCAAATACATATATCTTCATAATTGATTAGCATGCTTCTGGTCAGGATGCCCCACAGCAATTCCATCTCTTTTTCACTTACTCACTAGACCCACACTTACTGTGATTAATATCATCTTGAATATCAAAATATGCTCATGCAATAAATACAGCATTGATATAAAAGAAGCTACTTATTTCAATAAGGTTAAATTCAAAAATGAAATGTACTCTCTTCAGGGTTACTTAGTTTTAACCGTTTCTTTCTTGCACAGTCTTTTATTTTTTAAAAAAATATTAGGAAATAAAACTATTGACTTTATTCCCCAGCAGTAAGTGTAGAGTCTTGGGCCTGCTGGATACTATGTTTCACTTTTACCTTCTTAATGTTTTGGTGGGTTATTTTCCCCTTTTCTTTGTTGGACTTTTTTTCATTTGGTTTTACATCTCCAGCTTTCCATGTTAAGATTTCATTCCTGTTTTAACATTTAATCTTACTTTTCTTTTGAGAAACAGTTGATCATGACTAACAGCTATCCTCTTAATCCTTTGATACAAGGTACTATTACAGTGTGGAAATATTATAAAATAGGAATTATTTAGAATGTAAATCCCTTTCTGTTTTCATTAACAGTTTGAGTTGAAAAAATATATGGAGCAATATTGTCCTGTACTTGAGTACATTTCTAACAGAAAAGGCAGAGAACATTAATTGGTGACTCTGAAGTTAACAATCCTGTTACAATGACAGTATCTACAATGAGAACAGAACTTGTCATTGTCACATCAAACCCTGGATTTGCTTTACATTTAGCCTGTTCCTTTATATTATCTCCAGAGCATTAACTGAAAATGCTTGCAGAAACCTCACAGAAAATATATAAAATGTGCACACTTCTGCACAAAAAAAAGTGCTTTATAAAGGCAGTCCTTCTTCCACTCCAAGTATGTTTTGCCTTCAATCACTACTAAGTGCAATCATGTGACTATACACATATAAATCCACTATAAGCACAGGTCAATGACTGTCGCAGATGCAGTCTCCCTGCCCATCCCCTCTCTCCTCTCTCAGAAGCAACAGAAACTTCTAAGCTAATGGATCACTGTGGTCATGCACACATCCGTTGGTTGACAGACAGGGGCTTTGACCAATGAGATACCTTTGTTGACAGAAGTTTCTGGACAACTACCATAAATGACCACAGGTCAGATTCAACTAGAGTATAAATGGATCCTGTTGAAGGCCTGCTTTAGAGATTGTTCTCCTTGGAGCAGTGGGTGTGTAGTTGAAGACCCTTCTCTGTAGACTGGCCATCTAAGGAACATTTCCTGGGGATTCAGACACATTCCTCACCTGCTAAATGATCTTCTGGGTTCCCCTGAGGATTATCACTTTGAGACAGAGTGAGAATAAACGCATTTTGAATCATAATTCTAGAGTTTCAGGATCTGATCCCCTTGAGTTTGAGTCACTTGTGTAGCAACTGAACTCCTAACTAGTATTTGAACCTGTTTTGTATAATGTTGTCAAAGTGCCGAATAATTTTGGATAAACACTGTTTATAGTTGGTTCTCTGCTAAACAGCTCTTGTTAGAATAATGTCTGTTTGAAGCTTTTTGGCTGCCTAGATTGACTTTTGAGGTGGTTCTGTGACAATGACTCCTGTGTATATTAGCTTCAGTTGAACACTGCTGTATTGAATTGAAGCCTGGAATCATCATGATCTTGTTTTCAAAGCCAGCTTGTGTATGTAAAGAGCTCTGGCACGTGCTTTGACATAGAGGTACCTGCAGTTAAATAATTACTGATATTGTACATTAACTATAGGGTGTTTCAAAAAGATGGACCCAATTTCAAGGCAGTTGTGGGGTTGCTATCTTAGAGGCTGTTTGTGCACTGGGAGAAGCATCTAGCAGTAATCATTTGGAACTTTATGCCCTGCCCTTTCAAGTGGTAAGAGTTTCATTCATAGGTGGTCCATGATTGCAGAGATATAGTGATTTCAAATTGGGTCCATTTTTTGAAACATCCTGTAATTTGTTTAATAAACCCAAAGTCCACAGAAGTAATATTTCATGTATTCTTCTAGTATCTACACCATAATACATGGTTTTGTAAAATATTTTTACCATCAGATACATTAATCTGTAAATGTGTACTAAAGGACACATTAAGGTATGCATGCTAAGGTGGAACATGCCACTTGATAGTAGGTCAGAGTTTAAGAAAACTGGTGAAAATTCATGCCTTTATTTGTATGAAATCAAAATTAATTTTCTATACAGTAAGTGGCTGATTAACATTCATTTTGAAACATGACTATGTAACTTCAAATATTATTAAACTGTAATAATATGGTCTCTTTCTCTGCAGTGTCTGGTAAGAGGAAAATGTTATTTGAGTGTAGTAACTCTTGTCTAAGATCACTTTGTGATCCATTTTCCTTAAGAAATAGTAAAACTAGATTAGCAGGTCATATTTTAAGCCAGTATTCCCTGTGCACCCCTCCATTGCTCCCATTCAAGAGATTTTTCTCATAATTAGTTCACCAATACAGAACTTGTGCATAAACTATTGAGAAGTTTTCATGCAAAATTATTTATTATGCATTTAAAAAAATATATCAGAAGTAAGACTATTCATTTTTACAGTGACACACATACAACATAAGCTACTATGAAATTAAAAGGAGTGTTCAAGAGTGTCTACTCCAATATGACACTCTGGGAAAGAACAGTAGCAATGGAGGGATGGGTATGTGTAGCACCTTTTCTGCCCTGTACAACAAAAGCACATAAGACTGGCAACTGCACTGAGGCACCTCTGTGAGGAGACTTATTGTCTGTTCTTGATGTAGGACTGATAGATGTGATGTAACAGACAATGAAAGCCTTGCACAGCATATTCAACTTGCAATGGAAAATTACTGCTTGTTTTCACACTGGCAAAGGACTAGGTTTTGCCACATCATTTTAAGCTACAAACAATCCTGTCAACATACTTTGGGGCTAAAATATTTTTAGCAGGAGTTTGTCTTTGCTTTACTTCAAACACTCTTAAAGTTCTGGCATGCTTTTCTATTAATAACACAATAAAAGAAAGTGCATATATTACAAACAAAAATAGTCGTTTCAGGCCTCATGTGCAAGATCAATGGATCTGTGGCTATGCATATTTAAGCAACATGGTCAACAATAATGGGCAGTAATGGGCCCTAAAACAATATAATCCAGGATGTTCTAATGGGCAAGAGGAAAAGGATGGAGGATTTATAAACTACTCTCACTAGCAAAAAAGCAAGACTATTTAATCCATTAATCTTACTGACTTTTAAAAGAAATAGGTTAAGCTAAATGACCAACTACACTTTCCTTGGTTAGATAAGGAAAACCTGTTTTCCTGATGTCTCTCTGAACTGGTTAGGCTTCACTGCATTTCATGTTTACAAACTCATTTCTAATATGTTGATAGACCATCTATTTCTATTCACACTCTTAGTTAAGCACATGCTTAGCCAGGCTTCTCTGTACAGCTATCTAGTCTCCAGGAAAGCAATAGGTCATTAATCTGACTCCTTCTAGCCAAAGCTGGGCAGGATATTTTGCCCCTTCCCACATCGTGGTTAGTAGTGTGCCTTCTTCAGGATGGATAAGGAGTTTTTACTGTTAACTGTGTTGCAGGTGCAATCATGTTCAAAGCAAATTAGCTACTGTGATTTGCTGAAAGGAATGCAGCAGAATTAAAAGCAATTTTTATGATTTTGAATCCTTATATATTCAACTCATTCAAGATACCCAATGACTACAACCATCTTTACAATCAACAGAATCACATTCCACAATTGATTTTCTCACTAATACAGGGTGGGGAGTGGGGGGTAAGTGATTTTTATTATTTATATAAAACTAATCCTTGAAGTCATATTTAATTTTCAGCTGAATATTTCCAATAATGTATACGTTTTCTTTAAGCATTTGCTTACAATGTTTCCTTTTGTAGTATTGACTTGAAGGCCCGTACCTAGGAAGCAACTATTAAACAGAACAAAAATAATAAAAATGAAAATTATGGTAATATGAATGGTTGTCACAGAAATAGCTCACTTAAAAATTACTTTGCAGTTGAAAACTGGACCTTGCTGAATCTAGGACTGAAATTAACCAAAATCAAAATCTTTGAAACATAACTCCTTATAACCTCAGGCTAAATGTCCTGCTGAACAAGCTGGCAGGAAAACTTTTCTCAACTGAAGATGGCTAAATTACTAAGAAATCCATTGAGAGAGAGCAAAACTACATTCCTTCACTTGAAGAGGGAAACCTTCACAATTCCAAGCTAATGCTATTTCCTAGCTCAACATGGAAAGAGTTTAAGGAACAGAGACAGACACAGGCAAAAGTGTTTGCAGTACACTGTGAAGAGGATTGTTAAATGAAATGTATCCAAGAACTAATTGCTGACTTGTGTTTCCATTTCCATTCTGACCTGTGTGCTTAATTCAGTATGAGATAATAGCATGAACTCTTCATGTAGCAAGTGGGCACCTGAAGATGAACAAAATTAAAGCATTACCTTCTTTTTGTTATCTTTATGGGTGTAATCTAAAGGCATTTGGGACAGGAGGAGAAAAATAAATCTCTGCTTATACTACCAACATTTCCAAGGGTTACACGCTGTTTTATTTTTTTACAAGCTTCTCTCTAGAAATAGTATTAGAAGCTTATCCTTCTCAAGTGCACAATACCATGAAACTTTAAGGAAGATCTGCCCTTCTTTGGCAGTTTTTTTTCAGAATGAGAGAGCAGTTTGATCCTTATTTTAGTGGTATGTCATAGCACTGCAAAGCTCTGTTACTAAGTTATAATGGAAACTATTAGGATGCCAAATGGAGGATTATCTTTTCTTGATTATGATCTCTGCAAGAAGCATGGCTAAAGGAAACTTTAAAAACCAAATGCCTTGCTTACTTTCTAGAAACTCAGTATAATAATAATTAAAAAAAAAACAAAAAACAAAAAAAAAACCAAAAATAAAAAGCTTTTGTAAGATAATTTTTCATCTAGATCATAACTGAACCGAGTTTTCCATAGGGGGAAAAAAAAAAAAAAATTATATAACAACATTCTACAAGCTTTATATCAACAACACAATTATTTACAAAAGCAAGAGAGGAAATGTAGCCTGCATTTTTTAAGCTAATGCATTTTGTTTATTGTAATCTGAAAGCATCTGGAGGGAGCACTTTTGCATTATAGGAAATTTATTCTAGATTTGTTGGGATTGCAAAAGGCTTTATGCTGTTTATAAATGTTTAGCTCTTGACCGTGATTACTGGCCTTTATCTAATGTACTCTGAGGACACAAGATTCCAAAGTGCATGCTATAATGTTTGAGTACAGGTAGCTGGAAAATCAAAAACACTACACTTCCCATATTTTGTTCCAGGCATAAAAAAAACCCAAAACAAACCAACCAACCAACCAACCAACCAACCAAACAAAAACCAAAACCAAACCAAAACAAAAACAAAAAACAAACATGCAGCTGTGGTGCAGTGTTACAGTCTTACAAGTAAATTACTCTCATTTTCTTCAAAATGAAACAAATAACTGAAACATTGTCACACATAAAACAAGCAAAAGATCATGGTGGTATTTTTGACTGATTTTATATAAAATCCTATACTAAGGTTCAGAAATATTTTTAATTATAAATTCCTGTAGACCAGAGTTTGCAAACCCACTAGTAACATTTAGGTTAATGTATGTCCTACACAACTGTAGAAGTATAACAAGTCTGTATGAGAATACTAAAGCATGCAATACAAGCATACAGGGAAACTGAATAAAAGATAAAACTTGATTTATCTGACTGAGATGTCCATTACTTTGACAGGTTAGAGTATCCTGATATAAAACAATGCTAAATTTGCACAGTTAAGAACAGTGAAGACCAGCCTATAAAAACATCATGTTAGTGGAAAAGATTCTCGAACATCATACTAAAGGAGGTAAAAAAATCATACAATCATAGAACCATTTCAGTTGGAAGAGACCCTCAGTATCATCAAGTCCAACCATAACACAAGTCTAGCACTAAACTAGGTGCCTAAGAACCTCGTCTAAATGCCCTTTAAACAACTCCAGGGATGGTGACTCCACCAATTCTCTGGGTAACCTGTTCCAATACCCGACAAGAATTTTTTCCTAATATCCAATCTAAACCTCCCCTGGCACAACTTGAGGCCATTTCCTCTTGTCCTATGACTTGCTACATGGGAGAAGAGACTAAACCCTCCATGCTACAACATCCTTTCAGGTAGTTGTAGACAGTAATAAGGTCTCCCCTTAGCCTTCTTTTCTGCAGGCTAAACAGCCCCCAGTTCCCTCAGCTGCTCCTCACCAGACTTGTGCTCCAGGCCCCTCACCAGCCTCTTCGCCCTCCTCTGCACTCTCTCTAGTACCTCAATGTCTTTCTTATGACGAGTGACCCAAAACTGAGCAAAGGATTCAAGGTGCAGCCTCACCAGCACTGAGTACAGTGGCATGATCACTTCTCTGGTCCTGCTGGCCACACTGTTCCTGATACAAGCCAGGCCTTTAGGCCACCTGGGCACACTGCTGGCTAGTATTCAGTAAACTGGAAGTCTCTACTATTGAAGAAAGTGTCTTCTAGTCAGATCAATATTTGCAGAACAGAATAGATTTTAAATATTTTCTTCATCTACTGCCTACAGTCCTGACTGAAGTAGAGGTATTCACTTTAAAAATTCCCATGCATTGTAAGCATCAAATAGCATACTCTGGGAAAAAGGCCAAAAAAAGTTTTACTTCCCACACAAATAATTCTGGCATCTGAATTCTAAGCCAAATACAGTAAGATCATGCAATTCTTGCATAATTAATGAGATATTTCTCCTAGTTTTTATGCACTGAAAGATGAAGGCACTGAAAAACAACTCAAGAAACAAAAGATGAGAAGCAATAGGCAGTTCAGAAATCCATATCAGTCTAGAAGTGAATAGCTCTCCCATTATGTTGTGATATTGATCATATGAAAAACAATGCATTATGTCAGGATGTTGGAAGTGTCATCTCAGAGTAACCATGCCAGAAATTTTGAAAAGATAGCAAAGTATATTTCAAATGTTTTTGAGTGTAGTCTGCAAATCACATGGAAAATTGTAATGTATTTTCATTACACAGAATGTGCAAAAAAGCAAAAAAAAAAAATACTGAAGCCTGCAGGGAAAATTAAAGACACTAAGCACACTTACAGAAAATCCCAGTTTAGAGTTCTAATTAAAATAAAATTAATTAGAAAATCAATTTCACACATATCAAAATTCATCACAGTTAAGAGGGTATCGCGCATATCTCACACCTAAAGAGAACTTTAACCTTGACCTGAAGTAACATTGTAACTCCTTAAGCAAGAGGCTGCATAAGCCATACACAAAATCATCAGGCAGTCATCACCGTGACAGCAGACCTTCTTGTACCATGAAATTCATATAGCTGTATTCAGATGCACACACACACACACACACACATGAGGCCTACAGCTAGTGGAGTGCCTCAGGGGTCAGTACTGGAGCCAGTATTCATCAGTTATTTAGGTGAGGAAATAGAGTGTAATATCAGCAAGTTTACTGATGACACCAAGCTGGGAGGAGTGGCTGACACACGAGAGGGCTGTGCTGCCATTCACCAAGACCTGGACAAGCTGGAGAGTTGGGCGGGGAAAAATTTAATGAAATATAACAAGGGCAAGTGTAGAGTCTTACATCCAGGCAGAAACAACCCCAGGATCCAGTGTAAGTTGGGTAACAACCTATTAGAGAGCAGTGTAGGAGAAAGGGACCTGGGGGTCCTGGTGGACAACAGGATGACCATGAGCCAGCACTGTGCCCTTGTGGCCAGGAAGGCCAATGGCATCCTGGGGTGTAGTAGAAGGGAGATGGTTAGTAGATCAAGAGAGGTTCTCCTCCCCCTCTGCTCTGCCCTGGTGAGACCACATCTGGAATATTGTGTCCAGTTCTGGGCCCCTCAGTTCAAGAAGGACAAGAAACTGCTGGAGTGAGTCCAGCACAGGGCAACAAAGGCAATTAAGAGAGTGGAGCATCTCCCTTATGAGGAAAGGCTGAGGGAGCTGGGTCTCTTTAGTTTGGAGGAGACTGAGGGGTGACCTTATTAATGTTTACAAATATATAAAGGGTGAGTATCAGGAGGATGGAGCCAGGCTCTTCCCAGTGACAACCAATGGTAAGACAAGGGGTAATAGGTTCAAACTGGAACTCTTCTCAGTGTGGGTGACATAACACTGAAACAGGCTGCCCAGGAAGGCTGTGGAGTCTCCTATATTCAAAACCCACCTGGACACATTCCTGTGTAGCCTTACCTAGGCGTTCCTGCTCCAGCAGGGGGCTTGGACTAGATGATCTTTTGAGGTCCCTTCCAATCCCTAACATTCTGTGATTCTGTAGTTATGTGAATTATACATAGATATATATGTATATGCATATTCATATACATGACTTCCATCATGCCACTTCTCTGGTGGTGGTAGTGAGAGGCTCCAGCAGCACCTCACAAAGGTGGGCACCAGGGCCAGCCTCCAGCCCTGAGAGCTGCTCCCGGCCAAGGCTTTGCCATGGGGCCTGGCTTGAGCAGCAGCCACTGCCATGTCACAGTCTGCCTAGACCTGCACCTTCTACCTGCTGATCTTCACTATGAGGCTGGTGAGGCACTGGAACAGGTTTCCCAGAGAAATTGTGGATGACCTGTCCCTGGAAGTGACCAAGTTGGATGGGGCTTTGAGCAACCTGGTCTAGTGGATTCTATGATTCTATAACCTGCATCTGACTCTGTTCCTGTCCCCAGGGGGGTGACAAATGTCCAGAGCCGGGTCTGCCCCAGTGCCCCCAGACTGCCCTGTTCCTGTCTGTGGTGGTAGGGCAGGCCCTGGCTACCAGGTCCTGCCCTGACACACGGAGGAGCCCCTAGCAGTTCCTGGACAAGGTAAAAATTCAGCATGTCCATTCAATAGATATAATGAGAAATATCCAGCTTCCTGAATGTCATTTTCCTCTATTCACAGTGTCAGTTTCATAGATTACCACAGCTCATCAACAAATAGCTCAAAATAGATGTAATTGTGGATAAGAACAGGACAATAGTGAAATTAGTGCTTGTAATCTGAAACTCTGGGACACAAGCCTTCCTGTACTGTGTAACTGTCAAAGGACCACAACAACACTCTTTTTTGCCACAGCATCCTCCAAGTCTCATATCAAACTAAAATACTCTAATTTAAACATGGACATGGTATATCTAAACAAGTTTTATTACTGTCAACTGCAATGCATGAGACTAGATGTTAAACAAACTCATACTTATCATTTTCAAAGCAAAAGGAACATGCTAACACTCAGTGGAGAATAAATTCAGACAGAAGAGTAGAAAAGGAAGAGGAAGTGATTTAGATAGGTATTAATGAAATAGTTTAGGGGTCGGTCCCATGCTCCTAATTACAGGTTTTAAAGAATAACTGTTATGACTTTTCAACCTATAAAGTTCCAATTCGCTAGTATTGTGTGAAAGGGAATGAACTTCCTCTTTTTACTCTTCTGCATATGTAAAGTTCACTTTTCCTGTAGCTGTTCTCATGTTTAGTAATTGAACATGTCTTCTTTAGACACGCTGTGAATGAACAATGGAAAAAAAGAATATTATGTATGATTATTTTAGCTGCTTGCACAATGAAAGTATTTCCTCACTCACTCATACTGAAATAATTGGTTTATACCAGCAGAATAAGCAGGAAGACATGGCCTTATTTCATTTAACTCCACTTTTAAAGTCCTTCAAGATAATTTTCATCTGCTACCTAGTTTACTTCATCAGAAAGTACCTCCAGAACCAATCAAACATTCTCCATCAAATTATATGTACAGTAAGTATAGTCAGCAGATTTTATACTGTTTCTTTAAATGACTGTGAAAGTAGAATAGTGCACTAGAAGGCCACAATAAGAATTAGGCATGTCACCTTAGGGTTTTCAGTTGCAAAACTCTAAGATAAGTTTCTAGAGAAACACCTAATGGAGAAATAAGTTTTCATAAAACTTCTGGAGTGTCTCAGCCTTCAGTGACATCTTCATGGTACCTCATACCGCAGTAAAGAAGGCTCAGTGCATTACAGACACACTGCAACTCATATGAGCTATAATGTTGATGGAGTAATACGACTATCTTTAGAAAATCATGATTTAGATTAGAATGTACTCATTCATATTAAACAAACAAACAAAAAGCTTAGCTCAATCTGTAGTACATTCCCCTCTCTATCCTAATTAATTCATGATAGTAAATGGAAGAATTTGGACTTACCTAAATTTTCATTTTTCTCTTTCAGTTCACCTTCAAGAAACATATTGAACATTCCTGATCATGGTTCAAGAAGCAGTAAAAATAATTTAAAAAAACCTACATGTTATGCATGTTATCATGCACAGACAAAAGTTTGAGAAGTATGGCAGTCATATTATGAGCAATACTTTGCTTCGATTAAAAAGCCCATAGTTCAAATGCCACATCTTAAAATATGTGTCTAACAATCAGTGGCCTAAGACTTTACTACACTATAATTAAAGCACTGCATTCTGAGATTTTTATTCTCTCTCCAGTAATTTAGCATGTTTCGTTTTCCAGTAAAATCTCCATTATATTTAAAACTGAACAAATATTTCCTAGTTTCAGAGTCACAACTATGTGTTAGCAATGACTTTTTCAGTCTCTGCTAACTTTTTCAGTTCTTCTTGATTTAGTAGTTACTTGAAGAGTCATATTGCAGTCTTGTCCATGAAATTTTAATTAACAAAATGCTGGAAGACTGGCCTTATATTGCTCTGAGAGTAAGTATGGTACATATGGAATAGTGAGTGCTGTGCAAAATTAAATCCCTTGTAATGAAATCTGCTTTTTAATGTAATCCTGCTGATGTCAATTGATATCATGCCAAAAGAAAAAAAAAAAAAAAAGAGAGAAAGAAGACGAAATTTAAAAAACTCTAGTGGATAAATGGATTTAGGGGCCCATACCTCATATGTTACAAATTGAACAAAATCTCTAAAATAAAATTAGGTTTCCATTGCAGGGAACTACCTTAGGTAAAATACCTAGAGAGAACTGTGAAGAGGAGAAAGTCTCAAAGCCTTTCAGATTAAGGTTTACAGTAAAAAGTACAACTACATTTTTATTTCATCACCCCAAAAGAAAATCAACCACTTTTAAAGAGCTGCTCTGAGACAGAGTCCCCATTTGGTTTTTTTAGAAAAAAATGCAAGACATTTTCTGGAAGACTTACCTGATTCTTGGGCACATGACTACTTTCAAGAGAGCTAGATGGTTGCCCAACAACATATTAAAAAAAAAAAAAAAAAGAAAAGGGCTGATTTCTCAGTCAAATAAAATTTTTCAGGAACTGCTTCTTTTCTACCCTGGTCTAAAATTTCTGGCTAACTGAAGAACAGGGTTGATGGCTGTCTCACTTGATCACTGCCAGCTTTTAAATGTGTCTATTTTTCTTTCTGAAAACAGGATTTTTTTAATATCTATAAGATATAGCTATCTGCTAATATTTTAAGTCAATAATAGCACACAGCACAACATTTCATTTGTTTAAGGAATTAATGGATGGGACCCCCTGGGAAACTGACCTCAGGGACAAATAACCAGAACAGAGCTAGCAGCTCTTTATGGACATTTTTCTTAGAGCACAAGAGCTCTCAATTCCCATATATAAGAAATCAGACAAGGAAGGCAGGAGACTGCCATGGTTCAATAAGGACCTCTTGGTCAAACTAAAGTGTATAAGGAAATGTACAGGCAGTAGAACCAGGGATCCATATCCTGGGAAGAATATAAGGACATTTCCCAGATGTGTAGGGAAGGAATTAGGAAGGCTAAGGTTCACTCAGAGCTGAATTTGGTGAGGAATGCAAAGAATAATTAGAAAAGCTTTCCCAGGTATGTTGGCCAGAAACTTAAGGTTAAAGAAAATGTACCCCCTTGGTTAATAAGACAGGGAAATTAGTGACAACTAACATGAAGAAGACAGCGGTACTCACCAATTTTTTTTCCTTCGTTTTCAATGGTAATCTCTCTTCTCACATCTTTCAAGCCACTGAAATTCAAGACAGTAACTAGGTGAATGAAGGACTTTTCAATGGTAGGAGAAGATCAGGTCTGGGACCACTTGCAGAACGTGAACATACAAGTCCATGAGACTCGATAAGATGCATCCTAGGGTGCAGAGGAAAATGACTGGTGTAGTTACCAAGCCACTTTTAATCATATTTGAAAAGTTGTGGCAGTCAGGTGAAGTCCCTGGTGACTAGAAAAAGGGAAAAATTCCACCCATTTTTTAAAAGGAAGAGTATAAGAACTACCTCACCTCTGTGCCTGGTAACATCATGGAGCACATACACAAGGAAGACATGTAAAAACATACAGAAGACAGAGAGGTTTTCTGAGGCAAATTGTGCCAGACTAATCTAGTTGCCTTCTGCAATAGAGTGAATGTATAAGTGGACAAGGGAAGACCTACAGATATCATTTACCTAGACTTCTATAAGGCCTTTGATATGGTCCTCCACAACATTCTTCCTGCAATATTGGAGAGATATGTATTTGATGGTTGGACTTTTTTGAAGTGGTTGGATGGCTGCATCCAAAGAGTTACAGTCAATGGCTCAATGTCCCAGTGGGAATCAGTGATGAGTGATATCACTCAAGCATGTGTACTGGAACCAGTACTATTTAATCATGGAATCATAGAATGTCCTGAGTTGGAAGGGACGAACAAGGATCATCAAGTTCAACTCCTGTCCCTGCATAGGACAATTCCACAGTTCACACCATGTGTCTGAGGGCATTGTCCAGTCTCTTCTTGAATACTGACAGGCTTGGGGCCATGACTACCTCCCAAGGGATCCTCTTCCAGTGCTTCACCACCCTCTGGGTAAAGAACCTTTTCCTAATGTCCAACCTACATCTCCCTGGGCACATCTTATGGTAATTCCCTCAGATTCTGTCATTGGTCACCGAAGAGAAGAGATCAGCATCTGCCCCTCCTCTCCTTCCAAGGAAGCTGTAAACCACAATGAGGTCTCCCCTCAGTCTCTTCTCCAAGATGAACAGACCTAGGGATTTTAGCTGTTCCTCATATGGCTTCCCCTCCAAACCCTTCACCAACCTCATGGCCCTCCTCTGAACATCTTCCAGTAGCTTTATGTCCTTTTATCCTGTGGCACTCAGAACTGCACACAGTGCTCCAGGTGAGGCTGCAGAGCAACAAGTACAGAGCAGAGCGGTACAATCACCTCCCTCAACGGGCTGGCAATGCTGTGCTTGATGCACCCCAGGACACGGTTGGCCTTCTTGGTTGCCGGGGCACACTCTTGGCTCATGTTCAACTTGCTGTCAAGCAGAACCCCCAGATCCCTCTCCGTGGGCTGCTCTCCAGCATCTCATTCCCCAGTCTGTATATACAGCCAGGGTTTCCGTGTTCCAGGTGCAAAACCTGGCACTTATCCTTGTTGAACATCATGCAGATGGTGATTGTCCAGTTCTCCAATCTGCCTAGATTCCTCTGCTGGGCCCCTCTGCCCTCGAGAGTGGTAACACTTCCTCCTAATTTTGTGTAATCATCAAATTAACTAAGTAATCCCTCAAGTCCTGAGTCTAAGTAATTTATAAAGACATTGAAGAGTACTGGCCCTCAGGTGGATCCCTCTGGAATCCCATGAGTGACTGGTCACCAGCCCGACATAACCTCATTTACTAGAACCCTTTGAGCCTGACCTGTCAGCCAATTGCACACCCACTGTATTGTATGTTTATCCAGCTGTGTGCTGGACATCTTGTCCAGGGGGATACTGTGAGAGACACTACTGAAATCCAAAAAGATCACATTGACAGGCTTCCCTTGCTTAACTAGGTGGTTAATCTTGCCGTAGAAAGAAATTAAGTTTGTTAAGCAGGACTTTCCTCTCATGAACTGATGCTGGCTGGGACTAATGACCCCATTGTCATTCACATGTCTTTCAATAGCTCCCAGAACAATGTTCTCCATGATTTTACCAGGAACAGAAGTGAGGCTGACAGGCCTGTAGTTGCCAGCGTCATCTCTCTTGCCCTTGTAGATTTGGAGAACATTTGCAAGCTTCCAGTCATCTGGGACCTCTCCAGATTACCAGGAGTGTTGAAAAATCATGGAGAGGTCTCACTATGACATCAGCCAGCTCTTTAAGCATCATTGGATGAATCTCATCAGGCCCCATTGACTTGTAGGGATCTAGCTGGAGTAGCAAATCCCGTACAAGTTCTGGATTGATGGGGAGTTTATTGTTCATGCAGTCATGGTTTTGTAACCCAGGGCTATGGGGCCCCCAAGTCCATCATTGGTGTTGAAAACCAAGGTGAGTAAGGCATTAAACATCTCAGCTTTGTCTATGTCCCTATTAACAAGGCGACCATGCTCATCGAGTAATGGGGCAATGTTATTTCTAGTTTGCCTTTGCCATTAATATATTTTAAAAAGCCTTTTGTTGTTGCTGTTGTTGTTAATATCTTTATTAATGACATAGACAGTGGATTGAGTGCACTTTCAGCAAGTCTGTAGATGACACCAAGCTCAGTGGTGAAGTTGATTCTCTAGAGAGAGGGGATGCCATCCAGAGAGACCTTGACAGGCTTGCAGATTGGGTCCATGTCAAGTGCAAAGTCCTGCACCATTGTCAGTGCAATTCCCAGTACCACTACAGACTGGGGAATGAATGGATTGAGAGTGAACCTGTGGAGAAGGACTGGTGAACAAAACATTGGACATGAACTAGCAATGTGCCCTTGCAGCCCAGAAAGTCAGCTGTATCCAGAACCACATAAAAAGAAGTGTGGCCAGCAGGTTGGCAGAGATAGTTCTCTCTGTCTGCTCCCCAGATTCCACTGGAGAACTGCTTGCAGCTCTGGAATCCACAGTACAAGACAGACATGGACCTGTTAAAGCAGGTCCAGAGGAAGGCCACAAAAATGGTTAGATGGCTGGAACATGTCCCCTATAAAGGAATTCTGAGAAGCTGAGGTTGTTCAGGTAAGGCTCTGAGAAGACATTAATGCAGCCTTTCAGTACTTAAAGGAAGCTTATAAGAAAGATGGAAGGAGACATTTTACCTGTAGAGATAGGACAAGGACAGTAGTTTTAAACTGAAAGAGGGTAGATTTAGATTGGATGTAAGGAAGAAATTTTTATGATGAGGGTGGTAAGACAGTGGAAAAGGTTGCCCGGAGAAGTTGTGAATACCCCATTATTAGTAATGTTCAGGGTCAGATTGGATGGGTCTTTGAGCAACTTGATCTAGCGAAAGATGTCCTTGCCCATGGGAGAGGTGTTGGACTAGATGATGTTTAGAGATTCCTTACAAACTAAACCAATCTATGATTCTATGATTATTGTCTTTTTAATTAGGAGTGTGATTATTAATTATGATTTTCTATCCCAAACCATGTTCAAATTAGAAAAAGATAGATTATTGAGTGAGTCAGGTAAAAGAACAGATTTTAATGCATCAGCCTTTAAAGGTTAATTTTTAAAATTAAATAATCTAAATGAATTTAATGACTAAGCTATTTTGAGAGTATCACCTGAAAAACCCTGTCATGTTTACATGTTATTTTTCCCCCAAACTCAAAATGTAACATTTTTATGCCTTACTAAGTGCATATTAGTAAAGAGGAAAATGGAAAAGTAACTTTACTGATGTCCATGCTTTTGTGTATCACAACTTGTTCATCTAAGAAGAATGCAAATTGCCGATTGAATCACACTGAATTGTTTCGATAAAGTAGTTCTCTAATTGTCAAGTTACATACACAAATATTTAACATCCAATCATGAAACAGGAAAAAAGCTGCACTTGTAGGCAGAAGATGTATTCATGGAGAAGTAAAATCAAATTGTTTCTGATCCAAAAGGATACTTGTGTACACAGGAAGCAATGGTTTTGGCACTTGTGCCTTGATAATTTATTTTTGGCAGAATACTGTTTCACATAGTGATCTTGAAACATTCCTCTATCTTCACTAAATTATAAAATTGTTGTGATTATGATTACTTGACAAAATTGAGCTGAAATGTCTCTTCACAAGATATCTACACATGCGCGCATGCACACAAATACACACAAGTCTAATTGCAGCTGTAAGGTATCAAAACTGAGCTAGATTTTCCCTGTCTTTGTCACTGGAGTTTACTAATCTGACAGCTATCGACTAATTCCTTCCCCCTGGAGATATTCAGTCAATATCAGATGATACCAAGAATGGCCAGACCAGTAACAAAATTTCACAGTTAAAATCCTGTGTTGGTGGAAACCAGAAGTCCACTATTTCGATGTGAATGTGATTTGTCCCTAATCACTACTGTGCTGAAGTTACTTCAGCAATGAAAGAAACAGATGTGAGGCATGTGGGCAGGAATGATGAACATGGAAAGAGAAATGAGGTGGAGAACACTGAACTGCTTTCAGAGTTTGAATTTTTAAAAGAACATAATGAAGAAGACAGAATGTATTATAAACTTGTCTCAATACAGAGGACTTTTTCATTTTTTCCTTCCATCCCCCTGCCCCCCCCAACATTTCGAATATTTGTTTGAGGTAGGAATTTTATGGTTTCTTTCTGACCAGGTAAGGCTTTTCTCTTTCTTTTCGAGTCTCATCATAGAATGTCCTGAGTTAGAAGTTACCCGGAAGGATCATCAAGTTCAATTCCTGTCCCTGCATAGGACAACTCCACAGTTCACACCATGTGTCTGAGGGTGTTTGTTACCCAAATGCTTCTTGAATACTTTCAGACTTGGGGCTGTGACTGCCTCCCTGGGGATCCACCACCCTCTAGGTAAAGAACTGTTTCCTAATATCCAACTTAAATCTCACATAGCACATCTTTCTGCCTTTCCCTTGGTCCCAACATTCATTGCTGAGAGAAGAGATCAGTCCCTGTCCCTACTCCTCCCCTTCTGAAGAAGTTGTAGACCATGATGAGGTCTCCCCTCAGTCTCCTGTTCTCCAAGCTGAAGAGACCTAGGGACTTTAGCTGCTACTCATATAGCTTCCTCTCAAAACCCTTCATCAACTTCATGGCCCTCCTCTGGACGCTCTCCAGTAGCTTTAGATCCTTTTAATACTATAGTGTCTAGAACTGCACAGTGTTCCAGCTGAGGTCACACCAGTGGAGAGGAATGCTGTGCTTGATGCACCCGAGGACACGGTTGGTCCTCTTGGCTGCCAGAGCACACTCTTGGCTCATGTTCAGCTTGCCATTGCCCACAACCCCAGATCCCTCTCTGTGAGCTGCTCTAAAACATCTCATTCCCCAGTCTGTATGTACAGCCAGGGTTTCTGTGTCCCAGGTGCAAATCCGGCACTTGCCCTTGTTAAACTTCTTGTAGTTGGTGGTTGCCCAGTTCTTCAATTTGTCCAGGTCCCACCACAGGGTCTCTGTGCCCTCGAGAGTGTCAACAGCTTCTCCCAATTTTTTGTCATCATAGGCAAACTTGGTCTGCATTCCTTCAAGCCCTGCATGCAAGTCATTTATGAAGACTTTAAAGAACACTGGCCCTAAGATGGATCACCATGGAACTCTGCTAGTTACTGGTCATACGCCTGATGTAATCCCATTTACTAGAACCCTTTAAGCCTGGCCTGTCAGCCAATTGCACACCCACTGTATTGTCTGTTTATCCAGCGGTATGCTGGACACCTTGTCCAGGAGGATACTGTGAGAAACAGTATAAAAGGCTTCACTGAAATCCAAAAAAATCATGTCAACAAGCTTCCCTTGTTCAGCTAGGTGGGTAACATTGTTGTAGAATGAAATGGAGTTTGTTAAGCAAGACTTTCCCCTCACAGACCGGTGCTGGCTGGGACCAACGACGGCATTGTCATTCATGTGTTTTTCAGTAACTCCTGGAATAAACTTCTCCATAATTTTGCAAGGCACAGGAGAGAGACTGACAGGCCCATAGTTGCTGGGATCAACCCTGTTGCCTTTCTTGAAGACTCGATCAACATTTACCAGCTTCCAGTCAAATGGGACCTCTCTAGATTCCCAAGAGCATTGAAAAATCATGGAGAGAGGTCTCAGTATGACATCAGCCAGCTCTTTATATACCTTTGGTTTAATCCCATTAGACTCCATTGACCTACAGGGATCTAGCTGGAGCAGCAAATCCCACACAAATTCAGGGTTGGATGGGAGTTTATGATTCTCACAGTCATGGTTCTCTAGCCCAGTGCTCTGACGGTCCCAGATCCCACCTTTGGTGTCGAAGATCAAGGCAAAGAAAGCATTAAGTGTCTCTGCTTCTTCTATGTCCCTGTGTGTGAATTAATCATGCTCATCAAGTAATGAGACAATATTATTTCTGTCTTGCCTTTTACTGTTAACGTATTTTAATAATCCCTTTTTATTGTCCCTCACAGTAATGGCCAGCTTCAACTCTAGTTGAGCTTTGGCCACACAAATTTCCTCTTTCCTGTGGCAAGCAGCATCTGAATGTAGTTTTCCATTACGGTTGCTCCGGATAAAATTACTCCTGTCCAAAAGTCTAATGGTTTTACACATGCTCAGAAGGCTGTTCTGAAATCTTCTGGAAGTGTTGAAGGAATCTGAATGAGAAGTATGACAATATCGAAGTACTGAACCTGCAGTCTTCCTTAAAATAACTAAATGGTTCTATCAAAGTGAGCATTAATGGAGTAAATACCAGTATGTCTAAAACAAACAAACAAAAAACTAGAAACAGATAACAGCTTGCAGATATTTGTCAACTTTTGAATAAAAATGGGAGCAGGACTACTCATTAACTATCACAAAAATGAACTTTCAGACACTTCCTACCTTTATTTTTGTAAATAAATAAAATTTTATATGACAGCACCACATTAAATGTTTGATTAAAGGCAACCATTTACAGTCTTTTTCTATTTTCCCCTTGTTTACCAGACTTTGATTAAAAGTGTTACTTTTCATCTTGATAAATTGGAAAGTTTTTGTATACTCACACTCTGGAAAAGAAAATGCATATATATATACACATACTGAAAAATCAACAAAGCTAAAGTGGGAAGTTGAGTGCCATTTGACCTGGGAAAATTCCTGCTATTTTCATTTATTTTCCTCAACTTCCATTTCTTATTCCTACAAACTAGGCAATGGGTACTAAACTTCAGAAATGAGAAATCCTTAGAAGAATTGATCAAAAATATATTCCTGAAGAGATACCTTTTTTTTTTTTTTTTTTTTTCTTTTTAGTCAGATTACTCAAGAGAGTCCGTGGACTTTGGCTTTAAATTCTTAACAGCATGCATAGAATTACTTTGGTGAGACTTCAGCTTAGACTACGAATATCCCTCAAGTAGTATGGGGTGCAAATTACTTGGGTTTCTAGGAGGAGCACAATGAAACTCACTTTTCAGTTAATGTTCTGTTAAGGTCTCAAAAGAGAGAAAGCAAATACATTGTTTAGGAGGAAACGTTTTACTTTGCCAAACTGACATATACACTGTTCTGTCACTATCATAACACTGTATGACCCTTCCAAGTGAGTAACACAGACATGTTTCATGAAAGCTTTTAAAACCGATGTTTACAACTTCTCATCATTTTAACAGCCAGACATAGTACATCTCCAAATGTGACAGGAGTATCTGTAGCTCTATGAAAACAAGGCTTCAATTTCTAGGAAGTTCTTTAGGATTTGTACCAATCAAAGAATATAATTTTCAATCAAAATATGCATATGATTTGCCTAGAGCATTTCTCTCCTGACAAGTCTGCAAACAGCAGCATCATATTATTTCCTCCAGCCCTTCCTCTCCCTTTCATAACAGGAAAACCTTTTGGGCCAATTACTTTCCTGCAGGATAATTCTCAGGTATTTTAAGCCTGCTGGGTTAACAGCAAATAATTACATGCAGGCTCCCAAGAAACGCACATTTTTCCCAGCAATACATTTCAGCATAATACTTAATATGAGGGGAGAAACGTTGTCCTGTAAACTCCTATAAGCTGATATATTACAAAAAAGCAGACATGCTGGATTTACAGGTTTGGATGTCTATGTATAAATCCATATAATAGTCAAATGAAAGAGAAGCATAACTGACCAAAGATGTAAAGTTAGTCCTGAAGATTCCACTTTTTAAAGGCAATTCTTATTTATCTCATGTGGCCAAGAGAGAGAAGAGGAATGTATCAAAAACTCCAAACCAAGTATTTCTGAGATAAAGATTTTACATGGAGATATATGAAAACATAATTCTAATTCCAGTGTAATTTAAAATCTCCTATCAATTGAAAATGTTTTAAATTTTAGCCCATTGATGAAGACTAATATGCAATAAAAATGAACCACTTCTGAAAAGAAAAATTCACAAGTTTTCCTTAGTTTCAGAAAATCCATACTAGTTCCCCAGTATCTCCTAAATAGTCTATAAAGTTCAACAGCATGTAGTAGAATTACTGGCTATTCAACAGGATTTCTGGGGGATGATATGTCTTGGCACCTTTACATCCATTTTGCAGCACATGATATTCTCTGTTGCGTTGCACCTCCTGCAGTTGTTGCAGAACTAAGTCAGAAGTCAGACACCATCACACTTGTACCTTTCTTTTGCTTTACACAGATAAAGGACTTTATAAAATACAAAGTGATGAAGGATCAGACATGTTGGGCCCAATTATGTATTGTTGTATAATATGTTTCCGCAGTTCTGGAAATACAAATTATATTTAAACTAGGCCAGATGCTACTGTGGGATATCCTAAGCATATAAGGGTTATTCTCAACAGAATTACAGCTACATTTTTTCCCCTGTTTTTTCAGCCTTATCTACATGGGAACAGGCAAAGGCAAGCATGGAGAGAACTGACAAATTCAGACTTTTCTTATTTATTTCACAGCATATACATCCAGATTATAAATAAAAAATGATCAGACTTTTACTTTGTTTAGGTTACCACCAGATGATCTTAAGAACTTGAAGGAGCTGAAGATTTCTAGGTAATAAAGAAAGTAAAATTTATATCCAAGACTGCTGGTTTCCAACAGCAGTAGGGAAACAGTGTCAAGTTGGAAGTCATTGTGATGCACTAGTTTACATCAGCTATAGTAAAAAAAAAAAAAAAAAAAAAAAAAAAAAAAAATTAAAAAAAAGGAGAGTAAATGTGAATTCTTGGAGGATACCGATATAAAAAGCTTGTTCCAAGTAATTTCTGTTACAGGACATTGACCTTTAAAAAGGCTATCATTTGAAAGTACTCAATATTCTCATTCACTACAGCTGTTTGCAATTATGTTCACTGCACATAATGAGTACTAATAAAGAACAACACATACTGAGCTAAGCAGAATTTATGTGATATGGAGGAAGGTGGTTATGTAGTCTTACTTGATAAGTTTAATAAATAAGTTTAGAACATTTTAAATATAACACAACTGCCTATTTCAACAAAACACACACATGCAGCAGTTCCAACAGTATGTATCTTTAAATTACAGTTTAAAAAATTCATTTTATTAAAGAGACAGAGGAGTAAACCCCCGTATTTAATTATTATAAGCTTATTGTAAAATTATATAGCAATATTGAATCAGTTACATAGACTATGGAAGTATAAGATAACACACCAATTTTTCATTTTTCTAAAAAGAACAGAATTGCAACGTTTGCTTATCAACTACTACTTTACAACCTTTTTTGATAAAATTAATTCATCTTTAGAAGATTGCAATTGACAAAGTCAAGAATATTACAGGAAAGACATGGAAAAAACCCCATACACTGATAGAGCTTGGTATAAAGAAACATGATTGACCAATATCTGCTCTTTAATTAGTAACTTCTTTTTTTGATAGAAAATTTGCAATTTCGAATGCCAAGTTGTAAATCTATCTTTCTAAAGTCTATTTACTTCCTTGATTTAGTTTAGTGTTCACTTTAAAACACTGCTAATATCAGGACATTTGAGTTCTCTACAGATCTTTGTATTACCAAGCAATAACAAATGCTACACAGGGAATTTTAATTGTCTATTATAAAATTTTAATCAAGAATTTAAGTGTGAATTTGCATTTAGGATATTAGTAATACATTCCCTTAGTCTTTATGTAATATCTTTGCTCAGTATTTTATTGTTTGGTAGGCAAACAAGTTTCCAATTGCTCTTTAATATTCAACACTAAAGCGGAAAGTGTTTAAAATATATTTAAATTATATTAACAGTGTATGTTAAAAAATAGTACACAAAACCACATAAAATTATTTTTTCTTAAAGTAAATGCAGGTCTTTGTATACATCACTACATTTTTCTGCACATGCGTAAATGTCACGTGTTCCCAAGCATAGATTTTTCATGGTTAAACTGGGACTTACAATAACTACACAGCAACCAAATGTAACACTTGAGAGGCCATTTTATTCCTCGCTATAAGATGGCAAGAGCTGAAGAGAGGCCAAAGATGTAAAATTTAAATCTAGGTTTATAAATCAACTGAATTCATCAAAAGTATTAACAAGTTTCAGTGTGTCTCATAACAAAGGCAGATTATTACCTTTGAGAGATTGAGTCCCAGCTGGAATTTTACCTTGTAAAGGTAAAATTCCATAGCTTCAATATTACATTAAATTTCAGAACTTTTTCATGTCACAATATCACAGTATTTTAGTCTGTAAGCTGTCAAAAAAAACCCAAAAGTTGTTTTAAAGAAAGAGCATTTCCAATTAGAAATGAAGCAGTAGATTGGAATAACGTTCTAAAATTCAGTTTGGTATGAAAAATATAAAATATACTGTAAAAGAATGGAGAAGACAACTTCTGACTTAGCACAAAATGAGATGGGGTCCTTAGTGATTAAAATTAAGCTGATGGAAACAGACATTAGAAATTAGAAGTCTTTGTAGTTATTGTAGTGCATAAACATAGTCTTGCTAGAGGCTTTAAGAGGCACAGATCACCTTTTGTTCTTTATATGACCAACAGGAAATGAATGACAGCTTTTGCATCCTGAATTTTCTGTGACAGAGGTGAAAGAATAGGTGAAAATGAAAAATTTGGCACATTGTAAACTTAATAATGGTTTGCCCCAGCAGGTCAGTGGTACAAGCAAAGCTTCTGCAAGGTGTCACATTCAGATGAAGGAAGATTTCTGATTAAATGCAAAACACAGCAATGCCTTTATAAAATGAGTACTAGAATGCCTGAAACTATAAGGAATAATAGGGTCAAGTGATAATATTTTTAACTCTGGTGTGGCTTACCTAATTTACAACATTCATCCTTTACCAGCACACCAAAAAAACCCTACTCTACAGTAACACATTTTTAAAGTGTACTAGTTGATTATCAAATTTTTTATTAATGTTTTCTGTCCAAACATTTCTAAAAGATGTATTGCCCAATCTTTTTCCAAACTCTGAAACTTAATACAATAATGTAATGAAATAAAATAAAATATCAAGGCAGTGAAGATGTTTGAGGAATTAGAGTATGTCATATGCTCCATAACAGTAAGTAATAACAATACAGTCAAAAATATTATACACACACTTTCTACCCATTTTCTTGATGTTATGCCCATACTTACCCTGCTCACCTGTCTCCTAGGGTCAGTGGTTAGAACTCATGGACATATGTGTGAGGGTTTTTATGACAAATTTTAAGGTTCTGTACTTCTTCATAAGTACGAAGATAGTATTGACAGTTGTTTCTTCTTCACACTAACACTGATGTTTTCTTCTTCCACACTTCCTGCCCTGCCACTTCCTCCTAGGATACAGAACTTTACCATTTCATAGTCACTGTAACTAAGGTTGCTACCAGCTTTCACATCTCTGACCAACTGGTTTATAGGTATTGTCTCCAGCAGAGCACCTTTCCTTGGTTCCTTGATTACCTGTGCCAGGAAATTGTGATCAATGCACACAAGAGATCTCCTACATTGCTTCAGTACTGCGGTATTGTCCTTGCAGCAGATATCAGGCTGGTTAAAGATCCCCATGAGGATCAGGGTCTGTGAACGAGGCTTATTTTCCATTGTTTGAAGAAGGCCTCATCTAATTCCTGATCAGGAGGTCTATAGCAGATACCCACTACAACAGTACCCATGCTGATCTGCTCCCTAATGTTAGTCCATAAACTCTTGCTCCTGACCCGCACAAAGGCACACCCATGTGCATTCCAGCTTCTCTCTCACAGACAGGGCTACTCCCCCTTCCCACTTTCTCAGACTGTCCTTCCTAACAGCCTGTATCCCTCCATCACATGCTTCAGTCATGTGAGCTATCACACAGCACTTCTATGGTCCCAATGAGGTTTTAGCCCTATAGCCGCACACAGACTTCTAATGCCTCATATTTGTTGACTGTGCTGACAGCATTATTGCAGTGATATTTCAGAGATGTACCCAAGTGTGTTGAGTCACCAGAACAGAATTGAGAGCTTTGCCCATAAGACTGTTCTGCAGACACTGCCTCTTTACATGCATAAGCTTTAATTGTACTTCAGCTCTGTTTTGTTTGCTTTTAGTTTTCTTCTGTTCCCATCATCCTGGGACCTTGGCTTGCCTACCCTATCTCTTAATATCCTTGCTTGTTGTTTGGGCAACCACTAACTCCCTCATTGTTTCCAGTTTAAAACTCTCCCTAGCAGGTCGACCAGCTTGCTGTCAAAGATAGTTTTGTACTGTCTAGTCAAACTGATTCTATCTCTTCCAAGAAGTTGTGAACCTTCAAAGAGGATCCCATGGCTACAGTCCCTGATGCTGGACAAGCAGTTGTTAATCTGCAGAATGTGTCAAGTCCTTCACAGGCTGTTGCTCCTCACTAGAAGAACTGAAGGCACCACCACCTGGCCTCCCATGTCCTTGACCATTGCATCAAGAACCCCGCAGTTATGCTTGATGCTTTCCAGTCGTCCTGGCAGTATCATTGGCACTTAACATGGAAGAGTAGCAGGGGTAGTAGATGGAAGTCTGGATGAGCCTAAGTAATCACTTTACAACATCCAGGACATGAGGCCCAGGAAGGAACAAATGTTTCTAGATAATAAATCAGGTTAGCAGACAGGGCCCTCCATCATCTTTAGTAGTCCCCTACTATTGTAATTCACTGCTTCCTTCTAATGCTCCTGAGTATCTCAGACACAGCCCTCAGACGTGCTGCATTTGAGTGCACTCCAAGCACACCATTTCTAAGGCAGTGAATCCATTCTATAATTTCAAGTCATAATGTGTGGCAAGCACATTTCTTCTGGTATAAAAAGTCACTGGCTTCCAGTGTCAATGGTTGTTTCCACTTTCTAGTATCATAGAATAAGCCTATTCCTGCCCCTCTGCTGCAGGTGAAAGTTCAGGTTCTTGAAGCTGCAACATCTTAGAGAAGATCCAGTTGATCTTTCTCATCCCCTCTGATGCTACACAGTCTGCTGACCTTCTCCCCACAGCTTTTTCACTTTAGTTCCTCAGTAACTGCACACCTCCTGCAGGGTAGAAGCCCCAATGTCCTAACCTCAGCAAGAAGCCTTAGGCACTCCCTAAAGCCTAACACTTGCAGAGCTGCATCCTCCTTTCTGAAACAGTCTGGTATCCAAAGTCCAGATGCCAAGGGACAGTTACCCCAACACTGCCTGTGGACTGTGGCATATAATCACCATATCGAAGGATGTGTGTGTTGGACAGAGAAAATTTACCGGACCTCCCTCATCCTCACACTCCTATGCACAAAATGTTGTGCTTTAAAAGGTGTGCTCTGGACCTGGCTTTCATATAGGCTTCTCTCTAGCATGGTTTAATAGGGTGCTTGACCCTGCCTGAACAAGGGTCAGCTAGAACAAAGGCTGGAGACATACTTTGATCAAGGACAACAGATGAAATCTAGTAATAGCTTCTAGAGTTACCCTTACCTTATCCTCTACTTAGAATCATAGAGGTCTTAAGGTTGGAAAAGACCTTTAAGATCATAGAGTACAACTGTTAACCTAACACAGTCAAGTTCACCACTAAATCATGTCCCTATGCCATGTCTATACCTCTTTTAAATACCTCCAAGGATGGTGACTCAACCACTTCCCTGGGCAACCTGTTCCAGGGCTTTACAACCCTTTCAGTGATTTTTTTTTTTTCCTAATATCCAATCTAAACCTCCCATGGCACAACCTGAGGACATTTCTTCTCATCCTGTTACTTGGGAAAAGAGATTGATATCCACCCCTCTACAAGCTCCTTTTGGGTAGTTGTAGAGACTGATAAAGTCTCCCCTCAGCCTTCTTTCCTCCAGGCTAAATAACCCCAGTTCCCTCAGCTGCTCCTCAGCAGGAGAAGGAGCAGGACTCCTCAAGTTCTTCCAAGGGTTCTAAGGAGTTCTAAGGAGAAAAAGTACCCAGAAGCTCACTATGGTCTCCAGAAGGTCCCAGAGTCTGCTGTGAAAACTGGTGCATCAACTGGGTGTCTCTCATCTGCTCTGTGATGGAAGTGGGCACTGTCAGGAGACCAAAGCTTGAGACAAAAAGAAGGAATGTGCCACACTGACTGTATAAGACATCCTGTGCATGACTTCCAGTATTGAGAGCATTATGTCTCTAGTACGGATTAAAAATATATATTTCTTTCATGTTTGGTAAAGGAACATTTCTATGAAAAAGTGGTATAAAAGCCTAAAATGTATTAGTACCTTGAAGGATGTAGATCTGTCCTGAACTTTTCACAATAATGCCTTACTGAGAACCTCAGCAGGAGAAAAACATGTAGTCCTATTGCAACCTTTTGTAGGACAATTTGCTGAGAAATGCCTCTTTAGTTTATGCACAGCAAAGTTTGACACAGTCCTTCCCAACAGTTAAGACATGACTTGGCATTCTCAAGAAACTTCCACACTTTTCTACCTAAGACTCTCTGTGCATCTCAATACGGACTTATATAACTGTCTAGTCATGCATGCCTCAACTTTACATATATGAATGTGATGGTGCAGCCCCACATACTCTCAGACCACACTGAGATCACAGGATAAGCCTTGCATGCCCCCAT
Source organism: Nesoenas mayeri (assembly GCF_963082525.1). Classification (NCBI taxonomy): domain Eukaryota; kingdom Metazoa; phylum Chordata; class Aves; order Columbiformes; family Columbidae; genus Nesoenas; species Nesoenas mayeri. The sequence goes on from NC_137543.1 coordinate 86,319,908, forward strand.
TCTGCTATTATCTTGGTCACAAGTGCAGTGGTTTGCGCGTCAGGCAGTCTTTAGCCACACCTGGGCCATCTGCTGTCTGAGCTGTAGGCCAGAACCTAATCTTGTGATCTATCTCAAAATCATTAATGAATCCTAAATTGCTGCTAAACCAAAGCTGTGTAAAGCATCATATTTGCAACAGTATACGATGTAAGAATTTGCCACAAGGAAGATGCAATTATGGTAATAGCAACTATAAGGATGTTCAACAATAGCTTTTGACACAGAAAGCTGAAATATACAAGTAGCAAGATGACTGACTTGCCTAAAAATAGTTATGGTACAACTGATGTTGTTCCATAGCTGGTCTTCCTGTTGTACAGGATATGCTGGTGTGCAAGCAGCATTTATTGCCTGTAGTTTATTTAACTAAGATACAATGAGATAATCTCAAGATATTGATTTTTTTTTCCAGATATGACCTTGTAGAGGGGGAATAACATAATACACATTTAAAATAATGCCATATAAGATTGTGGAATTTAATATATTAAATGTAAGAAAGTGTCCATTAGCTGAAACTGGATGAACTGGATGGACCCTGATAGTATTTTAATTTATTTGTTTTCAATCCTAAAAACCCTCAAAATAGTTTTGCTTTTAAAACATAGTGAAACCAGCAAAGCAGAAAAACAAGCTCTTGGGTAGGACAAAAGCAAAAAGTATTCTTTCTTTCTTTCTTTCTCTCTCTCTTTCTTTCTCTCTTTCTCTCTCTCCCTCCCTCTTTCTCTTTTTCCAGATTCATTTAGTGTCTTTAATGATTCTGAGAAAGAAAAACACTAAAATTAATATTACACTTTAATCAGTTCTAATCTGTTTATATACCTACAAGCTATGTTGTGGTAACACACATTTCAATGCATTAGCAGAATTTCCTAGGAAGTCTAAATTATAAGGTTCATTCCATCAACCGTACCACTCAGCACCTAAACAGCAGGTGAGCGGAAGGCAGAGAAATATCCCCAGCAATACTTTAGCCTCAGTGTTACGACAAAAGGCTTAGGTTACAGAACATTTACAATATTTTTCAAAACCAGGTCTCCAATTAGACTTTCAGTGTACCAAAAATCAGCATTTTGAGCATACCAAGTTTTACATGTTTTTTTAGCAGTATAATCAGAAGAGTATCACAGACAGAAACATTAGGATTTGGCTAAATATTCAGAATTAGGATATCTATTCAAAACTGTGGCAGCCTTGTACAGGGTCTTGCTGTTCTCTGTCTCTCCCAAATGTATTTCCTCTACTATATCTCAATATCTTGTCACATAGTTATATTTATTTTCTTCTTTGAGACAAGAATAGATTAGGGATGAAAAAATATTTTTTCCCTTCAAGAGACAATTTTTGTCTGCTTTTGTTTAGAGGACAGGAAAATTTAAGTCTCAGATGGAAGATAAAACTTCTGAACAATTCCACTGTCTACCTTATGCCTCCATGGTTATGTTATTCCTATGTTCTTAATACCAAAATCTTATGCCTTGCATCTGGTCCACATGTTCTCCTGGTTCATGCCACCCCTGCTCTCAACTCCAACAAACTCAATGCTAAAATACATTTTTCCTCCCACTTTCATTTCTGCATCCTATGAGCTATTTTTCCTCTTGCAACATGAAGCTCAAGGAATGATCCGATTTGTAGTTCTGGAGAATGTGATCTAAGCAGCAGCATAAAGTTATAGAAGTTGATAGAACTGTCTCTTCTATTTTTATTTGCTGCACCTCAGACATTGTTTCAGCCATTGATGATGATGTGAGAAACAGATATCCAGCAATGATAGAAACAGTCAATGACAGCCTCTTACTGAGCTACATAACACAAGATGAAAAAGGCTGATCAAGAATTCTGCCAGGAGATGGCATGGAATTGACATTAGAAACTTGTGATTTTCCTAGTCATTTGCCAGGTCTTCCCTGTCCTAACAGCCATTGGAAGCTGTGTCACATACCTGAAATGAGATTGTAACAATTTGATAATGAATTCAGTACAGGTAAGCACATTAGCACCCAAATCTCTTCCCTTTTTGATTGTAAGACAGTTCTAGTCGTTGCTTGACCACTCCTTGATTCAACAGAAGCAATATTAGATCTTCAAAAACCACCATTATGAAACTCTGTTAGTAAGATTATATTCTCTAAAACAGATTTGAAGTTTTGGCTGTATTTGAGATTATGCTACTTATAGCAGAATGTCACTATATTAAAAGGACCTACAACAGTACATTCAGCATCAGAATGGCTTAAATTAAATTGAGTTTAAACATACAAATATATTTTATTTGGATGCAAATACTTTTTCTCAGCACAGGTAAAGGCAACATGGCTAAGTTTATTCAGAGTGTTAGACATTGAAAAACCTGACAAGAATGAACAAAGCCACAAAAAGCAAATACCAGCACTTCTAAACAAAGATTCTGGGGGGAGTGACTTTCAAGAGTCCTGAACTGATACCAATGAATCTGTCGCTTCATAGTATAATTGTAATCCATACATTTTTATTTTTAATCATTTTATAGAATCCATGCCTACTTCAGAAGACATGGTGTAACATTCTATAGGAGAATACAAAACCTAGTATGCAGAAAGATTAAAAGTTGTGTCCTCCTCATAACTAAACCAGTTTACCCATCTATAGGCTTATAATCTTTCTCCCAGTTGTATAGTTTCTGCAGAATAAATGAATATCAGAAATAAATACAAGATAACATGTTCCTCAGTCTTATGTGAAAATCATTTTGGAGTTTCAGAAAATGATTTTATAATCTGTACAACCCGTAAGTGAAATTAAAGCTGTTCTAGAAATCCATGTGACATACTTTGAGTGTGCAAATAATAAAACAGATAATCCAGCACATATTGAAATGAAAGGCTGCAAAATTAAAAAAAAAAAATAATCACATTGCTTATAAATAAAACTCTCAGAGCTGCTACTTTAAGAAATCTAAAGAAAAGAACTTATATCAATAAAAATATCATGCCAGTGTGTGCCATGCCATGTTAATACAACCATACCATAAATCAATTTAGTGAAAGCTAAGCTCTCAAGCAACCCCCTTCCAGCTCTTCTTTTCCTTGCAACAGAATTAGAAAATAATATATATCTTGATTATGATCTTCTTTACATGACTATAAATCAGAAGCCATTGAAATCAATAGATACACTTCTGATTTATAAATATAAACTATATGCATGGCATACAATTTTTCTGAGAGCTGTACTGTATATTTTCTAAAGGGTAAAAATCAATTGATTAAACCTTTTGGTTTTTTTTGGTGTTTTTGTTTGTTTGTTTTTGTGTTTTTTTGTTTTTGTTTGTTTGTTTGTTTTTCTCCTTATTATATGTTAGCTTAAAGAATTTGAAAAACAAAACAAAACAAAAACCAAACAACCAACCAACAAAAACAAACATACAAACAAAACCACAAAAAAACCCCACAGTATCAAATTTAAACCTGTGATACTTAAAAAAATATTTTATTTGAGGAGCGAAATATGACTGCATAATCAACAGAAGAGTAATTACACTTATCTGTTTTTACTTAAGGAAAAGGAAAATAAATAATTTTTCAAAATGCAAAGATTCATGTAATGACATGAATATATGCTCAATGCAGAGACAGTAATCTAAATGTTTACCCACTGGAGCAAATATTTCCAGGATTCATAAACCAGAGCAAAGGCGAAAGCAGATTATGTGCTCTGGCCCTAGTTATCTTTTCATTACAAAACAAAGCAGCCCAAATGTTGATTTAAGATACAATTGCTGATAAGGACTCCAACAGAGGTGAAGTTTTATATGGAAAATGTGGGAGGCAATGTCCACATAGCTTTCCTAAAATAATGGAAATGGCACCAGAGACAATCCTTTAAGGAGCATAAGGAACAGGAAGAGCTGAAGCTTTTCTTCTTCTTCTTCTTCTTCTTCTTCTTCTTCTTCTTCTTATTATTATTATTATTATTATTATCATTATTATTATTTTAGCACACACCTGAACCCCTTGATCAGTATGCATTAAAACAATTTTTTTAAATCTAAAAAAAACATTACTTGAAACTTAGCTGTACGAAAAATTAATGTCAGGAAGTGGTATTGCATAATGGAAAAGTTCTTTGGCAGAACTTTTTGTTCAAGAGGCCTGCTTCTCACTGAATAATCTCCAATAAGATTCAATAAACTTGTGCCAGAATTTAATTTCTTCTCACCATCACTAGACCTGAAGTGACTGTGTTGAGTTAGGCCTGACACAGAGAAAAAAATATTATAGAAGTAGAAAACACAATTACTCAATAATAAGTCAGAAAACTCAAATATTTCATATGACCCTGAAACTGCCCACCGAGATATGTTGTAATGGCAAAACTACATAACAGCTGAAAGCTACTGGAAGATATCTTTGTTTAGAAGCCTGAGAGACTTCACTGAATACAGACTTACATCCACATATTTGTTTTGCTATTTCAAACACCATGAAGCAGGATAGTCTGGAAAATAAGAGAACTGTTAAACATCAGAATTATGATGCAGGTACTAATTTCTCTGAACTCATATTGATGACATTCCTATGTACGCTCTGCTCTTTTCTTTAATGTTGTTTATTTTCTTCTGTAAAAGCACTCAGTACTTCTGAGAAGGAAGCCAGAAAATGTGTGTTAATATGAAGGTTCTGATTGAGAGCTTGAGCTGAGGCTTTTTAGTCATTTTAAAGCATACATCCAAAACAGATTTTAGTCTGATTCTAAAACCACAAGTACCAATTCATGCCTTTCATTTCAAAAAACTTCATTTGTTAATGTGCTTTGATTTTCTAAGATAATACACACCAGCACCACTAACATCACACAGATAATCCTATTTTCCTACAGTTAGAACTGCAAAATAAAAATAAGAAGTTTTATGTGGAATTAGACTAGAAACTAATTTTTTATTCCACATTCACCAATCATCCACATGAAGACTAAAACTTTGTTTCACTTTAATTTGAAAAATAATTTTTTGGTCACAAAAATCCAGTTACATGGAGAAGAGTCTATTACCTTTATTTTCTTGGTCTGATAAATGATTTTTTTTTAAATCAGATTTTCATAATTATCTGCTGTCAAAAATGACAAGATACAACATGCTGATACTGTTTGGTACACCAAGGAAAGTATTGTGATAAAGTGCATGTTAGAGAAATGTGCATTAGACACAACCACATGTTTTTGGCAAGACCTATGTCTCTCTGTTCCTTCATGTTTGTTGTTCAATACCTTTGTATGTGACACTGGAAAAGGCAAAGCACGTAGGAAAAGATCAGTTGAATGCTATTGTTTGGAGCTCTTTTTTGGGAGAGTGTTGTTTTGGTTATTTTTAGCTTTCTTAAATGTTGCTACAAAACACATCGTCACACCATTCATGATTCATGCTCATGCACTCTTCAATTACGTAGAACTCAACAAATAGTGATAGCTGAAAAAAACGAGTGTCACAATACTCCTACCCCCTAAACAATGGTCTAAAACTGTCACAAATACTGTAAATTCTGAAGAATAGCTTCATTAGGAATGCATAGGCATTGTTATGTTATTTCAGTGATAGGTGAATAAAGTTAAAGCAAGGGGAAAGAAAAGGATCAACAAAAGCACCCAGAGGATATCAGAAATCTTGTCAAGTGATGCCCAATATCATGACACCACAGGGTATTTCCAGATACATTTTCAAGATTAAGGCATCAAATACCTGGAAGACAATTTCAGTCATGCAAAGAAATATGTAAATGCACATACAGAGGGTCAAAACACTATAGTGAAGACCAAGCCCACATTTTTATAGACAAGGACTGGGTGTATCTGGAAGAGATTAATTTCACATGTAACTCATGTAAAATTAAAAAGAAAATAGCTTTGAAAAGTCAGACAAAAATAGCAGCTAATAAAATCTAAGACTAAAAATAAATCAGATTGTATAATATGTATACCTATAAAGTTCCTCTTGATCCTGGATTCACCTTCCATTCTTTTTTTTTCTAATATGGCCAAAGAGTCAGCCTCGAGCTCTCACAGTCTCTTGAAGTTGTAGTTGTCCATTGAGGGAAAAGAGACAACTGAATCATTCATATGAGCCACAGGTGAATGAGGATAGCCACTGGCTTGTGCAAAGAGCAGAACACATAATCAATGAATGGGTTGGTATGTTGATGGAAATTTTTAAAACACCAAATTATATCCAATAGTTAAAAAATGCAAGCAGTTTAGTAGAAGGTGGTGTTTGCTGATTACTTCATTCACTGTGAATGAAAATTTGCCAGTCCTACAGTGTACCTTTACAATTACTCATGGTACCTTTAAATGTGAAAAAGTAGGATTTATTTGATAAGGGCACTTGTCAATTAGAAAGAGTGGAATGATTTTAAAGCAGAAGGAATTACAGCTTTCAACATCTACATGCAAAGACAGATACAATTACTCATAATAAGACAGTGACAGCAAAGATCCATTTGCTAAGCAACCCTGAACAACCTGTTTTAAAGAACAATAACATGCCACATGTTGAATTAAAAGACAAATAGAAATAGAATTTCTTAAAGATAAATGCTTACTTGGATGAGTTCAGTTAATAAAAGAATGATTGTCTATAATACATTAAGAAAATCATATATACAAATACAAATTCTGGACTACAGACTTAGTTGTTCTATCCTTGTGAGAGTAACTGGTGGTGTATGTACTTTATGAGACATATATACATCTTACATACATATAAACAAGAAAAATTTTTAGAAAGGAAAAAAATATCAGTTAGTGCTTCAGCTGTCTGTGACATATTTCTATTTATACCTTTTTTTTTCTGTTTTGATTGAAGAAAAAAGCTCTTCAATATGAAACCAATGACTAGAAAACATACACAAGTGCTGGATATATCTACCAAGACAATGGGGAGTCCAATTGACAGTTAATTCTTTTGTTTTATGTCAGTCACGGACCATAAAACAAAGCTCAGAGCACTTTTGTTTCCAGTGCAGCAGCTAAGAAGTAAGAGGCTTTATGCAGATTTTTGTGTAATGAGGGATGAAGAGGAAACTAGAAGACTTTTCACAGATTCAGTTGGGCACTTACAGTTAGACATACAGATTGATATGAAATGGTCTAAACAGAGCAAAGCAGAAGTCTTGCATTTGCTGAGACTGAGTAGGGTGACTTTTCTGCACATCCACTGACTTCTACAACTACTTTGGCAGTGTGCATTCACATTTCAAATACCTTTTGAAACAAACACCTCCATCAAGATTTCCCAGCTGCTTTTGCATATAGCCCACAGTTTAAACATGACAATAATGTCTGTTTCCCAGGATATAGATTAGGTATAGCACAATTCATATGCATACTATGCAAGCTTTGTACAGAATAACTGAATACAAGTACTCACAGAAAAATCAAATATTAATCCAGAAAATATTAAGAAATAAATTCTTTGGTTTAACTCAGAAGCTACTTCAGAAAAGTAGTATTGTCTATAACTCCTTAAGTGTGTGCTACAGGTGCATACAAATTATTGGAAAATATTCCTCAGCAGAGTAGTTCTTTTGTTATAGTCCACCTATGCAACAAATGCAAACTTCTATGAAGGGACTTTTAACAGAGAAGAGGTCTGGAAAGGGCAGAATTTGCTAAGAGAATGATTCAATTTTGTTTTGCTCAAGATTCTGTTTACGGGCAAAGAGAAAGAACAACTTTCTTTGCTTATCCTTAATATATTTAAAAGTTCCGAAATTATTAGCCCAAATCTATTTATTACAGGAGTAATGAAAAATAAACAGTTACAATACTTCTACACAGAAGGAAACTCAATATCAGTAATACACACTTTCAATTTCTATCTTTGTTTTTTGGTGTTCTGAATTAGGGAGTACTTTTCCTGTGGTGTGTTTTTTTTTGGTTTGTTGGGTTTGTTGGGTTTTTTGTTTGTTTTACTAAAATAATGATTTAATATAATTAAAATAATAATATATTATTTTACACATGCTGCTAAAAAGACCCGTATTGCCTAAAAATCTAGTAGCTCTTTGTAGACTAGAAAATGAAGGAGGCTTCTCAAACTCCATGGAACCTAACTAGTTATTTTTTACAACTCTAGTGTTGACTGCTTTTGTCTTCAAATAAATTTCAATATCTGTGTTCTTCTGTGTAGAACACCAGAAGCTTAATCAAGAGTTTTAATATAAAATTACAAAAAAAACCACCCCAACAACAAAACAACAACAATGAAACCCACAAAAAAACCCAACCAAACAAAAAAGACAAAAACTCCACAGACAACAACCAAACCAAACCCAAAACAGAACTCCCCAAACCCTCTATGAAATCTAGGCTACAGCATTATCTCAAAGTCTGAAGATTCAGTCAATAACAGTTACGGTGCTGAGAAGCAAGTTTTGTTCCTTTGCATCTGATTTCACTGAGCAGCAGTCATCCCAACACATGATGGAATTCCCATTAGAGATCTTCTGACATTTAAGGAGTGGATATAAAGAAAATTTTACAAAGTGTTATAATAAGTGCAAGTAAAAACAGTAACAGCTTTTAAAATCCCTGTATAGGAGTCCAATAATCATACCGAGTTTCCAAATGCATTTGCTGCATGAGCAACTATAAGTAAATAAACAAGCGGATAAAATTCTAATAAGGAGACATAATTCACCACAGCTTTTTGTCAAGAATATTCTGCAGTGGTGCAGCATTCAGATGATGATTTTGGCCACTTCAGCAAACAGCTGAAACACCTGAAAATGAACTTAAGTTTCATTGGCCAGAATGTTTTATTATAATTTTTCACAAGACTATTTCCTAAATATATTGATAGTTCCAGTGACACGTTATATTTACTCACTGAAGAATTTTAGTATGTGCAATAAATAAAAATCTCAAATCGCTTTTCTCCGATTTCAGAAATGAAACCACTGTTCAAGTTTTTACTATGCATTCAGTTATTACTGTGACAGTTACTATACTAGTAATGACACCATCATGCAGAACTCTACTCTCACTGAACTGAAACAAATGTTTCATTTCATGTGGGCTTTTAAAAAGAGGTAGACGAAGCCCTTCAATCACTCCCATGATATATCACTAACAGCATTTTACATTGTTATAGTTGAATCTTGCAGATATATTCAAATCTAAGTAATATCAAAACAAGAGCAAATCAGACTTCAAAACTCTAAATAAGTTTCAGCACTCTAAGAAATATTTGTTTATACATGAGGCCATGAAATTTGAAACTAAAGTATTATTGATAACATCAATGACTTCAGTGTCAAAATGCAAACTGGATCTTTGCTTTCCTTGTTTTTTTGGCATGCTCCTTCTAAACACTGTGTAAAATAGTATCTATGATAGAAAAACTTTCTAGGAGTCAAGTACCACGATCAATTTCCAGAAAAATTTCCACACTAACATTTGTGCCCATATAATCTAAGAAATTTTCTTCTTCCAATTTCTAAGAAGGTGAATGAACTAATTAATCTTTCCATCTCTCTCCACCATTTCATTGACCAACCATAACAACTTCATGCTTTGTGAATATATTTGTTCCACAAATTAATACTGTATTTCTTTAGAGGTCTGTTCTTTCAGACATCACAATTAAAATGCAGCATTAGAAGATGATGATGCTTTATACAAAGATCTGGTGTTTGTATGTTGTGATCAGTATCTGGGCCTTGTTTCTTATGGAGACAGTCCAAATGCAATAATTAAAAGCTGGAGTGCTTTGAAAATGTAATTCATTGAAGCATTGATCTTCTATATAAATACTTGGAAATACTAGCACATGAGATACCTATTTTTTTGTCTCAGAATAGGTGATGTTTCTAGAATACTGGATTATTACCTCTGTATGGCTTTACAACTGGTTTGTCATGAGTGTTAAGTAAAGTTACAGACTCAAATGTAACTCAAAAAACCTCATTGTGCCTAAATATCTGTTTCATTACAGTATTTTAAAAATGGTTAAATTCATCAGATAATAATTAGCCTTAGATATGTCCATTGCCATTGGATATATGATTAGATCTGTGGTAGTTGAACAAAGGCTGCTTGATTTTTTGGGGTATTAGGTGGAGTGCGTTTGGTTGTTTGAGCGTAGGTTGGTGTTTGTTTTCATTTTTTCAGGTTTGGCTAATGGAGAGAGAAGGCTTTTATTGTCTTTTCAGTGGTTTGGAGTAGTATTCCTTTCAGCATACTGTATATACTGTACAATGGAAAATGAATTAACAAGGAGGGTAACCTCATAGATATATTAGTGGACAGAAGGCATGATGAAGAGATAGAAAGGGAAATGAGTCATAATGAGGTTTCCACAGGTAATATCTTCCATTGGAGTCTAATCACCCATTTAATGTTATAACAATTCTTACGGAAAATGGTGAATCATATGTAATGAATAGTGATGAGATTCACCTCGTTAATGACCTTAGCAGGTGAAACTGATTTTTAAACAGAATTGTTATCTTGAGAGATTGATTAAATTGATTCAAATTACAACTAGTTACATAGTAATTTGGTACACATTTTCTTGCAAGTAGTGCCAATTGAATCAGTTTTCAGAGTCGTAATGACAACTTCAATTAATTTTGGTTCCTCTTTGTTCATTTCTAGATACTTCTCTAAAGAAGTGATATCTCAAGAGGCTTCTTTATGCTGTACTATGTAAAAAGGAAGCCAGAGGAGGTTGGGGTATATTTAACAGAAATTTTGGGAAGGTTCCCTCCCCTTTTCTATTTTTGAAATGTCAGAAAGTTTTATTTTCCTAGGTCCCACCATCATAGGATTGCTTAGGAATCTGAAATGTGAAAGGATGCTCAGAAGTTTCAGGTTCTACAGAAACTGATGAGCTGATAAATATCTTAACCTTTTTTTTTAAAAAAAATAACTGTTCTTACCCACACAGATTTTAAAATCAAATTGAAATTCAGTCTATTCTTTCCTGAGTACTAGGATAAAACCTCACCAGCTTACATCACATCAATATTCATCAGATCTCTCATGATTGGCTTTGTTCTGAGGTTTTTCCTGGCATCAAAATGCAGTATTTAATCCAAGTTTTGTAGCCTTCCCTGTAGTTTTTAGGGGGCTAGATGTGTTCAACAAACTTTCCAGTGCTGGAGTGGCACTCAAAAGGTATGGTATTTTAGCCCTATTAGTTTGCCACTCAAAAAAAGTTTTTCTGGAGAAAAGAACAAAGACCATGAAACCAATCGTCCTTTATAATAAAAATAAAATCTCTACCATTTCACATATGTTCATATACTATAAGGACTAGAAAGACAATAAATAGCACTTCTTCTCTAAAACTGTTCAGCCACATTTCAGTGAAATCAACTATTTGAGTAGGTTGTGTCTAAACTTATTTCTCCTTTAATGAACAATCAAAAGCCCATTTTTTTTTAGAAATTATCTCAAATTTAGAAAGAATTAATCTTGTAAAACATACTGAATTTGCTAGTGACTTAACTACAAAATATAAGCAAATTCTGCTTTACCTTCAACATACAGATGTAAAAGTAACTAGGAAAATTCATCTGCAGAAATTCCAGCTAACATACCACTGATTCCAGTCCCGTTGCCAAGAAACAGCTCTTTTCTGTTTCCCTCAGTGATAATCGCTACTTTTAGCACTGTTACCCTATTCTCATTAGTCATGCAATGCTTCTCTTAAATGTTAAAGCTAGTGCTGAACATTTTGCCAATTCATATATTTGGCAGTCTTGAAAATGTGTATGCTATCTGTGGAACAGCCTGTGCATTGGCTGCCAGGTTACAGCAAGTTGATACTCAGGTGCACTAATGCATATTTGATTTTATACATGTATTTATATTTTAAGTAACTGTTTAAAAAATTAGGTGGCTTTTGTTTGTTTGGTTGTTGTTTTGTTTTTTTTAATGGAACAACTTAGATTTCCAAAAACAAATGCTAAAAGCATTGCAGTAACTGAACAAATTCCAGGACAGCTGGAATATTGCCTTTAAGAGTACTTAATTCTATGCAAATTTTGTTTAAGTAAGTAAACAAGACATTGCTAATTCCAAATCTGAAAATCTTTATTAAATTAGATAAGAGAATAGTAATATAGTAATAGTAATATAGATAATGTAGATTTTTCAGAAATGAGTAATTGCACTTGCTTAAAGATATCAGTAAAGAAAGTGTCTGTAAAGAATATCTGCTCCAAAAAATAAAAAATCTCCCAAATTAAAAATCCGAAACAGAAAGATACATCTAATGACTATTTAATTGACAATGTTGGGTTTGGTTAACTATGCTGTACTTATGCATGACTCTTCATTCAATAACCTGGTGGAGCAAAATATTCTAGATTTCAAGACTACATTCTATGAAAGGGTAGATAGAAATGTAAAAAGCTTAAGACTTTCTTTTCATTGCAAGCTGTAGACAGTCCACAAGCTTCAGATTCCTATTTTGAAGCTTAAGACATCAATACATATTTTGATTTGAACAGAGCTGCATTTTTAATAGAAGTTGAGATCTTTTTAATCAATAATGTTTCATAAAGAATTTTGTGCACTTATGCAGCTCCTTAGATCAGTATTGAAATGTAAACATGCCTACAAAAAGAAAATCAGTGCTGCTAATGTCAGTTCTATGTGAACCTTATGGTATTCTGTGTCTTTTTTTCCAAGTCCTGGTGATTTTCACCTCTGACTTTTAAAAGAATTCATGAGTTCAGAGAAAAGCTTGCTAATGTAAATGCAGGTGGCTCAAAAAGGAAGAAAATTATGGTTCATAATCCAGAGCTTTGAAGCTGTAGAGGATGATAGAAAGCAGCATACCTCTAGTCTAGAGAAGTGTTAAGACTCCACTTCTGGTAATTTTCTAGAAGAGAATGCAATACTGATTTTTCTTGTTCTCCTCCATCTCTTTTCAAAGAAAAACAGTGTTCCAGTTCTGAATATGCACCACAATAAGGTTTCAAAAACAGCAGTTTGCAAGACACAGTGTAAAGACACATTGTCTTCCTTTGTTTCCTCTAGCTTTGTAATCAGTGAGCATTGTAAATTCCAGTGTACTTTATCCATGAGCCACAGTATGTACTTCTGTTAGAATGGTAGTAGAAGGGGGGTTTTGTTTGCTCATTACATGGTTGTTTCCAAAAGGGAAGACCAAGCAAATCATAAAATACAGCAGGACTTGCAATGAAGTCTGAGTTGAAACTTAAGGGTGAAAAAGAACAATTAACAGTTCTTTGTATATTAAAGAAGTAATTGAAAGTATTTCATTAGTTGCCAGACAAATGTATTGTTAGTGCCTGCATTTATCACAGATCATTGTTCTGACTACCAAGTCAGCAGCATTACCGTTATACCTTGTTAGCTGCCTGCCAAACCTTCCTGCTGTAGCACAACTTAACATCCTGAGAATATTAATTATTCATACACATATTTGTCAAAGAATACCTTTTCAGTATATCTTTTGATCATCCAAATAAAACAGATTCATCACATCCCTAATGCAAAACAATCTCAGGAACAGCAAAATGGTGATCTCTGCTCTGTGGTGACATATGCTAGCAGAACACAGATGACAGAAAAGATCATCCAACAGCTCCAGTCCACTGGGAAGAGTCATTTGAGTCACAGAATAATTCAGGTTGAAATGGAGTTCAGGAGATCTGTAGTCCAGCTTCTTGCTCTAAACAAGATGTTAGACCAGGTTGCCAAGGGTTTTATCTATTTGGCTTTTGAAAACCTCAAAGGATGGAGACTGCATGGTAGCTGGGCAGCCTCTTCTGCTTCTTGGCAGAAAGATTTCCTTGTATGCTGAATGAAACTCATATTTCAACTTAGGCTCATTGGCTCTTCCTCCCACCATGTACTGCTGAAAGAGCCTGGTTTCATCTTCTTGTTTACTTCTCACATAGAGGCAGGCTTTGCTAGGTTACCCCAAGGCAGCCTCTTTCCAGGCTGAACAAACCCCATTCTCTCAGCTTCTGTCATAGAGCAAGTTCTCCAGTCCTGACCAGTTTGGCCCTCTACTGATCTTGCTCCAGTTGGTCAGCGTCTTTCCTATACTAGAGGGCCCCAAAACTGAGCAGAGTATGCAGATGAGATCTCATGAGTGCTGAGAAGAGGGGGATAATCCCTCCCTTCAGTGTCCTAGCTGTACCTTGTGAATACATCCTAGAATGCTGCTGGCCATTTCTGCAGCTACAGCACACTGCTCACTTATGCTCAGCTTGTGTCTGACAAGGCTCTTTTCCCACAGAGGTGTCCCAAGTCAGCCAGGCCGCAACCTGTGTCCTTGCACTGGTGCTCCCTGCGTGGCCAACACTTGATATTTGTCAGTGTTGCATTTCATGAGGCTTGCCTGCCCATTCCTCCAGCCTGACTAGGTCCCTCTGGATGTCAGCTGGCAAGCCTCATGAAATGCAACACTGACAAATATCAAGTGCTGGCCATGCAGGGAGCACCAGCTGGCCTGCATGTGGACTCACCAGGCTAAAGTACTATAATCTACAAATCTGGTGAGAGTAACCTCCATTACCTCCTCCAGATCATTGATAAAGAGGTTTAACAGGTCAGGTCCCTATTTAGTTCCTTGCAGCTCTCCACTTCTCACAAACCTCCACCACTTGTCACAGGTGTGCAGGTAGATTAGACCCATTAACCACAGCCCTCTGAGCCCAACCATGGAGCCAGTGCTTAGCCAGCTAGTTGTCTGCCCATTCAGAGACAGTAGGAGTCAGCATCAAAAGTCCTTTGAAGCTGAGGTAGATAACATTCACAGTTATTTACTAGATAGTCTGCTACATATTCTAGATAAACTTATCTAAATTTCCTTTCCCATAAAAGCTTGGACCAGATGATCTTTTAAGGTCCATTCCATCCTGGGCTGTACTATGATGATTGTGTGATGATTCTATGATGATAATTTTCATCCACAAATCCAGTTGTTTTGTTGCAGAAAGCAATCAAATTGATTAGTCATGATCTACCTTTGCTGTTGAACCCTGTTGAACAACTTCTGGAGGTTAGGCTTTAGTAACAGTATTTGTACATACTCTAGTAGGGTTTGTAAATTCCTCCTTTGTAGCCTGTCCCTATTTCTGCATCCTGCATATACAGCGTTTTGGCACAAGAACCTCCTTATGAGCCTGGCCTGCTTAGTCAGGCTAGTCTTCTGATAGGTCTGGTTGCTTTTTTCAACTGTTAAAACGGATCATTTTTACGCATCAAGATGTCCTTGAAGACCTGCCACATTCCCACATCTTCTCTGCCCTTCAGAGCTGCCTTCAATGCAGCTCTATCCATTCTTTGAACAAGTTGCAGTCTGCTGTTTTAATGTCCAGGATATGTGTTCTTCTGCTATCTCAGTATCTTCAGCTTCACAGTAACTTCATTTTCTTGGTCACTACAGAAAAAAACTGTGATTGATTGCCCCATCCAGCCAGCTTCTTCCTTCCCAATGAATAGCAGACTCAGCTGTGCATTGCTTCTATTTGATTCATTCACTACATGTATAAGAAGTTATACCCAGCACCCTCCAGAAGACTCCACTGTGTAGCCCTTCTAGCAGATTTCAAGGAGGTTCAAGCCTTCAAAGGGCATTATTCTGTGATCCCAAGACTTTCTCAAGCCATTTAAAGGAGACTTTGACCACTTCTTCACTCTGGTCTTTTGGTCTGAAACACAGTTCTGTAATGTTATCACCCTCACTGGCCTCTACTTGGCTTCTGAACCACCAGCTGTTAATGAGTCCATTATCCATCCCACAGAAGAGTTCATGCATCCAAGTTGCTCTTCACCACAGAGGGCAACCTTGTCTCTTATCTTCCTTACTTTCCCTGAAAAGCTTGTTCCCATTCATTAAAGCACTCCATTTGTGCAAGCTGTCCTCACACATCTCAGTTATTCCAACAATATTGTAGTTCTACGACTACACCATGGAGCTTTTGCTCCTCCTGCCTTTCTCAAGCTGTATCCATTTTTGTACACATACTTAAAGCTGGTGTCTTATCACCCTTTCTTTCCTTAGGTGTCTCTAATTCCTATTACTCTGTTTTCTATTCCACTTGTTGATACCACACTTAACTGCCTGTTGTATTCACCCTTGGTCATCATTCCTTGTTTAGATCTCACTGCACCAGAGTGGTCATCCTGCTGACAAAGACACTGCTGCCTCACTTTAACAGGTGGATTTTGTCTCTTCCCAGCAATCCTGGATCCCTATAAATGCAGAACCCTGTGGACAAAAAAAACCCCACAACCTGTAAGAACAGATGGTGTTCCTTCCCAAACTGACAGGATCATGAAGAAGCACCAGTGTTCCTGATGTCCCTGACTTACTCTCAGAGCAGCATAGGCACTCTTGATACACCTAAGATCTTCTTTTAATAGCATTATTGGTGCCCATAAGGATGGGAATAGCTAGTACTGGATAAGCTGCAATCTTTCTGCAACAACCCACATCTGAGTCTGTGTCAAGCAACAAACCCCCTTTTGGGGAAGTCAGATCAGTTGACATGGATTTCTGTACCGTACAAGGAGTTTCCCATCTGCTACCTCCTGCTGCTTTCTCTTGGTGCAGACACATGCTACATGCTCTGCAGTTTCAGATCTGCAAGGGAGGAGATGTCTTCTTGGTGCCACAAGTCACAAGTCCCAGCCTTACAACTTGCCACTCAGTTGGTCAGAATCACTGGCTGCCACCTTCACCTGTGCAGCTGGTATTACAGTCTTGTCTATGTCGAGCCTCAGTGAATACCCTGTCAGTCTTTCACCTTCTCTCATGCTTCACAGTCTGTTCATCTCCACCCACAGCTTCTTCACCTAGTAACAGCCCATCAGCCAGTACACACCTTCTGCAGGTAAGGACACCCTCACTGCCTCCTCCAGCCATGGGGAGGGGCCCTGGGCACTCCCTACAGCCCCAGATCTGTGGAGCTATATCTTATCTGGATCTGCTGTGGGTTCAGGTCTTTGCTGTGCCAGGAGATTTGCTCCAGTATCCTGTAGTGTGGCACCACCATTCCGGAGCAGTTCTACCATCTTCAGCAGAGTTTCTGTTTCCCCTTTGCATTAATTCAGTTATTTGCACTCTGAGCTGTGCTCCAGGTCTGACAGTTATATAGCTGTCTTCCTAGCATGGTTTGAAGAGTTGCTTGATGCTCCCTGATCCCTAATTTGGAGTGAGCTCAAGGCAAAAGGCACATTTTCACTGGAGTAAAGGAGACTACAGGTTTGGAGAGATTAGAATCAATGTCCTTGGAAAGTACATCACATAAAATACCAAATAGCACTCTGTAACTATGCTCATCCTACTCTTTTGCTACTTATGAGCAGCCTAGCCTGAGATAAGTATGTGTGCCAGGCTATCATCTTTTATAACTGATTAAACTGTCTGTTACTATTGCTTTTTACATACAGAGTGTGGGATAAAGGCTCCTATTGAGCTCAAAGACAAATTAACATTTGTATCACATTATATTTATATTGGAATCTTTTGTACATTTTGCCTGAGAGGGATAGATATCTCTCTACAAGAAATGCATAATTGCAGGGGATACATCTCCACAGGCCTGCCATGATGAAATTGGGAGGTTATTTATAGTAAGAATAAATGACTACATGATGTGTAAATGGCAAAATGTTACTGAGAATTAGAGAAATAAAGCATGAAGTTCTGAAGATGAAAGATAAAAATGAATAAAGAAATTTACAACAGATAAAATACAAGAGGCCAGGAAAAAAAAAAATGAAATGTAGTAATTGTGAATAAAATGGTAACTGTGGGAGAAGTGCAAAACTGGCAACTAGACTCTGAAGCGCCGAGGTTATCAGCAATAGATTTTTCTCAGTAGATTACCAACTCCCACACATAGCTTTTCATAGCACAACAATTCAAAAAAGACAGTCAATCTGCTTTGCTTTTTTTTTTTTAAAAAAAAAAGCTAACCTCTAAAAAGAGTCAGAAATTGCTAAACTAAATTAGTCTTCTCATGACAGTACTTCAGTGATTTATAAAACAAAGTCTTCAGTTTAAAATGTAAGTAAAGAGACTATATTGAAAAGTATAATGCCTTTGCTATGTTTAAAGGGGTCTGTATTTACTGATGTTTAAGGTGAACATTGAGATAACCTAAATTACTGTTCTCTATTTGTATCATACATTTGTGTCTTTCAGTTGGGAGGCAGCCCTCATCTTGTAGACCTAACTGCTGTTCCTGACAACAACCATGTTACTGTTTAACCCCAGACTGCAGCTAAAACGGTAAACAGCTGCCCTCTTTCACCTTCCATTCCCCAGGAGGAAAAAAGGAAAAAGGAGGAAAGTCTCATGGGTTGAAATTAGAAACAGATTTAATAGAGTAATAATAAAAAAAAAAAGAGTAAACCAAAGCAATACTTAGCCATTGGAATGTGCAATACCAGCAATGGACACCAGTGAGTGGATGCTGCAAGCACAGTGAGTTCAGTAAAAACAAAGATGAACAGCAGGCATAGGGAAGTCATAGGAGTAGGACCCTTCAAGGATGGTGGCTGTCAAAGAAGAAGGGTTGTCTACAGCAACCTCCCACTTAAATATGGAGCATGATGTTCATTCATTGATCAACCTGAGTGTCAGTCTAAGGTGCTGTCTCATTGTGTTCTCTCCCAGCTGCTCTCTTGCACCTGGAGTTGGGCAGTGAAATGCAGGTGGTTCTGTTCTGGGTGCAACCATATAAATTACCTTTTACTATTGATTAACATGCCATGGTAGCTTTTCAGGTGCAGCATCATAAGGCTGTAGCATCTGGTATTTGCCTCTTGCACGGAGCCAAAGCCAAGAACAAACTGTGGCTTATAGATATGTACCTTTTAACCTTGAACAGGTTCTATTATCATGAATTGGAAGAGTGTAGTCAGAGGATACATTTCAAAGGTAGAAGACTGAGAACACAGTGAAGAGGTTTCAGCTGACATCTGTTTTCTGGCTACTGACTGTCAGAGATATTGCTGTCACTTGGTTGTTTCGTTCATCTTGCAGGGGATTTCAGTGAGACATTAGAAATGACAGAAGGAATCAGCTGGAGTCTAGCTAAGTTGAGACAGAGTCAGCTGCATCTGTTAGAATAGATTTGGAACAAAGTTCTGAATTCTAGTTTAATCTTCACAAAATACAAATTGCCTGTAGATATGATTGTGAGAAAAAGAGCATTTAAATTCAAGGTCAGATTGAAGAGAAAGGAAGTCATACTTTCAGGGACCAGTTCCTAATGATACCTTTTTACATACAAGTAATGTAAGTGCTAGGTAAAGTTGGTTTCTATAAATGAAAAAGAACATTGCAGAATTGGGTTAAGATTGTATACGTTTTGCCTTAAAACAAGCTTCTTTCTAAAACAAGATGCAGAATTATACCCAGAACACATACTTTTGTTCCAAATGTATCAGTAACCAGTCTTTGGGCTTTGGCCCAAAGACTAGTCAAGGCACTGAACAGAGCATTGACTATTTAATATCTGGGAAGAATAAGATAACTCAGAGCTATTTAACAGTTCTATAATATGGTGCCATTAAAGCAAAAAATAACATGGAAAGGAATAATGTCTCCAGAA
This sequence comes from Nesoenas mayeri, assembly GCF_963082525.1. Lineage (NCBI taxonomy): Eukaryota > Metazoa > Chordata > Aves > Columbiformes > Columbidae > Nesoenas > Nesoenas mayeri. The sequence goes on from NC_137543.1 coordinate 86,339,539, forward strand.
TTGCCTCCTTACAAAGGTCAGTACTCTAGCTCCACTTGTGACTCATATTCCAACATCTGGTCCCAGAGCTAAGTATTGATAGCCTATTTCAAAGACTATTCCTTTCTTTAAAACTTGGGAAAAGTTTTTTAACTGCTCTCCTGAAATACAGAAAACACCCAGGCTCAGCACCCCTCTTAACCTGTGAGGAATCAAAACTTCAGCTTCCCCCGCACTGAACAGCATCTTGATTAACATCTGGCTATAGGCTACAAATACTTTACTCCCTTTCTCTTACATTCTTTGAATGCTGATTGAGAAAATACTTACGACATGAGAGAGAGACTTTGAAGGAGTTCCTCAGATTCAGGCAGAATTCAGAAAGCTTAGGATACTTACCTGTATCTGACTTATTTCCTCAAATTAAAATGGAGTTGTCATTACTTTCTATCTCATATAACTCTTTCAAAAATATACACATTGATGTTAATAGCAAAGCAATGGAAGTCCTGTGACTTAACTCAGCAAAAGAAGTCTCCCATTTGCTTTCTTGCCTTCACACTTTTACTTTCCTTCATCACACCTTATATCAACAATAATGATTCAGTCTGTGTACAACTAATTGGTCATCCAGCTACCCAATCAAAGCAATATTTAAAATGGCTGTATTATCAGCCTCTTTTTTTCCTTCGTCCTTATAGCACCAGTTGTGGGAGATTATTTTTTTCTGTGTGTTTTTTTTTTTTTTTCTTTTCCATATTTCTGCACAAGTAAATAGTGGTTTCTCTTATTTCCCTGTAATTTTATTTGAATCCCTATTTATTTCCCATTCAGTTATAATCATTCATGCAATAAAGTGCAGTACAACAGTTTTCTTTCTTTAAGTCTATCGGTTCTACATGTAGGAAATATAGCTTGTCTGTCAGAAGCTAAAACTATAGCAAATTTATTTTATTTTATTTTATGTGCTAGTGTGTATGAGCTTAAAAGGAGGAAATTCTTTAAAGCGTGTAAGCTAATTAAATTTACTGATGTGTTACAGTGTAGACAAGTAGTGTGTGTGGTGGGTGGGGAAATGGCTGACAAGCCACACCCAGTGGGTGACAGTAAATGGCTGCTTTTCAAACTGGCAACCTGTCACAATTGGGGTTCCCTAGAGGCTATATTGGGCCCAATGCTGTTTCATATCGTCATAAGTGACCTAGATGATGAGATCAAGTGTATGCTGATGAAGTTTGTCAATGACACAAAACTGAGTAAGACAGTGGACACTTTGGAAGGGAGAGCCACCCTGCAGGATTACCTGGATAGGCTGGAGGAGGGGCTAACAAGAACCTCATGAAGTTCAACAAGGACAACTGTAAGGTCTTACACCTGGGAAAACATAATCCAGGAGTGCAGCACAGGCTGGAATCTACCTGTCTGGGGAGCAGCTCTGTGGAAAGGAACCTGGGGGTCCTCATGGACAAGAAGCTCAATATGAGTCAACAGTGTGCTGCTGTGGCAAGGAAAGCCAAGAGGATGCTGGGCTGCATTAGCAAGGGCATCGCCAGCAAAAACAAACATTATCCTGCTCTGGTCAGCACTTGTCAGGCCACACCTGCAATATTGTGTTCAGGTTTGGTCCCTTCTATACAGAAAAGATGTAGACATGCTGGAGAGTGTCCAGAGAAGAACGACAAAGATGATCAAAGGACTGGGAAGCCTGACATATGGGGAAAGGCTGAGAGAACTGGTTTTTTTCAGCCTTGTGAAAAGAGGGCTTAGGGAACATGTTGCCTATGTTCCAGTATTGAAAGGGTGTCTACAAAGAAGATGGAGACTTTTTTTACAAGGAGCTGCATGGAAGAGACAAGAGGTAATGGGGAGATTCCGACTGGACACAAGAAGGAAATTTTTCATGACAAGAACAATCAGCCATTGGAATAATCTTCCCAGGAAAGTGGTGTATTCCCCAACACTGGGCGCTTAAATGGGCTGGACAGAGTGCTGGGCCATCTTGTCTAAACCATATTTTTGCCAAGAAAGTTTGGACCAGATGATCCTTGAGGTCCCTTACAACTTGGTATTCTATGATTTTATGAAATCTAAGCAAAAATGATCTAATCCATCATAGTTTTGAGCAGCCTTATCTAGGAGCTAACAATGAGTGCATAAAATGTCAAGCCACAGGGTAACTCCTTCAAAGTTATAAACATTTGAAAATAATAGCTGATGAGCACCTTCTCAACCTTAGCCATCACAATAGAGAAAGTACACTGATTGAATGCTATTTCATCTGACAATCAGAAATATGGAGAAAGAGACATGGAATAGTTGCTAAAATAGTAAGATGTAACACCCATAACTGGGAGAACAGAAATAATGAAACAGGAAAAAAAAAAAAAAAAAAAAGAGTAAAAAAAAGAAAGTTTGAACTTATCTGTCCCAGAGTTATCACAACTCACACTTCAATATCTACATCTTAAAAACATAACTTACAGTACAAAGTACTTGAAGGTCTTTTTATGGTACTTTCCAGCTGTCAATTATACCCAAGCAGCTGACAGTAAGATTGAATCTACAATGTGTATGTACGATATGTTTGGCAAACTGAAACTTATATAGAAAACACAAAGAAAATGCCATATCAGATAGCACCACTGACCTTTTCCTGTAGCAACATGTTTTAACTTATTATACCTGTGTGTTACTAGTAATGGATGACAATGGCAGTCTAAGTAAGATGAATCACAGATGGTATGTTTTTACAACATTGTCAATAAAATTGAGAGGAGAAAACCTGTATAGAAACAGCAATTCTACAGCAATGTAATAGTTATAAATACACTTGGAAAAATATATTTCCTGATGGAACAGACAAAAATTACATTATCTCTTATCTTTATTTATTAAATAGTAAATTCGTGTGTAATATCACACATGACAGTCATCAGGTTCTTTATTTTGGGGAATAGAGATGGTCAGCTTTAAGTTATACCTCTAAATGTGTTTGGCACGCTATTAATAGCCACCGGTGATACACAGCAGAAATAAACTTAAATGACTTCTTATAGCTGCAAAATTTAAAGTCCTGAACTTCAGAATTTTTAAATTCAACAACTCAGATTCAAAAGCAAATTTATCTCCAAATGGATACTTGCATTTGAACATGGATTTCCTTCTCCATGCTGATTGGCTATGAAGATTGCATTGGTAGAAAAGTCACAGTGTTTTGTGACAAACAACGGTATAACAATCACATAAGGGAAGATATGTGGAAGGTCTTGACCACGGAGGAAGAAAGCATTTATTGAAAGAATTTTTGTATTTGATTTATGTGGAAAGGTTTTGGTAGCTGCAGCCCACTGACAGCCCACACAGGAGCAGGTTTTCTAGCAGGACCTGTGACATTATGGGGAACCCCCACTGGGGTAATTTGTTTCTGAAGGACTGTACCTCCAGGAAAGGACCCATACTGGAGCAGTTCTCAAGGAACTGCAGTCTGTGGGAAAGACCCATAGGCAGAAATCTACACTGGAGCAGGAGAAGAATGTGAGATGGAAGGAGCAGCAAAGATAAAGCTTAATGAACTGATGTAACGGTTTGACTGAAAATGGGTTAATTTTCTTCTTGCAGTTAGAAAACTTTCTTTTTCATAGCTAGCATGCTCATTATTTGAACTTAGTTTGAGAACAAGCAGATAACACCCCAGCACAGAGCTAATGTTTTTAATTGCTCTGGTCTGAGAGCCAAAGACACTCTGAGCGCTCTGCCCACAGGTGTAAGGCAATGGAGGAAGGCAGGCCAGAGATGGGGCAGAGCTTGACTGACATCCAGATTGATCAATAAGAGCATTCAATCCCATTAGTGTCATGCTAATTATTTAAGGAGCTGGAAGTTGGGACCTTCTGGTTTGGTTCTTCCAATCTCTTGGGCTCTTCTTCTCTTCCACTCTCTTTCTGGGGTGCAGCTGCAGGAGTTTTTGGTGTAGGATGTTTAATTCAGCTTTTGCTGTTTTGCAGAGGCCTCTGAGCCTTTCTGCCATTTTTCTATCATTTTTTTTGGCAGGGATGGGGTGCTGCTTACCTGGGACTGGCTGCTCAGGGTGGAAAGAGTTTGTGAGAAATTGCCTTAAGTATCTTTATTTTTATTTTATATATGTATTTACTAGTGGTATATTAGTGTTTTGTTATTTCATTAAAATGTGTTTCTCGTAATCCAAGTTTCTCCCTTCTCTTTTGATTCTCTCCCCTGTTGAGGAGGCAGTGGGGGGCAGGTGAGTGAGTGGCTATCATGGTTGCATTGCCAGCTTGGGTTAACCATGACAACTGACCATAAGCCCAATTCCTCATCCTCCTGTGTCACTTGGGAGGAGGAGGTAGAGGGGTTGGAAGTGAACTTGAGCCTGGGAAGAAAGGGGTGTAGAGTGAAGGTGGTCGTAGTTTTGTTTTGTTTCTCACTGTCTTATTCTGTTACAATTAATTGACAATAAATTAAATTAATTTCCCCAGGATGAGTTTGTTTTGCCCATGATGGTGATTGGTAAGTAGTCTCTCTGTCCTTATCTTGACCCATGGTGCTTTCATTGTATTTTCTTCCACTGTCAGGCTGATGGAAAGAGAGTAATAGAGTAGCTTTGTGAGCACTTGGCAGACAGCCAAGATCAACTCACCATACTTCTCTAGAACAAAATATTTTAGAAATTTTTACTAATTAAGCTTTTATACGTGTATGTATTTCTAGAGTGCTTGCTCTCCCATAGCATCTTTTTTAAATGAAGAGAAAGATTTTCTCGAAGTTCAGCTTCATTATTGAATCACTCAGAATTCACAGATGACAGTAAGTATTAACATCTTTTCATTTCAATTTCACGTTTTTTTCAGCTCTTCCCCCCATTTGGTACTTCAGATATCAATATTATGGGATCCTCAAGTTAATATGATAACTACTATTGTAATGCTATAATAATGCTTGGTATTTCACTGTATTTTTAAAAAAACAGATTGAGTCAATATCTCCTTCTCATTTCTTCATTCGTTGCAATAATTTTTCCTTTAGAGTTTCATAATGATGTGTAGAAAAATAGAAATACACAAAATACATAGCTAAAAATGAAATCACTTCATTTTAGTATAAAATGCTGATATTCACTCTTTTTCATTTCCAGTATAACTATTAAGTATTTTATTCTTTACTGATGGATTTTTGCTTTGGGGAGCGGTGGTGGTGGTGATTGTGGTTGTTATTGTTAACTTCAGCAGTTCCAAATGGTCAGTTTTTCCTCTCTTCATCCAGTTTCTGGGAGATTTAAGTAATTGTCTTGTCCAGGAATCAATTTTGTTTCAATTAAAATTATACTAGTTGGACTAGGTAGCTTGATCAACAGATCCCCAAACTCAGGAAGAACAAAACTTTGGTTTTCTGTACTTAAATTATGATAATACAAGAATGCTCTGGTGACAACTAAATATGGAGAAACAATGCAATCATTACTCATCAAAAGAAAAAACATAGGCAAATATTTTTTTTAAAACAAACATACTTTTGTAAACACTATTTACAATGCAGATAAATTTAACAAACTCCAGAATGAAGAATACAAGGGGAAAACAGAATACTTTCATCTCAACCAGACTTACTTATAAATCATGTCGTTAAATGTCAGTTCTTCTTTTATAAGTCCTTATTTTATAATAGCAGCATTTCAAAGACTGATTTTGTCTTATTTCCATGCCAAGTAATTGCTTTTCAAGAAAAAGATTGGAGTATTTCCAAGGTTTTTCTATCAACTGTGTTTTTTTTCCTGAAAATCGAGCATTTTTAGCAGTTGTTCCTCTTCACACCCTCTCCAATCTCATTCACAGGAGGTTTGCCTCATGGAAGATGTCTCTTTCATCAGAAACAAGAACATATATTAAGAAAAAGAATTAAAAACACACAAAAAAAGGTGCATGAAATAGAACATTCTGATATCAGGTACAGCTGCTTCAGTCTCCTTTTTTCTCCCTGTGAGTTTATGTCACCCAGGTGTTTTCCAATGCGTGTAAAGACAGCAGGACTTGGAGCACACCAATGCTCAGTATCAGAAAGGAACAGTTTATCACAGGAGATTTATCTCCATGAGACCAGCTGCTAGATAAGAAGTGGGACACAAGAAGAATCCTGTAAGTAACTAAAAAAGTATTTCTAATCAACATGTGTGTTTCTGACAGAAACATTTTTTGGAGTGAAAAATCTTAAATGGCTGCTGAAGACTCATATTTTCTCATTTTTTTTCCTCTTTAATGAGGCCTACTTTATGTCCAAGAGTAAAGCTAGGTTTGTTCCACTTTGCAAGTATTGGTCTATACAGGAGATTTATCATGGAAATTGCCATGGTACAAAATCCTTACAAGCATCCTGATTATACGAGTGTAACAAACATGCTATCTTCACTCAACTTGCAGTCATTGTTGCAGTGACTCTGGCTCTGTCAGCAATGAGGATAAAAAAATCTTGTCTTCAATAATCCCTTTTCAAACACAATGTTATCTCTGATTTTTATAAACGTAATCAATTCAAACTTCATTATGATGTCATTGAGCTATTAAAAAAAAAAAGAGTAAAAGATGTAACTTTCTTATTCTAAGACAGAACTTAACAGTCACTTTATGTGACTAAAATAAAATTTTACTGTTCTTAATCCTTAAGAGCAGCGTGTTATTCAAACACATACACATAGTGAGTAATCAGGTACAATTATAATATATGAGATTTCTGGTTTTCTAGAAGACAATTGTTGGTAGGAGAGGTAAGGACCAGTCACAACCCAAGAACAAAGCCTGTTTTTACAGAATAAATTTGTCTGTTTTGATCGTGTTTGTGTTGTGTTTTGTTTTGTTTTGTTTTGTTTTTTTATTTACAGAGGGTATGATATGTCAGGAACAAGCTGAAAGTGATTGTAAACTGTTTTCAGAGTAACAGGATTTCCTAGACAGGTATTTGATAAGGTTGTTTATCATGTGCTATTTTTTTTGTAATGCAAATTTGTTTTCATTATACCATATAGACATATTTTGCAGCTCATAAGACTATTCTTAGACTTGTAAAATCAGCTAGAGAAGTGAAATAAAATCTGCATTAACCTTTAGCCAAAAATATACAGCACTGAGATATCTTCCACAAAATAAATAAGTTAAAATTTGAAATAGCTAAGCAGTGAAGACAAAGAAGGTTATTTTAGTACACAATAATACAATGTAACACAATTTCAAACTCCACTGTGTATTACTGAATGTTATGTTTTACTCCTGTAGAGCAAAATTAGCAATAATAGGAAGCAATATATCAGATTTCTTATTGATTAGAACATCACAACAGAAAGACACAGTGTTTACCGTACTGAAGTGTCCCATTGCAATTAAATGAGAAGTATTTTGTTTAGTATGCCTGTGTTGTTTTGTTTTGTTTTCCCCATAAACATACAAGATTTTAAGCATTGAGATATATTAAAATATTTATGTAAATAAAATATTCATCCTCTCCACTGTTTCAAACCATTCCTCGATAAGTTCTTAGAACTAAGGTGGGGAGGAACAGTTTTCAGTGGTGAATAGTAAGAATTTTTTTTTTCAGTTTAAAACTAGATTTATAAATTATAAATGAATCAGTGGAAATATACTCCAACATTTGTTTTCCTTTTGACAGTGATACATGCCAGCTGACAGTTGTTTGAAATATTATTTTCTCAACATTAATACCAGTTTAAAATTTTAATTTAGAAATGCTGTTTCCTTATTCTAGTGCTGTTAAATATAAACAGTTTTAATTTTTAACTGTCACTTATCCCATGTTAATTAAACACAAAATAATCAGACCTCTTGAAAGAAAAAAAGCATCAAAGGGGAGCTTTATCACAGAGAGCTGATGAGATTCCCTTAAAACATTCCTTTTGCTAATATGAATATATTTAGTGCTGCTTTCATGTTTCAAGGCAGAGCAATGCATTACTTTAGCCAATCAGTTCTTAATTTATTTTCCATACACAAGTGAATAACAAGGTTTGCAACACTTGGTTTGGAGCTGTGCTCTTTGATGAAGTAGAAGAGGTGTTAATTGATTCTGATTGACACAAAGCTACAGCGATTCAGATATGTCACTTTGGATAGTCCCTGAGGCCTCAAAAACAAGGAGGAAGAGTTTCATTCAGTCAGTTGCTGCAGGCCTGTGAATGGGAACATGTCATGCAGGTATCATCACTTTCAGAACAGTGAAAGTTATGTCAGAAATACCAAATTAATTTTAGATGTAATTAAGAATGGATAAATGAGGTTTCCTGAGTGTACTCGTGACAGCTGACAAATTAGTTCTCCCGATCTATCACTACCCTGTACACTTTCAGCCCCCTCACCTCCCCTCAGATATTGTTGTCTCTTTAGGCCTACACTATACCTGCATTATCAAGTAATTTGATAGAAAGGGAGCAGATTGGTAGATCAAAGCAGTAGATACTGAGGTTCCTCATACCTCCATTAAATGTGCCTTAGGAAACATTAGGTCTAGTCTCCTGACAAAACATCCCCTTTTTTCACCTGTGCAATGTTGACTAAAAAAACAGTCCTGTTGGAACGTTATCTTTTCTTCCTCAACTGAAGGCCCCATTGCTAAGAGGCATCACCTTCTCTTTTCACCTTTTTTCCTGGATGAAAGTAGCAATTATTGCCTCTGCCATCATTGCTCTTGTAAAAATCCAGCATACAAAATACTTCTGCTCTTGTTTGTGCTATTTTCTAGGTGAAACCATGGTGACAGATGCCCAGTCCTCATAGGGATGATTTCCTCAGTTTCCAGAGACAGGTCACATTGCACTCAAGCATTTAGGTTTCACTTGGAGTTTACATGGCTTGAGGAAATGAGAGTATCTATGTGCTCTCAGACTCCTATAATCACTTTTGCACACAGAAGTCTTCACAAACAAAATATTTCAGTAAGTTAAGCCAGTAGCTAACTATTCCTTGTTTTCTCAAGAGCTTTGAAAAGCTATACCACACATCTTGTGCTGAAACACTTAACGTCTAGTTACACAGCCCTAATTCCATCCTCCATATTTATACAAATCTTTTCATGCCTTCTTTGACTCAAAACTTTCATCAGAAAAATGTAGCTCTTGTGGTACTGATCACCCTCTAGATATCCTTGTTTTGCCCAAGACATCTGCTTTCAAAATTAGAAGGTAAAACCCAAATATAACACCCTGACTACTTAACGGTTCCTAGGATTTTCTAAATGGGGCTAATCTCTTTCTATGTATGGCAACATGAGGACTCCACTAAAACAAATGTTTTCCTTCCAGATGTTTTTCTCCTCTTGCAAGATACATCAAGTAGGTTTTTATACATTATAATCAGAAAAGAATCAGGATATACTACTGATAAGGACTTAAAAATCTCTAAATGAGATGGAAAGATTCTGGGCAACATCACAGATTGTTTGACTGGTTTGAACTCAGTTTGCCTGTTATATCCTGTTGGAAAAGTGAATGAGTTTGACTGACCCTTAGAAGAGAATTTGCTTTCCCAGTAAACAGCTGAGTATTGGGGGGAGGGCTCATGCTTGCAATACAAATAAAGACGGTGTGGTGGGGAACAGGGAACAGCCACCACCAGACCTCTGGCTTTGTGGGCACCAGGAGCAATTGGATAAAGTTTCTTGTAACTCAAAAAAGGCAGCAAGTGAAAGACCATTCTGATTTGACCACTTAAAATATTAAGTATGGTATCTTATATTTTAATATAATCTCAACTTTTGCCATAGATTATATGGGAGATAGAAATAAGGAAATGTTCTCAACAGATTCACTGCAAAAAATGGTTCTGTCACTACAATATCTATCAGGTATCATACTAAAGTGAGCATCTAATATGAAACAAAGATAGTTTATGGTCTTTATTATGTAATTTTCAGCAAAATTTTCCATTTTAAGATATCTGAGGTATCAAGGGAAAAGAAACTTATTTTGGTACCTGGGCAAGAATGACCTTTAAATCATATCTGCTCTCTTTCTTCTCATTATATTGTGCTGAAAAACTCCTCTGTTTTCTGATTTTTAGTTCCTTTCTATAGCCCCTTTACAAGGTAGGACTGAATATGGAAAAACATATAGCACACACTCAAGAAATTAGTACAATAAATTTGGATATATTTATGTGTAATTTATTTCCATTACACGTATATGTCAGCCTTCTAACAAAGTTGATTACAATCAATCATTTGGGCGATTATTATCTAAGATATCCAATTATTATCTCAGATATCCATGTCTGGAAATGAATGTAGAATTTTATAGACCAAATGTAATTTAAAAAAAATCTAAAAGGAACCAAAGCCTTTTCCTTTTTTTTTTTTTTTTTTTTTTTTAACATTGCATCTCTGTCATCACAACTGATGCCAGTACAGGTCTCCCCATGGCAGAATATATGTTCACATGCCTCATGAAAAAGGAACTGGAAAATAGAATGGATTGTTCCAGTTGGTGTCATCCTCTTTAAAAACCAGAAGTTTATTTAATGGTTTTGGTGCTTCGTAGAAAGTGAATAAAATCATGGCAGTAGAAATAACCAGAATCAAAAAGAAAAGCATTACAAAAATGTCAAGTTTGAATGGATGCAGGACATTTAAGGAACATTATTTCTAATATTTTCATTGTCAAGTAATAAAACATAATGTAAATGTTACTAGGTCACAAATGGTTACCCAGTAGTCTTCCTGAGTCTCCTTAGACTCTGAAGACTGATCTACTCATAAAGGTAAACTTCAATAAGCTTGGAAATTCAATAGTCAGTAGTTCTTTTAGTAGGTAAAACTAATGAAAAATGAAATTTGGGAAAAGCTGTCAATTCTTCAAATAAATAATACTGAAAGTGTAAGTATAAAATCAGAAAATCATACAAAGTTTAGTAGGAGATCAGCTTGGTTAAAGTATGATTTCTTCATTGGTCTCAAATATAAGAAAAAAACATTTAGAAACTAAAAATTAGGACAGACTACTGAAGAAAAAAAAAAAAAAAGCCTAGACATAGAAGAAAAAAATTGAAAGGTCAAGACACAAATGAGATGCAATTAGCAAAAGGCATAAGAATGACAAGAAATCAGTTTCTAAATATAAGAGGAAGACCAAAGAAAGCATTGTTCTGCTACTAATCAAGAAGGAAAGCTGTGAACAGATAACAGAGAAGGCTGAAGCTTTTAATGACTTTTTTTTTTGCATCAGTCTTCAGTAAAAACATCCATTAAGGAGAAGTGCCTAGCATAATTAATATCAGCAACAAAAAGGGAAGATCTCAACGTGGAAAACAAAAGACACAAGTTGCAGAGCACTTAGATAACTTAAATCAATGTGATCTGATTAACTTCATCCCAGGACACTGGTGGATGCAATAAAAAAACCTCTTAGTGGTCATCTTTGAGAACCCTTGGAAGATAGCTATGGTATCAAAAGATTTGGGAAAAAGAAAAAAAAAAAAAGGCAGCCCTGTACATAAAAGAAGAGAAGCAGCAGCAGCTGGAGAATTATACAGCAGTTAGTTTGACTTAATTCCTCAGAATAAAAAACAAAAACAAAAACAAACAACACCAAACAAACTAAACAAGCAAAAAAACAAGCAATAAAAGCAAGCAATAAAAAAAAAATAGACAAACAAAACCTTCTTGTAAGCAGTGTGAAGACAAAAAGGAGGTGAATGAGAGTCTGTGTAGGTTTGACAAGAACAAATCTTATCAAACCAATTTGTTTTCCTCCTCTGAAAGCCTAACAGGCTTTGGATACAGTAACATTAATAGATGTCACATGTAAGCTAGGAAGTAAGGATGAAGCAGTGCTATACAGGCCAAAACAAGAATTAATGTGTATATGATTTAGTTGTTAGGCAGATGGGAGCTAAATGTGCGGCACGTGTATTACTTAAGAGCTATTTTATTTATTTGGTGAAATGCTTACATCCATGTGATGAAGTGAGTAACACAATCAAGCAGCTGAGTATGGGCAAGAAACAAATTTGAATATTGAAGTCACAAAAATTAGTCAATATCATATAGGATAATCTGAAGTTAAAGGCCATGTTGCCTTATACCAATAATGATTCGCCACATGCTGGTGGATGAATATGAGTTTGAGCAAACTAAGAAATTCATATCAGACATAAGTTAAATTACAATAGCCAGGAGAAGAATAGGAAATGTGACAGGAATAACGAAATACTTGAAAAAGGAAATTAGATGTGGCCAGGCAAACTGTTCCCTGAAAATAGTATATTTGGCATAGATTTTGAAGCAGACAGCTGAGGCTAGCATTTGGATGGCTGAAAATGATAAGAGCCTATAACTGAAGAGCAAGAGTTTCCAAAGTGCCTTGGTGGCCCAGATGTCAGCAGCATCAATTTGTCAGTGACATTAAGTAGCTTCAAACTCAGAAAAGAACTGGCTACTTCTGACATCATGGTAGCTTTAGATGCTATTTTAAATGACACCCCCATGAGCAAACCAAAGAAAAAGAGTAAAGAAAGAACTACTGTAATAGGCAAATCTGACTTGTTAATTTTCCTGGAATAGAGCTGACCCATTAGTAAAAAGGAGTCTGCCTTGACTCTGATTCATTCCTGGGTTATCATTATTCACCCAAATGCTGGAATAAATAGAAATATAGAAATAGGAACAGATGAAATGGTGGAAGTAAAACATCCTACACTGAACAGATTTAACCAGCTGTACTGATACAGGATATAAGACATCTAGAACTTGATAATTCTCCAAGAAAGGATCTGGGGTTTTTGGCAGATGACTAGCTGCCATTGTACTGACACTATGCTTTTGCAATAAAGACAAACATCTTACAGAAATTTATGAACAGACTTATGAAGTACCGATCACATTATTTGTATCTGTGTAACAATTCAGATGTTTACACATCCTCCTTTATGAATTTTATTGGTAAGGACTCAGCTGGAATAGTGTATGCAGTTTTACATGTTGCACTTCAGGAAGATGTGCATTTATTGTGAAAAACATAAGACAACAGCAAATATAATAGAAATTAAAGAAGCTCCTCAGTCAAGACCCTAAGGCAGGCTTTTGGAATGAATCTGTGCCTATTTTTTTCTTGATACTGAAAAGCCTAAAGAAGAATGAATTGTTCTTAAACTCACCAAAGCCAGGGATTGTTAAACTAACTAGAATTTCTAGCTTTTTAAAATCAGACAGGTTAGAAACATAAAGGATTTAGATGCAGTGCTGTCTCTTCCAACTCACTGATTCTTTACTTCTGGTCTGCTCAGTAATTAAGTCACAGTAGATCATGCCCAGTTCCCTGTGCTCCCTCTCCAACACCTCTGAAAATTTCCTGTCTGCTCTCTATTTCTTCTCAGCAGCTCAGGTTCTCCTCCACCAGCAGACTTCTGAATCTTTCAAGTGGCTTTCTCACCCCCTTCTTCTACTTGCCACAATATGCAGTTTCCAGGACCCCTACTCTCTGCCAGATTCAACTGCTTTATGGGAAGAAAGATCTCTTCTGTCTCCAGGTAAGTATCTGATTATTCCCTCTCCTGAAAGGAGCATAACATGCAAAACAAGAAGATACAAAGATACCATCTGTCCTATTCCTGTAAGTACTCAACAGAAATAATCTATTCTACATTTCAGATATGGAGAAAAAAAGAAATAATAATCTTAAATTTCAACAAGCATTCAGGTTAGAGACAAGTCACTGGAATAGATAACATAGAAGATTGGAGCCTCTCTCATCAGAAATACTTTAAAAAAGAGTTAGCTATTCATTCGTCAACAATACTAAAAATATAGTTCACCCACAGAATATAAGCACAAGCAAGAAGATCCTCTATAACTTTTTTTTTTTTTTTGAAATAATTTTATTCAAATGCATTTTGTTACTCTGACTTTATCAGATTGTTGATTTCAGCAGATGTTAAAACTGGAGTGCAAGTTTGCATATTCATGATTACTAGGGACTGGGTGAACCTGAAAATCACACAGACTGGGGAGAGACATTATTTTAAAAATATGTATTGTTTGACTAAGAACTACTTGAAACTTTATGCTTTCAAAGAAGTTGTGCTTTGAAGCTTGGAGTCTGCTTGACTCTTACACCCATGGGTATGTCTTAAACCTTATAAAACTAGTGTCATGTGGGACCACCAGTCTGTGTAGGATATTAGACAAAGTTTCAATTCAGTGCTCAGTGGGCAGAGAAGAGGGTCAATGAAATGTCTGCAGTCAGTTTTTTCTTTGTGAGACGTATTTCTTAGCCCAAACATGAAAATATATAAACAATTAAAAATTAGATATTAGCGTAGTCTCTTTCAAAAGAGTTAAGAAGAGGTTTTATGTAAGGTTTTACTTATAGTTATGCAGCTTAAATTTCATGCTACAAGAAAGCAACCGACTGTTTTCGTTGTTGTTGTTTTTTTTTTTTTTTTTTTTTTAATTTATCTAGAAATACAATCCTTGGGTTTTATTGTTATTGTTTGTTTGTTTTGTCTGGTTTAGTTTGACTATGTTGGGGTTTTTATTATCATTATTTCCCAATGGTCTTTTTTTTTATTTTCAGCTGAAACCAGTAAAGCATACAAGGTGTTGAGTAGCAACTGAAATACAATTGAAATCCCTATTTCAATATTAGTTAGTTATAAACATTTCTTCTAAATGATACTTTTAACTTGTTCCTGAATTTACTTGTTCTTTATCACTTATAAAAGGTTCAATGCTTAAAGATAAAACTCTAAAACAATATTTTGACATCTGTAAGTCCGTTCTACAGCAACCTTCTATATGACACACAATCTTTATTTTATGCAAACAAAAAATCAGTGTCATGCCCCACATAGCTCACTGGATTATTATTTTTTTCCTACCGGAAGTATGTGTGTTCAATATATATGCAGATAATATTGTAAATAAGCTTTTTGTTGTCCATTCCCAGTTATAGTCAGAATGACATCTGTGACACTTATGAGGAAAGAGAAAAAAAAATCAGATTAAAAAGCAGTGGGGTACTTGTACAGCATACAGTTAAAGCAATCTTATGATCACATTGAAACCAGACTTGTATCCTGCTAGGCACACCTGCATGGTTTACCTGCATGGAGACTTCAGTATTCTCCTTCTGCTTTAGCTGAGGACTAGAGGTGAATGGGATGAAATTGGACTCTACCATATTTACAGCTGCTTCATAACCTACTCCTTCAGAGCATCAGAAAAAAAAATAAAGAAGCCTGAAATTCTGTCTCTGCTAATGAACAGAAAGGAGCTGACCCCCTTACACCATGTCTGTTTGTTTTCTAGTCCTATCTGTTTGGAAAGAAGTTGCAAAGAGACTATCAGTTGGGTGCATGAAACACCTTTAAGCTCAACAGTTATATTATGTTTGTGGGTCAAACACAGGGAGAAGGAGGAAAATGTCATTCATGCAGAGCTGAAGGGAAGTTTTCTGACAAGGCGTTAGGATTCTGCATAATAATTTTGGTAAACTGGACAGTAATTTTTTATGCCAACATGGACAAGGTGTTCAACATACAACTGGATATACAAGTAGTGCAGTGAGTGAGCATTTGGCCCATGGGGCAGCCTCAAAGGGTTCTACTAAATGAGTTAATGTTGGGCTGGTGACCAGTCACTAGCGGGGTTCCGCAAGGATCCATCTTAGGGCAAATGTTCTTTAATGTCTTCATAAATGACCTGGACACAGGGCTTGTGGGAATACTAAGTAAGCTCACTGATGACACAAAACTGAGAGGAGTTGTTGACACTCTTTAGGGTAGAAAGGCCCTGCAGAGGGATATGGACAAATTTCAGAACTGGGCAATCAACAACCACAAGAAGTTTAACAAGGATAAGTGCCGGATTTTGCACCTGGGACATGGCAACCCTGGCTGTACATACAGACTGGGGAATGAGATACTGGAAAGCAGCTCTGCAGAGAGGGATCTGGGGGTTCTGATCGACAGCAAGTTGAACACGAGCCAACAGTGTGTCCTGGAAGCCAAGAGGGCCAAACATGTCCTGGGTGTATCAAGCACAGCATTGCCAGCCGGGTGAGGGAGGTGATTGTCCCGCTCTGCTCTGCACTGGTGCGGCCTCACCCAGAGCACTGTGTGCAGTTCTGGGTGTCACAGGATAAAAATACTATAAAGCTACTGGAGAGAGTCCAGAGGAAGGCAACGAAGTTGGTGAAAGGTTTGGAGGGGAAGCCGTATGAGGAGTGGCTGAAGTCCCTAGGTCTCCTCAGCTTGGAAATGAGGAGACTGAAGGGAGACCTCATTGTGGTGTACAGTTTCCTCAGAAGGGGAGGAAGAGGGGCAGATGTCAATCTCTTCTTTTTGGTGACCAACAATAGAGCCTGAGGAAATGGCAGGAAGATGTGCCAGGGAGGTGTAGGTTGGACACTAGGAAAAGGTTATTCACCTAGAGGGTATTGGAGCACTGGAACAGGCCTCCCAGGGAGGCAGTCGTGGCCCCAAGCCTGACAGTGTTCAAGAAGTGACTAGACAATGCCCTCAGGCACATGGTGCGAATGGTGGGGTTGTCCTATGCAGGGACAGGAGTTGGACTTGATGATCCTTGTGCGTCTCTTTCAACTCAGGACATTCTATGATTCTATGGGTGCAGTCTTACATTGTGGAAAGATCCCTTTACCCACACCTGTCACACAAACAGGAGTACAGCAAGGGGAATGAAGTAGCTCACAGCAAATTAGGTCGTACACTTAAATGGCACTTCCCCAGTCTCTCACTGATATTCATAAGTTCTTTCTCTGCTGTACTGAAGTGTATTGAGCACTAAAATCTCCTTTCTTGAGGTAGGGCTAAAATTTCTTCAGAGAATTTAGGAAGGCCATAGAACTACCCAAAAGCTGCCTTTAAATAGTAAATGAATCAGGACATAGGGGTTGAAAGGGAATGACCATCTCTGCCTTGGATTTTCACTCTGCTGTTTAACTTCTCTAGCGATGGATCTTGACTGACAGTCCAGTTGCTGAATTGTGAGGTGAGTGGGTTCCTTACCTCTTGGTGTCTATAGCACAGCTTATCATTTGGTATCTCCCAGTATATGATTCCAGCAGAAGATAGAAGTTCAGTTTATACATCAATTTCTCTCATTCTTGCTTCTGCAGATGGCACTGTGAAGAAGGTGAGAGAGATGTTATGAAGAGCTTCTCCACAGTCAAGTCCGGGAAATTATTTTTCACAACAGGGAATGGACAGTATTATGTTCTTTAAATCTTTCCAAAAGATGTATTAGGACATCTGTTTAAACACGTGAGAGAGTTGAGGCTGTACTTTAACCCTTTTCCCCTCATATTATGCAATTTAAAAAGTACTTTTCTGTAAATATAATAGATTTTGGAAGAAAACATATATTGCAAACTTATACTATTCAGCTGAGAAATTGCTATCATTTCCTCAGCTACCCAGCATGAAAAAGATTATTATTAATAGAAGATACTAAATGCAAGCTGAGCTCTCAGCAGGATTACTTCATACATGCCTTAATGGACTTTCTGGATTAGTAAAGTGTTCGGGTGCATATTGCTTTATGAACTAAATTATCATGTGGTTTTAGACTCCTTGTAATACTTGATAATACTCAGGACATTGCTTCTGGGAAAGTGAGAGCAGCTGCACCACAACCCTATGTATAAGAGAACAGGACAAGAGCTTACCAGAGAGACAGAGGCTAGTTTTGGCTACGTAGGTTATTCTGGTGGATGTCATACTGATCCCTCCACTTCTCTTGAGATGGGTGAAAAATAGGTGAGCTGAGCCACAAGAACGGCATGCCAGACGTGTAATATATGCAGAGCTCTTAAGTGACTTCAGATAGACCTCTGAACAGTCAGACATTGTTTACATACCCAACAGCATTTCCTCTGTGCTACCATCTTGAATAAGCACAGTGAAAATTCAGGATCATTATTTTTAATGAAGAGAGGGTGATAAGGATTCACAGTTAGATGATCAATTTGCAGTTAAGGACACAGGCAAAAGAAATGCAATTTTGCTGTGCTCTGGGTAAAAGTACATTGGAACAGGTCTTTTTTTGTAGCAGTGTGAAAAACCCCAGCAGACTGGCATGACCACAGAGGCCTTCTCTCTGCCTGAAGAGAAGAACTGCAGGAAAAGCACACAGGTATAAGGCATAGGAGGGATTCCTTTCATCCCATTTACACTATAGCACTAGTGTGTAGGTTTAACCAGTTGTTCATGAAATTAGCAAATGTGGTACATTCTACAGTCCTAACACACATTTTTATTTGCATGGGAAATTGTTCACAATTTAAAGCATACTAGAATTTTAGAATAATTGAAAGGAATTCTGAGATACAAACAGAAATTATTTTTCATGACTTATAATAGTTTAATGTTACTTTTTTGAATGATCTTTTTTGTTCAGATGCTAAAATAGACATTTCAAAGGGCCACATCCTGAGACAGAACAGATGTTTTTCTGAATTCACCCCAACACAATTTTTAAGATCAGAGACTATTGTTAAATATGAAGTTAAGCCTGCCATTCTTTACTTTCTCTGATGATTTATGGATGAAAGCATTAGTTGTTTGGGTCTTTTCTAAGACAGAGTTGCTTTAAAGGACTTTCACAGGGGTTGCTTTGTGAAACTGGAAGCCTCCCAAGATGCCTGATCTTGACTAATGGCCAAGATGAAACTATGTTTGAATTTTAAATGACTACACAGCCTCCTTCTCACTGTGCTTCAAGGGCCCACTCAGGTAGTGCTTATGCACATAGAGTTCCCATTGATCTTAAAGGAATGACATATATATATATAAGGAACTTAGAATTATTTTTTCCCTTGGATTTACAGAGAATCATTTCTCCTACTGTTATGCAATGTACTCTTGAATAAAAGCAATGTATTTACAACACAGTTTGAAACAAATCTTTGGAAAATCATTTTCTTGTCTCAGATTGGAAGACTTCCTCTTGCTCCACACTGTAGCAAACACCAGAAGTGATGAAGCATAAGCAAGTGACTGAAAAAAAAAAATAATTGAACAAATATTTTTTTGAGTCTATCCATATGGTCCTGCCATGGGGAAAGCAAAGGTTGGACATGTAATATAGATGGAAAGAATATTAGGTAGAAGAATATTTTCTACCTAATTCAAATTATGAAAGAATAATATGAAACCCTGTTACAGTGTTTTTATGAATCAGGGATTCCAAGCAAGGGCTGGAGGAGTTTGTTATTGCAGAAAATTAATTAGTTCATAGTCTAGTGGTGGCCTTATCAAAAGCAGAAATACTTATGGGAGATTTCCTTTTGTACTGTGTAAGGTGTGAGCTGCGACAAAGCAATACAAGTTTTCTTCAAAGGAATATAAGCAGATAAGAGAGCTAATATCATAAGCTAGAAACCTACTTCAAAGCTGGGGATAACAGTCCTGATACCAACCAGTATTTATATGTATTTATTTACTGGTCAGAATGCATGGAACAGCATAAGATTAACCATTGTATTCTTGGCACATGATGGAGAGATGCTGCTGTCTCATGACACCTGACTTGTCAGAATTTATCTATTTGCTTTCAAAAACAAGTGGATATTATAAGTTTAGTTTCTAGAAGATGGGTTATCTGAAAGTTAGAAATAGAAGGTGGATTTTGCATGACCTAGCTCTTTTTAGATAAGATCCTGTTCAGATAAAAGGTTACGTGTGTAAAGAGATCATATCAGGCAATGTTGAATGAAGGCAATATTCTTGAGATGCAGACAGAAACCTTTTATTAGCTTAGTGATTTACAGAATAAGGATTGCACTTCTAGGGGATGGGGAGGAAGACAGTGAAATTTGTTGCAGCCTTGAAGGGGAAGAGAGCAATTAATAGCATGTCATGCTAACTATCTATAAAGACTGCTACAAATGGCCCAAGACAATGAGAGCACTTCTACAAGTGAGTTTGTCTATTTCTAACAATTAATAGAATTTTAGAGCAGTGGTTTTCTATTTTCTTTGCCAAATATTCGAGGCTGTCTATTTCTGGAGTCTGCACTCTTCTCTTAACTAGACTAAAGCTAGTCAGTTCATCTTCCTCAATAATCAATAGACATGCAGCTTCATTCATGTGTCTCTCTGTTGGAAATAATAACAGTTCAGCTAAAGATCTTTCCCATTAGAGCTATAAAGCATAATATTATAGGAAAGAATAAAACTACAATTCGTTAAAGAGAAAGGTTATGTAGAACAGAAAATATGCTAAAGCAAACACGTTAAATGTGTTAGCTTAATATCATAACACAGGAAGCTCTTTGCTAGCCAGTCTTCATTTCTCTTACCCTTTCTCTCCATTTCACATATGAGTTGACTAAAGATTTTAATTGATGGAAATCCCTGGAGAAGTGAGTAGATACATAATGCTGTTTTCATTATATGAAAGAATATCTCTGAAGACCAAGTCAGCATTAATGTATGGTACATATAAATTAAAAATAATGGTATCCAAACTCTTCAGATGGGGACTAGCAATTTTAACAGCACTGGACATGTCCTTAAGGCAACATAAAATACACAAATCATGACTTTTCGCTATTTTTTTCCCAAGGCCATCATAAAAGATAGCTTATTATACTTACTGGTGAGATGCAGAGGGAGGTTTTTATGAAATCTAATTTCTTTATAGAATGTACTTGATAAATGGTAATTTTAAATTGTTTCAAGCTGTCCATCCTCCCTCATTTTGTTTCCATAAAGAACTTAAGAGGGGTTGAATTTTCCCTGAAATGATAGCTCCTTGAAGGCCTTGGGAGGGTGAGTAGTGAATTAAGCAACCTCTAGAGTGATCTAAATTATGAACAACCTCTAGGACACCTTAGGCAAGTGAACTTTCCGTCACTGCATGCCAGAGCTGATGTACAATATTGTCACTTCTGTAAAGTGGAAACCTAGCTGCCGTGGGGCTATCCTATAATTACTTGAGTTCTCTAAAATAGTAGCTACTGTTGCCTGCACAAATCTGGTAACTTAGCTGCTTGTTTGTCGTATTCTAATTTACTAAAAAAAAATTAAAAAAAAAAATAATAATAAAAAAAATTTCTTAGACATGTGGCAATTAGGCAAAATAAAAAAGAAAAAAAAAACAAATCAAAGAGTATTTTAGTTGTGTTTGTGTGGTTCTAATTAGCAACAGTTTTGATAAGCATTTCAGTGTTTGTAAATACTGGTAAACATCAGTGCTTACTTCTTTCACAATGTTATATCAGCTCAAAAGAGCTAACGTGAATTCTTTACCAGTGTTCTCTGAACTAAGTGCTGTAAAACCATGAAAAGAGCTATTTTCATTTACTGAAATTTTTAAAAGGTACTTATATTTTATATTGAAGAATCCTAAAAAAAAAAAAAAAAAAAGAGCCTTTCCAGGCAAAAATAAGCCAATGGATTTTCTCATGGTTTGCACACAATAAAATTTATCTCCTCTGCCACTGAACAAAAATCTGCATTGGGTCACACCTTCAGATTCCATAAAAGTGTATCTAGATCTGTGAATTTAAAATTTCAGCTTAAAGAGTATGAAATTATTATACTGTTGTTCCACAGTATCACAGGTATTTCATCAAATAGTCTAAATTATTGGTCTATATAATATTTTAAATGTAAGACAAAAATGAGCAGAATTGATCACAGAACTTGCATGAAAGCAGAGTGACATAGTGTGGCTGGAGGGATCAGTATGACTCTGACGATTAGACTTCTAAGATTCTTTTTGCTGCTAAAGGAAATGGGCAGAGGAATCTAAAAGAATTTCTTGAAAGATGCCTAGTTTAGACATTAAGATAATGTTGATTTAGTCGTTTCACAAGAGAGGCGTCAAATACATTTTTGTGTATGCATGTGGCACAATCTAGGAAGGTGGTGTTCCCAAGCTCATTTTCAGTTTTCACTTTGTTTAAAGTCAGCTTTAATTTAACGTTATTTTATTTTGTTTTGATAACAGTATTTTTTCTTCTCATTAATGACTATCCTAAATATCTGTTTTCTCTTTATTTGAGGTTTATTATTTAATGAAATGAAATCACAGCTGGTATACAGTATATGCAAATTTTCTTCTGTCTGATATTCCAGGAAACTCTAATTTGGGGAATGCCTTAAAATATCCTGATTTTTGCTGTGTCACAATGCAACCCTGAAACTTTTGGTGCTTAAACTTAGGTGACAGTGGTGGTGCTTCGGTGTTCAACTTTTTAAGTGAAAGACCGGGTAAAGAAGGAAGTTGGAGGAAAGATTTCTCATGCTGGTAGCTACTAGGGTTGGATTCAGTGACCTAGGTGGTCTCTTTCAGCCCCACATTGCTAAGGTTTTCTCATTCAAACAGATACTGCAGTGCACTTTTCAATATAATAACAGTGAAATGTTCTCCACGTGAATTTAAGAAACTTTAAACAATTTTAGTTTTGCAGTTCATATTCTCTAGCATTGACTAGAAAACTATGGCAGTGCTAACTTGGGACATCAAGTGCCATATTAAAAGTTACCTCACCCATTCATAGTTCAACCAAGTAAATGATCTTGTTGACTAAATTAAACCCCTCCTCAACAGTTTACCACAGTTTCGACATACTAGGTTTTGTTCTAACAGTTTTCACTCTACCATTGCTGAGGCAGATGCAGATGCGGCCAAAGCTCAATTAGAGCTGTAGCTGGCTAGTTCTGTGAGGAACAATAAAAAGGGATTTTTGAAATATGCTAACAGCAAAATGTCAAGCCAGAAATAAATTGGCCTATTACTTGATGAGCATGGTTAACTCACACACAGGGACACAGACGAGGCAGAGACACTTAATGCTTTCTTTGTCTCCATCTTCAACACCTAAGATGGGATCTGGGGCTGTCAGAGCCCTGGGCTAGAGAACCATGGCTGTGAGAATATCTGATAAACTCCCAGCCAACCCTGAATTTGTGTGGGATTTGCTGCTCCAGCTAGAACCCTGTAAGTCCATGAAGCCTAATTGGATTAAATCAAAGGTATGTAAATAGCTGGTTGATGTCATAGTGAGATCTCTCTATGATTTTTCAATGCCCTTGGGAATCTGGAGAGATCCCATTTGACTGGAAGCTGGCAAATGTTGATCCAGTCTTTAAGAAGGGCAACAGGGCTGATCCCAGCAACTACAGGCCTGTCAGTCTCTCTCCTGTGCCTTGCAAAATTATGGAGAAGATTATTCTGGGAGTTATTGAAAAACAGCTGAATGACAATGCTGTCACTGGTCCCAGCCAGCACAGGTTCATGAGGGGAAAGTCTCGCTTAACAATATTAATTTTGCTCTACAATGAAGTTACCCAGCTAGCTGAACCAGCGATGCTTGTTGACATGATCTTTTTGAATTTCAGTAAAGCCTTTGATACTGTCTCTCACAGTATCCTTCCGGACAAAATATCCAGCATCCAGCTTGATAAACACACGATGCAGTGGGTGAGCAATTGTCTGACATGCCGGGCTCCAAGTGTTCGAGTAAATGGGCTTATTACATCTAATGTTGTATAGGTAATTTTTAAAATTCTTCCTTACCTCCTTTTCTGGTCATGAACCCCAATCTTAAACTGAAAAATGTGTTTCCCATTTCACTTCCTGTTTTGCAGATACTGGAAAAATATTAGTACATATGTACTTAAATTCGTTGCAAAGCTTTTCTTATCTGCGTCCAAGGTATCATTAAAAGTCTTCCAGATGAGACAGGATCTTTCACATACAAAAGAAATTTAGATCTTTTTCTGAAATCAGAGAAAATTTTTGGTCAAATATGTCTCCAATTTATGTTGATTTAGTCACTATGAAAAACATGTAGTACACCATTCATACACATAGAAATGTAAGGTATAACTGCATCTATTTGCTGAAGGGATGAAAGCCTGAAAATACCATAGAAGACCTTATGGATGACCTTGAATATTCAGGGCAGATAATATTGTAAAAAAATTCAAAATATTTTGCACTTACTGAGTTCTTCTGCAAAAAAATTTCTGAAGATTTACATCTAATATTTAAACTTTTTCTAGGGGAATAATGCAGATGGCAAGGCAGAACAAACTTACAAAAATGAAAATCATGCAAAAAGGCAGATGTAGCATGGTACAAGTAAAGAAACCAGAAAGAATTTTACCTGCACAGTACAAAACTAGTCTATATTACGATAAGGGGAAGCTTCAAAGTGACCAGATTCTCTGATTAAAATCACAAAGGTAGAAAAGGAGAACATTAAAATAGGTTAAGCCATCTGAAAAACAAATAGTAATGTGATCAATATATTTAAGTTTAAAAGACATTTGGAATCTTCTTGTTAGAACAACCTATGGTGATAGCCCAAGCAGAGATAAATTTTGTCTGTTTCCTAGGATTTACTGTTTTGAACACTGGCATTCAAGATCCACATTCGGCTACTGTTTAAACTGACTGAGTACAAAAATAGCTTATTAGGACTTGATAGAGATTAGTCCAACCCTGAATTGAAACATTTATTTCTCAATCTGTTTTCTGAAAAATAGGGATAATACTATTAAGCTATCTGATAGGGATGTACTAAGTATTTGCACAGTGCTTTAGAAATTTCAGGGCTTAGAGTAATAGTAAGAATTACCTTAAATAAAATCAAAGAATGCTGAACTGATATAGAAGTGTAAAAGGGTATGAAAACACCAGATCTTTCTTCAGTTAAAAAAACACCACAATAGTAACTCACCAGTAAGCAAATGTAATATTCATATCAGTGTGAATGTTGAGTTATATATAAATCGTACAGTAGAAAACTTCTGAGATTCAAATAGGCTGTTTTATCATCAATATACTGATGAACATCAGATAAAAAGACAGCGGTGCAATCCAGTGTTTTTATTGCTCCCAAAGTTTAAATCTTTGTTATAAAGAGACTCAAATCTCTAAGATTATTTTATGATAATGAAATCAGATAGCAAATTTCTAAATTATCTAATGAATAAAGTAACATATTAATAGCACATTTCTTTATCTAAT
The DNA here is from genome assembly GCF_963082525.1 of Nesoenas mayeri. Lineage (NCBI taxonomy): Eukaryota > Metazoa > Chordata > Aves > Columbiformes > Columbidae > Nesoenas > Nesoenas mayeri. The sequence goes on from NC_137543.1 coordinate 86,364,525, forward strand.
TTCTTGATTTTCAATCACAGATTACAAATATTCTATCTGAAATATTTTTACTCATTACAAATACTCTCTCCTTCTGCTGTAATATAAATAAAGCTGCAAAGAACTGAAAAGTTACAAGGGAACACTGAGAAAAACTAAAAGAGCAAGGAAATCTATATTGCTTTTAAGCACATCTGAGGGAGCTGTTGGGTGTTTCCATGGTTATATTCTGTCCTGCCATTGTTTACGGAGATTCAGTAAGTGAGTTACATTTGTGTTGTTAGGATATTAGCACTAGCAACAATTAACATTATATGTTGTACAATTGCTGTCTACAAGGAGAGGAAACACAAAGGATTAAAAAAAAAAAAAAAAAAAAAAAAAAGAGAGAAGTTCTGAGAAATCTGAAGAATCCAAAGTAAAAGTAAAATATGTTTATTTCTAAGGTCTGCAATTTTGCTTGCATAGAGGTCAGTCCTAGTAATTTATTAGATATTACTGTCCCAAAAATATAGAACAAAAAAAAAATAATTCTACAAGTATTCTACAGAATCTGTGCTTCAAAACATAATTAGTTATGCTTTAAGGACATTGAGAGATGAAAGAGGGGAAAAAAAAAAACTTTTGTCAAGAAAAAAGTAAACTTGTCAGGATTTTTAGGAAGGACAAGTAGGGAACTATATGAGGGAAAGCAAAGCAGCTCCTCGACTGCCAAGTGGCCCATTGTGAAACATGGGATCTGAGAGGTGGTGAATCAAGACCAGATGGTAAGTAGCAGTGCAGTGTTGTGGTGAGAATTTATCACAAACCTCCACAAGAAGAGGGGGTGGATGAGGCATTTTTTACACAACTATTAGAAGTCTCATGACCTCAAGACCTGGTTCTTATTGGGGTTTTCAACCATACAGTCATCTTCTGAGAAAACACAGCACTGTGCAAGCAACTCCAGAGCTTCCTAGATTATGCTGGTGATTATTTCCCAAGGTAAGTGCTAGAGGAGTCAACTACTCTAATGCTCTACTGGTCCTGATGCACACAAATAGGGACTTCATAACCAAGAACTGATTGATTGAGTTCAGAATCTAGAAGAAAGATCTGTGAAGCTAAGCAGTATAATTTAGACTCTGGAGTTATTCCATACAGCAGCCTTCAATTTACTTAAGGAATTGTTAAGCAGAATACTCTGAGAAATTGCCATGAAGAAGAAAGGTGCCTATGAGATATGACTTATTTTATTTAACACCACCACCACCACCAACAACAACAGCAAAGGAGACAGAATTTGTAAGCAAACAGTTTTTGGTAGTCAGGAAGACCAAGGATTTCACCAGAAGGCTCACGTTATTATATAAAGACCTTCATGAAGAATTAAAATGTGTCCACAAATTGGAAGCAAAGACAGGCAACAAAGAGAGAGCATAGAAGTAGTGCTTGGACACTTACACATGGAATCAGAAAAGGTATTATAAATACCCACTGAAGTTAAAATGAGATAGCATCATGAAGTGTAACAAGGAGGAAATCTTCAAGATAGGCATAGGGAAAGAAAATTCAGGGAAGAGGCTCTGTTGCTAAACAGGGAAGAGAAGCTAGAGGAGGACAGGGTGGAAAAGGCTAAACTACTCCATGACTTTTTTGCTTCTCTTTTCATAGATAAAGTCTTGTCACAGAAGTGAGAAAGCAACAGACTAAGGACGAGTTCAGATCCATGGGATCAGAAACAATTTGCCAGAAATTGGTGAAAAGATTTCTGATGTGATTGTGAGGCCCTTGGTCATCATCTACAAAGATGTATAGCAAATGTGGGAGGGGCCCCCACATAACTAGACAGAGAACGATATTGGAATGATCTATCCTTAAGTAACACAAAAGAGATGAAAAGACCTGTATCAGCCAGTCAGCTTCACCTCAGTCCTTGGAGAAATCACAAAGCACCTTCTCCTGGAGGGCATTTCCAGGCACGTGAAGTAAAATAAGTCAATAGCAATATTTTATGTAGATTTATGAAAGAAAAGGCATGTTTGACCCACCTTATTGTGTTTTATGGTGAAACAACTGTTTGTTCTGATGAAAAGGATTTAGCAACCTCTACTCCAATAAGGCTTTTGTCCCCCACAGCCTAAGTTATCTTAAGCTTCTGTTAAAAAGAAGTAACCATATTTTAATAGCTATTACTTTTTCCCCCCTTTGGTTTCCTTTTTGACATACCTTCTAAATAATTCAAAGCATATTTGTGACAGAACTAATAATTTTGCCTGTCTTTCTAAGTTATTTTAATGTTTTTTCTTTATTTTCAGGTGAAACTTTTTTCTGTGCAGAAAGAAATGTTTGCAAATATAATTAAATGTAGAATATAATATATTCATAACTTTTCACACATAATTTGCTAAATTCTGAACATTCTTATATATTTCTTAATGCTTAAAAATTATTTTCCAATTCGTGTAATATTTTTAAAATTTGCATTTTTTTAAATCATTGACTGCTGCGTAAGTATAATTGCAAGTACTCTAAATTAAATTAGTCTACTCCTGTAAATAAATTTATTTTACATGCATACAGTCAAAGTTTTAATCAATGTAGAAAATAAGTTATTAGACTGAAATAAAAAGGTAATATGCTGAGGACTTGGGAAATACTAGGATTCAAATAGCATGATAAAAATAAATTACTTTTCTGTTTATTTAGAAATTAAGATGTTTATGTTTATGTTTCATTCTCCAATAATAAATCTATACATCTTTACAGTTTAAAATGGGTAGAAATTGAAAATATATAATTAATTTCAGTAAAATATTTTTTTTCTCCTATAAATACCATGTCTTTAAGAACCTGACTGAAGATGTATGGAACTTTTTTGTCCTTAGAACTGAGTGCCATACATGTTTGATTGACCAATATGAAAGACTTAAAAAGTAAGGAAATAAGATGTAAAAATTCAATTAAGAAAACATTCGAGATCTAATAAAACAGTAGAGAGACATGATATTAAACATTCTTACTTTTTCCTTATTTTATTTTTTTTTCTATCTTCTGTAATTTAAAATGCTATCTCAATCAGAAAGAATGGCTGTTAAATTGGCACTGTCTCTTAATTGGAAATTATACCTCATGTATCTACTCAGAACTGTTTGCTGATTTTAGAAGCAAAAATATATCTGCATAATTTTTAATCCTGTTATTCCCAGGGAGTCAAAACAGCTAAAAGAGAACAACTGTAGTTCTGTATTTTGTCCTTTATCAACAGAACTGCTCTGTAATTTCCAATCAAGTCCTATAAAGTCCACTGAAGTTAGCTTTGCAGCTATATTCCCAATAACACACCTCAGAAGATATGTGGCATAGTATTTCCACTGACATAAAAAAGGAGCATCACTGTGTTTAAATTCTCTGCAAATTGTTGTTAAAGAAGAAAGAACAATTTGGTCTACAAGTCACCGAGTTTTTCCTCACTGACTTAATTCCATAGTTGTACTTTTAGTAGCTTTCAAAAGTAGAGTAAAAAGATGGGACTTTTGTGTGTCATAGGCTTAGTTTTCATTAGTCCATTTATTGAACTATTTATGTAGTTTTCATATATGCATCCAGATTAATAACTGGACTAAAGACTTTAAGGGCCCTATCACCTGCACAATAAATGAGTACAAAGAATAAAAATATTTTCTATTTAAGGATTAAGCTCTTTGAGCCACATGGTGTCTACAATTTTTAGTACATTGAATGTGACAGAAGTGGACATAATAAAAGGCAAGATCCTCCCTTGATCTAGAGAACAAAACAAGCAAAATAGTCCAAGATGTGAAGATGTAACTACAGCATGTGACAGATCAAGAAAATAAGGCTGAATCAGAAAGGACAAGTGTCTCAATGCAGACTAACAATCAGCAATGACAATAAAAAATCATTCTCAACTGCCATCAGTTAGCTAAACCCAAGCACAGTCTTGTCCACGATTCTTATTTTCCTGTGATCCTGCTAAACAATTCAGAGGAAACAGATAGCTGGCTATACATCCTGCTCCTCTATCCACCTCTGAGGTCTCCAGAGCTATGACTCATTGCAACAGGGCTATTTCATCCATCTTTCTGCCATCAGAAATTCTGACCTTAACACAGTGGGCAGCTGACAACTGACAGCAAGGACTGGGTCAGGCTATCCTCTGTGTGCTACAAGCTGATCCACTTTCCGTTCCTTTAACTGGAATCTTAAAAGGATACAAAGGTATACTACTATTAAAATAGTGCCACAACTGCCATGAGAAAGTAATAAATTGGTGCAATGTATCACCACTCTGTCAAACAGCTAATGGCAGCAAGTTGAATTGGGCTCAGTATGTCTAGGATAAAATATACAGCTAAACCAGCTCAGTAATATGGGGGGGGGGGGGGGGGGGAAAAAAGCAAGCTTTGATCCTGCACTGTACATACTCCCAGTTATGTTCTCAGCAAGTAAAATTATAGACAGCATATAATCAAGAAATTCTTTATGATGCTAAATAGGTTTCTTGAATGAAGGCGTCAAGATTCGGGTAGTGAGTGGGATGCCGGGTTGACTCCTGTGAGGAGCAGCCAGTTCTGCCTCCTGCCGGACACAGCCGGTTCCAGCGGCCCCAGCGCAGGGCACAGCTGAGCCCCTCAGCCACGGGCGGGCGCCTCGGGGAAAGCCTGGGGAAGAAAGGGCAAAACGCTGCCCGGCAGCCAAGGCTGAGGGAAACTGAGTGAGAAAGAGCCCTGCCAGCCCCAAGGGGAGAGCAGGAGGAGGGCAGGAGCTGCTCCCGGCGCCCCCGCAGAGATTCCCCTGTGGCCCCGGGAGAGAGCCCGGTGGGACAGGTGCTTCCCTGCAGCCCCTGGGAGTGGCCCAGGCTGGAGCCTGTATCCACACTGCAGTCCATGGAGGACCCCATGCTGGAGCAGATGAATGTTCCCTGAAGGATTTCAGGCCCCAAAGTGGAGAAGTAGAAAGTGTGAGGAGGAAGGAGTGGCAGAGAGCAGCTGTTGCAGACCTTTTAACTGGCAATAAATGAAATTAATTTTCCCCAAGTCAAGACTATTTTGCACATGACAGTAATTGATAAATTATGTCCCTGTCTTTATCTCGACTCGTGAACTTTTTAATCTTATTTTCTGCCCCCTTCTGTTGAGAAGGAGGAGTGAGAGTGTGGCTGGGTGGGAGTCTGGCAGCTGGCCAAGGTCAACTCACCACAACAGAATACACTTGTAAACTTATGATGCACAAAAACGGAATATGAAATTTACCTTCTCTTACAAACAACCTCCTTCCCTGACATATCTCAGATAAAGATAAGTACCTTCAGCTTTGCAGAATATCTCACAGTCGGAAGCCCCTTGACAGCATGTCATCTGGCTCCACTCAAAACTGGGATCAATGAGCAGCACTAGCTCACAATTCTTTCTCTGAGTCCCAGGCATGGGCTTACCTCACCCTGCTGCAAGGTAGTAGTTTTACTAGGACATTGGATGCAAAATGACAGGAATTGCTATGATACTTCACTCTCCCGATGGCTGTTTAGGACTATTATGCTGTCCATATGGCATCAATCACTTGTACTCCTTGTAGCTGTTGATGTCAGCATTGGCCAGGTGGGCTGGCAGGAGACTATAGGCCAGTGGGGTTGTACCCTTGCCTCTTCACTGGGCACAGTGCCACTGCACCCCAATGAGCTGAGCAAGGCCAAGGATCAGGGCTCCTGAAGCAGCTCCTGAGCAAAGGAGGACGGCCATGCTGAGGCCTCTCCAGGCTCCCTCTCACCTGGCTTCTACTCAGTAGTTGCAGCCCACGTCCTGCTGCAGTGCCTCGCCAGAACGGACTGGGCTGAGTGGGAGCATGTGGCCTATCAGTTCACTGAGGACACTGACAATAACATGGTAAATGTGATTTTTGCCATCACTAGCAGAAGTCCCCAGCTCTGGGGTACCTTTAGGTGGAGGATCTGGGGCCTACACAGCCTGGTTCTGGGGATGGTCTGGGTGGCACTGGCCACCATGTCTGTCTGTGGATGAGTTACTCTCACCTATAAACCTATAGCTCCTTGTATACACCCAAGGTGAGGCAGAATAGGCCCCCACCAGGAACACCACATTTTTCCCATTAAAACTCCAGGATGCCTATGGCTTTTCAAAATTTCCTCCCCAGTTCTTGAGGAAGAATAAAGCTGTCAAGTTTAGCACCCGAAGAAGCACTGGAAGAGTATATTTAAGATCAAATAAAAGGAGTTGAGATTAACGTGCTTTTGCATAACATCTGCCAAGTATTATGTATTTTTTTATTGATTATACAGCTTGAACTATGAGATTACTAAAGCATTCATTGGACTTAGGAATTCTTAACTCTGTATATGGTGCATTCTCTTTTGTGCATCACAAGATTTTGAGTGTAGCACCCTCTCCAGATCCATCATCTATGTTAAGTGTACTGCCAGATACATTCAGGTGTTTGAGAGGAAAGGACCCTAAAAATTTGAGATACTTTTCTCATATGCATGAGCACTCTTTCTCCTGATCCTCTCCTGTCTAATACGCTCTTATTTTTGTTGTGACCTGGTCATATCTACTTTCCAAAACAACTCAAAATTGAGGCTTCATCACTAAGCTGCAAAAATAATCTCCTGTATATTCATCATGGTAGTCAGGTTAACAGAAAGCAAAAGCATGATAACAATGATATTTCCACAGATTAAGATCAGTACTTGATAAGAGAGACTAAATAAACTAAGAAGGACTACTAGCTGAACATTTTAGACACAGTATAGGATCATGGATGGGGTGAGTAGCTATTGAATGAGCAAGAACAAGAATTGAGGATGTATTCTGGACTAAGTGGGGGTAGAGGTTAATCAATACCATGATGGGCATCTGAAGCCTGCTCTGAGACAGATTTGTCCCTAAATATGTCAAATATCAGCTCTAACACCTCTCAAGTTGTTCATCAGCAACAGAGGGAAGCTGGATTTTCTGCGCTCTGCTAGCTTGTCAGTCAACCACAGATATCAGTAGATCTGGAGTTATGGAGGCATTTACCTTATTGTCTAGGGAAACGGAAGATCTCCATAGAGCAACAGAGGCTACCACAGCCTCAAACTAGACCATGATTATATATCCTCATTTTACTGAGAAGAATTTCCCACAGTAGTATTTCTATGATCCATGTATTTTTCCTGGACAGTGGCATGTAATCAAGGAGCCCAGGACATATTTTCTTTCCTTTTTCCTCAGTTCTTTTCCTCCCACTCTTCTATCCCAGTCTACCCTAGAAGAACTCATTACTTCTCTGGTAGAAGTGAAAAAAATGTCTGTGCAAAGTCCCTCTCATCCAAAATACTAATTTACAGCTACCCCTGCATAGGTGTTTTTGGAGGCAGTTCCACGATCATTTAGTCTACTGTCAAAGCTAGCAGGACACCAGCTGGCATCAGTCTGTACACCCTGCTCCAGCTACTGTGCAGTTCTCACATTACAAGCCACTTGGCTTTTGAGTTCTTTCTTAATTAGAGAGAAAATGAAGGTATTTTAATTGTCTATCTGTCGGTGCACACTGAGTACACATTCTCTATCCTGCAGTATTTCAGATTACTGATGTATGCAACAGACAAAAGTAATAACTGCACACTGAGTTCTGAAAAGAAAAAATCCACTGAAATTTTTGAGAAGGTACAATAGTATTATTAAACATTAGATGAACATGGATTTGGTTTGTTGGTTTGTTTGTTTGTTTTTTCCCCTAAAGAGAAAAATGTTGCTAGCAGCCTGTAGGTATCATCCCTCAATTTATAGCAACTCCTCAGAAATGACTAAGGGTACTGTGGTGCACATACTATGAGAATGAAACAGTTCAGGGGAAATGTTTGGGGGTGTTCATGTGTTAATGCATATACATTACGTCTTCTTAAGGTCATCTGAAACTGGGAGTTTAAAATACAGAATAAATAAGAAACAGTTTCTATATTTTCAGTATTTGGTTATTGTTGAACTGTAATGCATGAAATACATTATTACTCTCATGATCAGAAAGAAAACTGAGTGTAATGCTTTTCTTCTATTTATACATTCTCTTTTCTCTGGAATTTCTGCTGAGAGAAGTGGAACTGACTGCCCTGACAGAGTAACAATTTGGGTTTAACAGGAACATTGCTTTTTTTTTTTCTGGAAAGTTTGTATTTTGCAAGGATGTGTCACACGTGTACAAGAAGGAAATTGTACCTTTTTCACATCTCCATCTTTTCCTTGCAAGTCAAACTATTCTAAGGTTTCTGAGCTGCCAAGCTGTTTTAGTGAAAATCTGTCATGTTGAAGAATTTTAAAACCAGACTTTAAAGGATCAAGTTATGGAAGGATACCGCATTTCTTTCTCTTACTGACAGTGCTATAGTTAAACTGAGTCTTGGTGCCTCAGGGCAGCAGAAATGTAATGCCTGAGGCATTCATATATCGTGTTAAGTATATATTGCCATGAGCTTTGTGATTTTACTCAGAAATAGTTCAATTTATTTGTAATCAGCTATGCTGCCCTTCAGGAAGATGGGAAGGAAATCAACTTCCAGACAAATCTGTTAACAGCAGTAATGTCAAACTTCAGCAGTAATGTCACTCTTTCATAGTGAATATTAATTCCTTGGCATATTTTAGTATTTTCATATTAAAAGAGTATTTAGAAAATATTTGTATGAAAAAAGATTTGTTAGGAAAAAAATCCCTTTAAGTCTAGAAATATATGTCATTTTTATTTTATTATCTGACAGTAAATGGAGATACTGTTTTGCTTCATGATTATCAATCATTTCAATGCCAATTTGCAATTACATAATTAATTGCATGCAAGCAACTTTTTGAAGGTGTTAATGATGCACAGCACCTCCCATATGGCAGGAAACGGTTCTAATAACTTCCTCAAACACATATTTGCTCCCTACGAATAATCCTTTTACATGTTTTTTTTACAGGGAACAAGGAAGCAGATGCATATTTGTATGAAAACAGTGCTTCCACTGCCACTCACAATGCCTTATGATTATGTTACAAAATCATAACTTAGTGTCTTGGGCTTTATGCCTAAGTTTTGCTGCATTTATCCTGGTGCCACATAAACAGTCATGTGCCCAAGAATCATCATTCTGCCTTCCGAAAAAGGATTAACATCTCCCGTGACATTCAGAAAAACCGCACTGAGCAACCTGCCTAGCTTGAACAATTTTCAGAGATCATCACTGATTCAGGGTTGAGATTATTGAACACACAGTGCAATGTGGTATTGCTGCATACAGAAATGACACTGTATGCTTCAATCCTGTTTCTTAAACTTAGACAAAATATATCATTTAACTGATACAAATTTTAGTCATCTATGATGGTGAGGCTCATAGATTTCTCTTACAGTTTTGCTTTTCTTTTTCCTTGAGATATAACTGGAGCTGAATGGGAAGCATTCTGGTACTATGTAAACAGATTTTATTATAGTAACTTGAGTTTATTACTCATTTATATAAAATCTGATTGTTACTAAAATTAACAGACCCTGCCTAAAAAAAAGAGAAAAACCTGCATATAAAGTCATGACAATAGAATAAGGCTTTTGGAATTAAGTGGTGAAGTCAGGAAACACAAATTTGGGACTACTGGATTAGAATTGCAATATATTGTAGGTATTAAAAACCTGTAACTGAACTCCCCAAATCTGGTATCATATAATGAGATCATTCTTACACTAAAAAAATGTAGACTTACCATGCAGATAGGGAATAAAGGAAATGTTCTTTGGAAGAAGTGCTACTTCCAAAAGAAAAGCAATGCCTTTCTCATGAAGAGACTGACTCGCTAGGATATTCACCTGAGGCTCAGTGAACCCCATTGCACAGCTGTGCAGGTCAGACGATGTGAAACCACCAGCAAAGAACATAGTATGAATTATCACTGTTTCAAAGCATATGTCATCTTAGTCTTTTGATTACATGCTGCCTTGCAGGGGAGGAATTCAACAGAGTGCTATTCCCTCCTTACACCTCACCTCTTTCCATTCTCATTTTAGCTGTATGCTTCTATCTGTGGGTTTCAAAATCCTATCTAGCATCCATAAAAGGGCTTTGGATGTCAAGAAATGAGAGAGAGAATATAGCAAATTGATGTGAGGAAGTATACCAAAGGGAGTGTTACTGTAGGCTTGACTGTTCTTGTACTTTTCTGCCTAGCATCTAACCCTGCTCACTGTGAGGTAGCAGTCCATAAATGAGAAGAACTTATGGTCTGACCCAGAACAGTCATACTTTTGGTCCAATATTAAAGTGAAAGTTGGATGAATTTCCTTGCAATCCATAATTTGTTCAAATTGAATATGTAACAGTGACTTGTAGATAAGATTCACAGAGTCCTGAGGGTTGGAAAACATTTCTGGCAAACATCTAGTCAAACTTCCTTGATCAAAGTGGAGTGAGCTAAAGCAAGTTGTCTAAGACGATGACCAGTCAGTTTTCTATTATCTCTAAGAGTGAAAATTCTACAGTCCCTCCAGGTAACCTACTTCAGCATTTGACTACCCTCACAGTAATTGTTTATGTTATGTTTAAATGGAATTTACAGTTTTTGCCATTGCCTCTTCTGTCACAGGAAACCACTGAAGAAAGGCTCTGTCTTCTTTACTCACTCCAATCAGCAGTCAGTCAAGGGAAGGTGATTGCCTCACTCTACATTGCAGTGGTGTGTTCCCACCTCTAGTAGTGTTCCGTTTTGGGCACCATAATGTAAGAACATCACACTATTAGAGTGTGTTCAGAGGAGGGCAACCAAGATGGTGAAAGGCCTTGAGGGCAAGACTTAAGAGAAGCAGCTGAGGCCACTTGGTTTGTTCAGCTTGGAGAAGGCTGAGGGATGACCTCATCAGAGTCTATAACTTCCTCGAGAGGAGCAGCAGAGAAGGAGGTGCTGATTTCCTGTCTGGTGATCAGTGACAGAACATGAGGAAATGGAATGAAGCTGCCACAGGGGAAGTTCAGATCTGGCAATTAGGAAATAAATCTTCACAGAGAGTGTGTTTGATCACTGGAATAGGCTCCTCAGGGAAGTGGTCACAGCACCAAGCTTGTCAGAGTTCAAGGAGCATCTGGACTTTTAGTCATATGGTAGTCCTGCTGCCTTGTGTTCAGCTTGTTGACTAACACCCCCAGGTCCCTTTCTTCCAAGCTGCTTTCCAGCTGGCCATCCCCCAGCATGTTTAGGTACCTGGGGTTATTATTTTTCAGCTGCAGGACTTGGCATCTCCATTTGTGAAACTGATGAATTTCCTGCCAGCCTATTTATCCAGCCTATTGAGGTTCCTCTGAATGACAGCACATCTGTATGGTGTATCATCCACTTCTTCTAGTTCTGTATCATTTGCTGAGGGTGCTTTCTGTCCCATTGTCCAGGTCAGTAATGAAGGTGATAACCAGTATTTGCCCCAGTATAGATCCCTGGAATACTCTACTAGGGATTGGACTCCACTGTACCAGGCTCCAGCTAGCCTCCAGTTGTGCACTGATCACAAATTTTTGAACCTGGCTGTTCAGCCAATTTTCAGTACATCTCTGTGTCCATTTATCTACTTCATACCTCACCAGTTTTTCTGCGAAGACTTTATGTGAAACAACATTAAAGACCTTGTGAAATTCAAGGTAAACAACATCCACTACCTTTCCATTGTCCACAAAGTTAGGCATGTCATTGTAGGAGGCTATTAGGCTGTTTAAGCATGATTTTCTCTTCACAAATCCATAGTGACTACTCCTAGTCATTTCCTTGTTCTTCACCTGTTTGGAATTGGCTTTGAAGAGGATTTGCTCCATCACCTTCCCAAGGATCAAGGTCAGGCTGACTGGCTTGTGTTTTCCCAAATCGAAATACTTACACAAAACTTCATAAAGAGAAGTGGCTGGCTTTGCACTTTAGCTATAAACATGAACTATATATACCTACATCTCTGAAATTATAACAGCCGTGTATTGTTTCTTACAGAATTCCTGTCTTAGAAGCCTTAAATACTTATGGTTGGAACCAAAAATATCCAGGCATTTTCTGCTCTGGCAGAGAACACAATCATAAAGAGAAGAAAACGGAACTTTTGAGAAAAAAGATACAAAAAGACAAATATATGAACTGGTTATGGAAAATTATCCTTGTGATTCTGAAAATTGTGCAAGCAAAAAGATTTCTCATTGTTTGAAGACCGTTAAATGTTAATATTGTCTCAGGAGAAAAAGGCTTAATTTTAATCTCATTAGTATTTCATCAGAAAGAATAGTACAGAGCTCTGTGACTACACAATTACAGTTTGATTTGCAGAAACAAACCATGACACCTAGAAAGATCCAAGCAGAAGCTTGAATGAGACTCTATTGTGGATTGATACATACCTAAATAAGTTGAAGCATGTACCTAAGATGACTGTTGCTTTATTGAGCCACAGCCTCAATCAGTATTATAGACTGATTTCACATTCTTGGTATTTTCCCAAATCCTTGTCTAATCTATGAGGGTTAAACTTAAAGAGATGAGAGGTTCATTTCCAAAACCAAAGCTTTTCACTGTTATACTTTACTGTACAACAGAAAATTAGTCTTCTGATACAGTTGAGACACTTTTTTTTCCTCTGGAACAAAGAAGTCATTGTTTAATGACTTTTGTTCCAAAAAAAGTGGAACTGCCTAATGTATGGTTTATTAGCTATTGGAGTTTCTGTATTTGAGGTGGACATTTCCGTGTAATCAATGCTTATTATCTGGGTGGAGTCTCTGGTGTATAATGGTGAATATCAACAACAGAAGTTGCTTTAAATCCAGACCATCATTGGGGTTTTCACTCTTATGTCATGCTACCTTACATAGTCCCTCTCTCTCCTATTCCATCAAACCATATATGTGACTTCATATTCACCATACTGGTCATTAGAAAGATACTTTAAAAAGAAATGTTATGTTTTAGCTTGATAATTTTGTGAATTGTTTCCCGTGTTAACTGAAAGAGTACTAGGCCTGATTAAAATCTGCCTACAGAAACGAGGGACATTATTGGTGTTGGATCCCAATTTATATCAATTAAAGCAAAATCCTGTGCAGATTTGGAGTGCATTTTTTCCACAGTATGAATACTCATAAAAATATCTCATATTTCTGAATATTTTCATAAAATACATTAGCAATCACTAATCTTTATGTTCTGTGGTTTTTAAAACTGGATAATAAGTTCAAGAACTACTACGGAAGAGATATATAGAAAGAGGGATTTCTTGACCATTGATGTCTAATTTATTTTGTATGATTTAATCTAACCAAAGAGTTGATGTTTCAAAATGTATGTGTTGATATTTAAGCCTTTGTTCTTATAAGATTAAAAACACACAAGCACTCAACTTCTCTTAAACATTTTAACATCAAATTAGCCTCAGATACATTTGAATATGAGTGGAGGAATGTTATCTGCTTAGTTGTTCTGCGAGTAAATATATTATGAAAGAAAATTATATTGGATACCCTTTTGAATTAAATACAACCAAATATATTTCAAAATAGAAGATAAATGACAGAAGACTTATACTAATAAATCCTTGTCTGTTGGTTCCTTTTAATGCTCTAGACCACATTCTGCAAACAAAGTCAAAGCTTTGAAATCAATGTCTTGATCTCTTAAAGAAATGAAATGAGGATACAAAACTAACTTTTTATATCACTAATTGTCCAAATAATTCTGACTGGAAAAATACCAATCTCACCTGCCAGGTAGACAAGAGAGGAGAGTTATCCCAAGAAAATATTTAATTTAACACTTGGAAAAATCATGTAATAAGAACAAACAATCAAGCTTGGGTGAGGAAGGAATGTTGTTTGTTGTTTTTTGTTTTGTTTTGTTTTGGTTTGGTTTTGTTTGTTGTTTGTTTGTTTGGTTGGTTTTTTTTAATGCATAGATAAATCAGAATTTGCCAGTTTCAGCAAATTCTGGATACTCTTGTGTTTTCATAGTATTAATAAAAAGTCTTCAGCATGGTAATCTTATAAGTTTATAATCAGCAAGTTGTTATTTAGTATGAGCATCTTATGGTTATACTAAAAGACTTGTTTTGTGGGAAAGAGCAAACATTTCACTTAACTGCAATCTCCATCTATCAATGAAACCCACAATAAAGCTTTGTGCAGCAATAAAAAGTGTGAAACAGGGGCATCTTTCAGTCTGTCAAATTGTTGTTAATTGCAGAATGTTGTTAAAGGAAAACATACTATGCAGAGCAGAATAAGCATAACAAAAGAACATTTATAGGCCTATCCAGCTGTCACTTAAATAAGCAGGAATTCTACTGTTAAGTTCAATATCAGTAGAATCAAATATTTTGATTTAACCATGAACATAAAATGACAAGTCTTTTGCAGGCCATCTTCCTATCTTTGTCAACTGAAAAACTTTGATTCAATATTAAGGCACGGAAAGTTTCTAGAAATGTGCCTGTGATGAATGCATACCTTTTAGTGAATTCATGCGTATGTTCTAGACATTCTTTTCTCATTGCCAAAAGAGATTCCTCTCCAAATTTGTGGCTGCTAGTCTCCAAACTGGTCCTGTCATGAGGATGACAGTCTGTAATCCTAGAACATCTAATAGTTCACTGCCCTTGAAGTTTCAAAATAGAAACTGAGACACATCTCTCTTATTTACTTACTAACTTAGTAATCAGCTTAATATGCTGACCTTCATCTTAGTGGAGGCTGTCAACAATAGACTCTGAAGCTTCTGTCAGAATAGGTGTTTCAGAAGATTAAAGGGGACACTGAAGTACCAGTTATTCTTCCTTTGTTTATGTCCCCTCATAAAACTAACTGAACTGTAGTCATAAGTTTATGCCATAACATTTTACAAACCACATGTACTTTAGCAGCCTCTCAGAATCCTGCAGTAATATTTTTGTTTGTTCCTTTCTTCTAGAGTAGCATGAATTACAATATAAGCCATTTCATGGTTCTCTAAAAAGTTGCAACATAGAAATTTACAACAATATATATAACATCATTTCTGTTAATCTATATTTCAGTGTATTGTGATCTCTGAACTGACCCCATGTTATGTATTAACAGAACAAGTAAATGTGGTACAATTTTTGCCTTCTTTGAGATATTTTTGAAATAGAACTAAGTACTAATGGAGAAGATTGATTACAGTCAATGAATTAATAATTTATTTAATTAAAGATAAATTTAAAAGGAATTATTTTGCTAATAGAATTTTCTTCAAATTGTACCTTGAAAAGTAATCTTAAACCTGTCACCAAGATCATCATGAACATTAATGTACACAACAAAATATTCCTAGATAACTTGCTGCTTTGAATCATAATGAAATTAATAGATAAATATTTTCCTTAATTTTACTGGAGAGCACAACTGTCTCTGTAACTCTTACATCAGATGAAAAATAATCATTTTCACGACAGAAGAATGTCCCAAAGAATTTTTCCTCTTACTTTGATGCACCTATTTTTATATCAAGGGTGAAGGATTACATTAGATGAAGTGTACTGAACAAGACTGAAATATGCTCTTATGATTAGATACCAAATTTCTGAGTTTAATTATTAAAAACAAAACAAACCCTCCCTTAAAATATGAAGTAAGACTTACTTTATGGGTGTTGAGAAAACTGCTTGCTTTTGGCAGCCTAGAGTGACATATACATAAATGATGATCGTTGTATTTCTTGTTATATTTTGTTTGCTCAGTTTGCTTATCCAGAACATGTTATTAAGATGAAACATATGCTTTTTTTCCCTCTTTGAAATGTTATTTCTCCTTCCAGAGTGTTAACATTCTTCATGGTCTTGAAAGCCAACCTTATTTCTACCTTCTTTATATTTAATTTTGTAGCTTTTTCTACTGGCAACAAAGAGAAGGCATCTTTCTCCGGACACCATTAGTCACTCAATGAATCCACCACATGGGTTTTCAGAAACCTTTGACATCAGCCTGTACACATTTCATCTTTTCTGTACTGGTCAGAACCAAGAGATATTGCTACCTATTCTGCAGGTCTCTAGACATTTACATAGGTATAATCTACCCCATTTTGATAATTACAAAACTCTGAACCAAATTGTAATGGCTTACAGGAAATGGGGGATGTATAAGTTTGAATTAAAATACTGAGTAAAAACTTGATCATAAGCTGTCTTAAGGGAAAGAAGTACAAAACAAATCTCAAAACCCATTCACACAGAAATTTAATGATGACATTCTAAGAAGCCATCTTGACCATAGAAAGACTGACCCTAAGTAAAAGTGTTATGAGCCTATCTCTTAAAGTATCAAATGAGCTTCTGTAAGCAGGAAAATGGAAATAATAGAAAAACGTCTAAATGCCAAGAGTACAACCAGATGATTGTGAACATAGGGAACAGTAAATGAACACTGAATAGTGAACAAATAGACAAATGATAGATGTAGAAATGTTCCTGGAAGAACTTGTTTGAACTGCCTTGGGAAAAGCATTTCTGAAAGGCTTGGGAAAAAAATAAAGAGGATTATGTCCTCTCACAATGCTACATTTGTGTGTGTATGCCTGTTAAACAATACTTCATTTCAGATTTTGCACATGGAGCTAGAATTTCAGTCTAAAGAACATTTCTTTTAATATGTGCTGTTATTTCCATTTAGACACTTAGGTGTAAAATTTTCAGTTTTGAGAAAGATCAAAATAATGCATTCCCAAGGTTCCAGGCTTGACATCTGTGTAGCTAATACTGTAATCAATAAGATGAGTTCTCTATTGACCAGCAGTTCCTTAGATTAACTGCTCAGTCTGCCTTTGAAAGATTTTTGACTCAGGTGACTCTTTTGTTGCTCATCATTCCTAGTTGAATTTCAGGTGAATTCAAAGATCATAATTGTTTGCATGGCTAGATAATTAATCTTTTTGATTAATTGCTTATATAACAAGATCAGTCTAAGGCTTTTAAGTATGAGTATGGGCAGTATGAGTATCGCATGGCTCAAACTTTCTAAAAGGCCTGGATAACAGTGCCTATTAAAAGGAAGATGGCCATCAGCTAGTTTGAACAGTAATCAGTTAATTACAAAGGGGCACTTGAAACAAAGGAGTCAGCCTGAAAAAAGAAGCATAAAAGAATCAAAGAAATTGCAAACAGTGAGAACTCAGAGTGAAAACAGCAGCAGTCAGCCCATGGTTTGACACTGCTGGCAGTCACCCTGCAAACGTTGCCATCACTGCCCACAACTGATGGTGCAATCTTCCTGTGCTAGGGCAGCAAGTGCAGGACACATCAAGCAGGGACCCAGCATCTCAGGATGGGTGTAGGAACTTATGGAGTGCTCCCTTGCTGGTGGTTGGAAGGATCAGGGGAACACAAAGAGCTGGAGGACTCACATCTCTCACAGGAAGGCTGTGCACTCAAGGAACCTGCTCTATACCCCAGAAAAGAGGGGGTTCTGATAGCCCAAATGTAGCTGCCAGAATATGTGTGGTGTTAGAACTGTTTGGGGTTAGATATAGAATAGAAATATGCTTAGAAATTTGTAGCTGTATTAACATTTTGTAAGTAGCTAACAGTGTTTATCTATTGAATTATTGATAGTCATCCTGAATGTAAAGTTCAGTGATTGCCAGTTAATTATGTATTGTTAATGAATCAACAAACCACTTAGGTCCCGATTTACTTTAAACTATGTGAACTCAGCAGTTGTTTTCTGAGCTAATGACAAGCTGTTATATTCTAAGCACAACATGTGAACATTACAGCCAACCATTAGGTACTCTATGGCACGTTCTGGCAGATAAACTAACACCTATTTCATGAATATATTTTACATGTGCAATTTTTAATAAGTTTTCCTCAACAGACATTCAATAACCAAGAGAGATATTTGTGGTACTAAACATGAAATCTAAACCTGCAGTCCAAAGGGCTATGGTCTAAGCCCTAACAAACCTCAGTACAACTTTCCACATTGAGAGAAAGAAACACTATCAGTCAAGTGAAGCATTATCAAGAGATAGAGATATTGATAAGAAAGCAAAGCAAATATCACCATTAAGAATCTTCAAACCCCAAAGGAAAAAATAAAGAAATCCAGGAGACTTAAATGTTTCTTCAGTTGCTAGCCCTCCAGCTACAACCAAAAGAATAAATTCTCCTTTATGTGCATTTCCTATTCAAATTTTAGTAACATAAGATTTTGAGGAACAGTTAGAACTGCTTCTTCACTTCCCTTCTTCATTATACTTTTTTTTTTTTTTTTTTTTTAACACTCCTTTGAGAATGATTGGAACAGAGTGTAACAAAGTGGAAACATTACCATATCAGCATACTCAGTTCAGTCTTTCCACCTTCACTTAGTAAAAAACTAGTTATAATTTAATTGTCTTTCCATAAAATTCCTAAATCTTTCAGGGAATACATGATTAGTGTTAGGAGGTTACAGGTTGTTTTTTTGTCATTGTTGTTGTTGTTGTTTTCAGCAGAAGACTGGAATCACAGAGCAACTGACAATCCAGTATAACAGAACTTCTGACAATCCAGTACAAATTTGCTGTATTACTCATGTTGCTGTGTAACTTGATATGAGAAATAAGAAATTGGGATGGAAAACATATAGGAGCCTGGCAGAGATATGTTCTGATGATGACAGCAGGTGACTTTGAGACAGATACTCCTGCTTCTGCCTTGAAGTCTTTGATTTGCCTTGGGTAATGACTCACTTCAGGGTTTTTTCAAATAAGCACAATAAAGTTTCTCTGCCTTACATGAAAGCTGAAATAACAAACAGGGAAGTTTTAAATTTGTTCATAAAAAAAAAAGTCGCTATATGCAATAAAACCAGGCCTGTTTACTTACTGTCTCTAAAAATTTGGAAGAAATCTGATCCAGTGTTTGAAGGCCATTTTTCTACTTGATAACAAATACATATTTGCCTCTCTTCAGTTTTTTCTGAACCTAAATGAAATTAGATAATTAAACTTGAACCAAATACCCACAAGTACAGTAAAATTTCTCAGTGCATTCCCATTCCAGTTCTATTCATCATGTTTGGTTAGTTTTTTCTTAACAAAATACTTTTACAGATACAGATATTGATATAACACAAAGTGTAGCAACTAAATCTTCAGTTTTACTGCAGTGCTATATAAAAAAATTAAACATGATGAAGAGAATTAGTATCTTGATATACATTGTGTTTAAGTACATCGCACCTTGCTGAAAAGACATCTAAACTTTAAAGCATGATTGTGGTCAGGAATTTCATTTGTTAAACAGAGTTGCTATCAGGAAAAAAGCTTGATATATTTTTTTCATTCCAAAGGTAATCCTATTGTTTACTCTCTTCAGTAAATAATAATATGCAAGTTACACATGGGTTATTGATATACCCGGTTTGACATTTTAAATAAAATCCTAAAAACCAAAAAAGTTAATATACTAAAAACATTTAAAAAATATTGTCGCCATCTAATATCATTACATCTTTAAGCTAATTCCTTTAACTTATTTTTTTCTTCCTCTCTTTACATGTGTATACAATTAGAAAGTTGGTCACAAAATAGCAGAAATAAATTCAGATTTTCTCTTAAATGTGCGTGATCTAATCTGTTCTCTAAAACATTCTTATGGTTTCAAGATACTGGAAATAGTTTCATTTCACTACATATGACTTTTTAATATTTTTAAGTTATGGAAACTACCCAAAGGCTTTTTTTCCCCTCTAATAAAAATTGTATTACCATGTTTTTATAATTTGACAAAGAGTAAAAAATGGCTATTGAATCTTCTAACTGTCCACTACGCACATGTGATACTTTTTTTTGTACCCAGTCTTAAAATATCCAGGAAGAAATGTAGATGCATAAACATGAAACATAAGCTACATGATGGAGATTGTCAAAGGGCAAGGTGATCTGTAATTCTTCTGCTCTGTCATTTTGCTAGAGGTAAGAACCAACCAACATTTATTGTTGTTATTTCCACCTTGCAGCCAGAGAAATACATAGTGATTCTTCTAAACATGTGTTGTCAATAATGCAATAAAACTAATATTGTCTGAAGAAACTCAGTTAACTTTAGCTACGCTAAGCTACAAAACCTGACCCTCCAGTTATACATTCCATCACTCAGAGGAGATCATAATGACCTCTCCTTCAGATAGTTTCCTACCAATATTTGTTACAATATTTTTTCTTATTGTGTATTGTGTTCCCTTTGTTTTGTCACTGTAGTGTAAGAATCACCACATGAGTCAGTCTACTGAAAGAAATAAGTAATTTGTCAGAATTACAATGGTTCAATGGCTGGAATGAGGAAGAAATATCTATGAGAATTGCAGGCATTGAAACAGTAGAAATCACTGTTCTGTAGTGAAGCAATTACAGTAAAGACTCTTGAGGTATTACCTGATCTGGGAAAGTACACAGTGAAATAGTATTTAAAATATTCATTAAAAATATCAATTTCCTTTGGTACACAAAAACAGTTTTATAAATTTAATCTGATAGTTGAGATTCTGCATAGCAACAGTCATTTATGAGACGTGTATAGACATAAGGCCATCTTACCCTCTCAAGTGTAACAGGAGAAGGCAAGTCCTGCTGGCAGAGACTGCAATAGTGAGATACAAGAGAGGTGATGGCAAAAAAATATTAGGAGGAACTCTTAATTTAGTCTTTCCAACCTCTGTAGAATTATGTCCAAACAAAATAATTAGGTGTTGGATTATGCAGCTGCATTTCACCACTCTTGCAGAAGTGCCTGGGGCATTTGCCCCACTTTATAAATGACAAACAAATCACACTTTGTCAGACCTGCCATATATACTCCTCCAGAAAGAGCCATTTACAGAAATATTGAGGGTGACCTCTTCTTTGTGTGGAGGTCCTGAATCACATAAACCAGATATTGCTGAAGTCTGAGAGCACTGTAATTTCATTCTGCTCTCTACACTGTGAAATATAGAACCACAGGTGTCATGAAATCGAAGAAGTATAAAAATGAAAGTTCTTACTGGTAAAAGCATGTGCAGTTTTTATTAAATTAAGAAGGATGGAAACAGATCTGTGGCTTTTGAAGTACATGAAAAACTACAGCACCACCAAAGGCACCAGCAGGTCAGGAGTGCAAATGGAAATAACTACTTTAGAGACAGGCTGTTCAGGACCCATATTGAAAACCTGTGTGTCGCATATTTTCACAAAATCAATTTATTTCCAGCAACCTGGGAGCTTTAGGGTTTATGAAATATAGTTATAGCCCAACTGCCAGCTAAGAACAAGTTTTCTAAAAGTAGAAAAGCTATTGAAGTTTGTGCCCCTTCAAGAAAAAAAAATAAAAATAAATAAACAGAATTTCAGACTATTTCCTTCCAGTCTAATGGCTGTTTTGTAACATTTACCTCCTACAAGTAAATGGCTATATATATATATGTGTCTTTATAAATGTGCACACAAAGCACACGTTTCTGTGGTCATGCAGGGTAAAATATTGATGTGAATTAATGAAAGAGATTTACTTCTTGTTAACAAGTGATGTCTTTTAGAGAATAATCTAATAGATTTTATAACACTTAGCAGAAGTATAGTTGTAGCTGATTAATTTTGTTATTTAAAATGTATATAAAATTAAATACTAATACATTTTAATTCATTTGCAAATAATTTACAATTCTAGACAAGTTTCAATAAAATTGTTTTCAAGAAGGATATGTTAAATATTATACAGTTGAAACCACCTATATATATATATATAAATATTTTTAAACTACTGAAAAAACCCCTAAAAGTTGTGGGTGAAAATCTGGTTTTAGCCATTTGGGAGTTTTATTAACATTAGTGACAACAACAGCTTCATTATTTCATTGGAAAAGTGCAAAGATTTATTCATGTTTACAGTAAAGCTGCATCTTAACACCAGGTATGATTCAAAAGATTGAATCAGGTAGGAAATATGAACTATGCTTTGCATGGATTTTTTTTACTAGACCGGCTAATCTCCCTGAGTAGCATTTCTGAACTCACATGTTAGAATGCAATGTAGAGTTTGTACTTCGAGACAAAAGTCACTGTCTGAAGAACACAAATCATTAAAGAAAAAAAAAAGTTGGGAATATACTCCTTCTTGCTCTCCAAAACCCAGTTAGGATGCTGTCTGATATTTCACCACATACATCTTCTCACTTGCAGTGTATTTTCTTTTAATAGGGGAAGACCGAGGGATAGTCTTGCTGCAGCCTGGAGCACAAAGTTCTATATAATTAGGACCTTCAGAAGGAAGGAGTTGGCAAACAATTCTTTGCTTTTGATGGTCTCTTAGGGCTGTCTGCAGAAAATGGGAATAGCTTTTAGCTGAAACATTAGGGGCACAGTGCAGCATCTGAATTGAAGGTCTTAAAAATAGCTTATAAAGCCCCCTTTATGCCTGTCCCTTTTCTGCCTTGCTTGCTTCCTCTTAACTATTCAAAGTGCTCAGCAGTTAAAGAAGGCAGTCAATAAGTGCAGACTTAAAGACTCAGAGGCTGCAGAAGTGTTCTAATTTACTGGGAGAGACAGGAGTGGATTTACTTGCTCTTGAATGGTGCTTCACATCAGGCAAATCAGATAATCTAATGATTGTTTCATTCCCGACTATGATGTATTCCGTATGGGCATTATATTTTTAAGGAAACTATTGTAGGAAAGCCTGTTCTCTGCCACTGATAGTATAGTGGATATTCAGTTTCTGCTCTTGTCCAAAGTGGGACAGGAAAGTGAACGCAGGGACAAGAAATGACTAGAAGCAAAACTACACTCTTCAAGTGCCAGAAAAGAGGAGAACTCATCAGCTTCTGTGCTACCTGCATACACAAATCCATACGTATATACACTCACATGCTAATATTTTTTAAAGCATTTTCTACACCAACAGTCTTTGCAACATTGATCTGACTATCAATTCTTAAACGTATTTCACTTAATTTTACCTATTATCAAAGTAAAGCAAAGAGTATTCTCACCTGCAATTAATTCCAGGGAAATGTACAGATCATGACAGTTGAAGGATAAAACAGATCACTAGGCTTACATTGGGAATATTTTCTCCCTGAAAGTATATTTTCAGAAAAGTAAAACTATTTTCTACTTCTTGCATCTATTTTTTAATATTTTGCTTTTAACATAACCAAGGAGTTTTGTCAAGATTAATTGTTTCTAATATTTCACTGAAGAAATAATTATAAATTATGAATATATATCTATCATATTGATCTGTAGAAATCTTCAACAAAATTTAAAAAACGTTTTCGTACAAACTAGAAAAAAAAACCCAAAAACTATACTGATACTCAGACAGGAGGGCTAAAGTTGTATTCTCATAAATATTATAAATTATATGTATATTTATGTTTGTTTCACAATCATATAAATACAGTTCCTTCTCATTTATATGTTTGGAAAGCATTTTGTCAATGAAGAAGATTCTTTCTACCTTGTTATAATTTTATATTCTTATTAAAATAATGGCAAGATAATTTTCCCAACTACATGCATTCTTTAAATATGAAATAAAACCAACCTCTGGCAATCCAAAATTCACATCACATATAAGAAAATGGAATTCTAATAGCTTTTGAAGAGCTGAAGACTGGTAAAAGTCAACACTCACTGCTGATCAGCTATAGGGAATACAGTTTGCTACACCAAGTGTGAACTGTTTTTAGAAGTATTGTGCTTTAAAGGGCACAAGTAGAGAAAGTATTTTTATTCAAAAAGTGACATAAAATAAGAGGAAAACCTGAAACTGTGACATACAATAATAAGAGGCATCATATAAGCAAAAAGCCTTTAATAATATGGATTTACGCAAATGCCAGTTAAAAGAATTATAGCTATAAGAAAGCAAAACTTTTAAATAATTCGCCATTTGAAAGAAGATACTTGTGCTTTTCTTTTTTAAGACAAAGAAAATAGAAAATCTAAGCCCCAAATCTCCATGCAATATTTGCTCTCTTTGTGATATTCCTCTTGCTTTTCTCTTGCTTTTGTTTGTCTTTGTATTTTGCATTTGCATCTTGGATTTCTACTTATTATTATGGGCAAAAAGAAATCACACAGTTATAGTCCTATTTTTACAACAATAGCTAATCATCCTTTTCTGGAAAATAACACTTTTAAGGCTCCTGGGTGTGAAATTTGCATTCAGTTCCTGGCTAGTAGATTTGCATTTTTCATTACAAGAAAGAAACTACAGCTCCCATAAGGCAGTGGAAAATAAAACAGAAAATACGGTTTAGTATTGCAATTAAGTTTTAGAAAAGAAAATTACTTGATTCCATTCAAAGACAGAGTATGCTTAAATAGGTTGTACTGATGCACAATTAGTTCTTTTTTCAATATACCTAAATAATCTTATCACATTACTTATGACATTATTAAAAAAAAAATAGTGAACAGTTTTTGGGTATTTTTGTTTGTTTGTTTGGTTGGTTGGTTGGTTTTTTACCAGGAAACAGAAAAAGCAAAACTATTCTACTCAGATATTTGTTTTTTTAACATATGAACTACTAATTGCAGTTGGTTTTGAAATATGCTTAAGAAAGCATTCAGAACTTACACAGCCTCATCAGCCAGGCTTTGAGGCATAGCCAGAATCTGAAATACCATACTAGATGTCCCTTAACCCTAGCAACTCTAAGGAGTAAATTAAGAATGAAATTGGTGACAATACAAACCCAAGGATTTTTTATCCATCATCACTGAAAAGAGCAACAAAATTTCATTTTTTCACTGATTGATGAAATAGGTATCACAGGTCACAGAGATGACATAGTAATTGTCAAAAAAAGTCAGAGGATATTAAACTATCAATCTCCCTACAAAAAACAAAGTAATTTATCTTTAATAAATTGCTTAGCTCTTCAGTAAAGTGTTCATGGTCACAAGCTCATAGAAACATACTTAGTGGTTACCATTTCTTTTGAAATCAAGATTGACTACATCAATTATGTAATCCCTTCTGTTTTCTTTCTGATGTGGATGTATTTTCTTCAATGATTGCTGCTCCCTTATTTCCACAGTTCCACAAGCTCTACTTGGGTAAAGATGGTGGGAGTTGTGGTTTTCTTCAGTAATACAGTAGTTGCTGCCATGATTTGACAGTACAATATAAGCCTAATGTGACCATACTGTCATTTCTTTTGACCCAGAGTTGTCTTACTAGCTTCAAACATCTTTCTGGGTGTTAGGTATTAGTTCTAAGAAATCCAAGAGATTTTCTGTAGCCAGTGTCACTTTAATTCATAACATTTTCTGTCTTCTAGTCAAAGAAGATAAACAGAATCTAGTTTAGACATACACTTGAGATCCCCATTTACAGGATTCAGGTAATATGTAAAGCTGATGGCTTTAAGTCAGGCTTTAAAGAAAGTCATTTTCCACTGACATATGACACATAGCATAGTCCAAGTGTGCATTTGATTGATAGAATTTACCTTAAGCCTAAGTGCCTGTATTTTTTTTGCTTAAAACAGTGTTGATAACACAGGGAAGTTTTATTTATTGCTGGCTAATTCCTACACAGAGTCAAAAACTTTTCTGCTCCCCAGGCTGCCCTGACAGAGAATTGGCTGGGGGTCCACAAGAAACTGTGAGGGGACACAGCAGGTTCAGCTGACCTCAACTTACCAAAGGAATATTCCATATCGTATGACATCATGCTCAACAATAAAACTGTGGGGGTTGTTGACAGTGACCAGTTGCTTGGGGACTGGCTGGGCATCGGTCAGTCAGTTCTGAGCAATTTTTTTCATTTACATCACTTGTTTTTCTTGGGCTTTATTTTCCTCTGTGCTTTGTTTTGTTATTTTCTTAATTAAAAAAAAAAAAATGGTTTTTATCTCAACACACTATGTTTTTTCACACATTTACCCTTCCGGTTCTCCCCCCCATCCCACTGGGAGAGAGTGAGTGAGCAGCTGTGTGGGGCTTAGTTGCTGACTGGCATTAAAGCACAAACAGAATGAAGAACTGTACTGAGTCTGGCTGAGATGAGCTTAACTTTCTTCATAGCAGCCTGTATAGTACTGTGGTTTGGATTTGTAACTAAACCAGTGTTGATAGCACACCAGTGTCTTACTGCTGAACAGTACTTGTGCAGCATCAAGGCCTTCCCTGTTTCCTGCTCTGCTCCCAGAATGAGTAGGCTACAGGTGGGACACAGCTGGGACAGCTGACCTGAATTGACCAAAGGGATATTCCATGCCATATGACATCATGCTCAGTAGTTAAATCTGGGTGGCAGTTTTTCCAAAACAACTATTGCTTGCAGGGTGGCTGGGCGTCAGTCTACTTCTTGGACATGGTGAGTTATTGCCTTTTCCTCACTTCTTTCTGGTTGGTTGTTTTTTTTCCTTCTTTCCCAACCTCCCTCCCCCCCCCCCCCATTTCCTTCACTTATTGAACTGTTTTTGTCTTGACCCATGAGTTTTTCTCACTTTTGCTCTTTTGATTGCTCTTTGGCAAGAGGGGGCAAGCACCAGAACATAATGTTTCTAGTGACTTCTCATTTCACATAAGTTTCAAGTAAAGGTTGTTTGTGTTATAATATTAACAAAATAGAATGGTCAGATTATATGTTAACATTATCACATTCCAGACAGTAATTAAAGCTTCAAATGGAAAATGCCTTACACTAAAAACATCATCTAAGCCATAAATAAGAGCTGTAATAGCATACTACATGGACAAATAAAGAACTGCAGTAAACCTACAATTATATGTTCCTTCCTTCTTCTCCTTTTCAAAATTGTATTTTTTCTACTTTCTTTTAAATGATATTTTCTTCACTTTTCCCATCCCTTCTGTCTCAATGCTATTTTCACTGATGTACACGTGTACACGAATATGGAATTTGCATCACTGAAATACAAGGCAGGAATTAAATGTCAATATTCTCTTTGTAACTGATGTTTTATTCCTGCCATATATTTCAATGGGAAGACTAAATGTCAAATATCAGCAATTACACAATGAATATATGACATTTTATATATTTGATGGCTAAAAAAGAAAAAAATATCAATGAAGTTTTATTTTCATTGAAAGTATGACCAAAAAAATATGAAACCCCTATACATGCAAGAACATAATTAGTCTCAGTTCAAGGACCATAAAATTTTACTTTAAGTATTCTTGGTACAGATGTAAATACATTCAGTGTGACATTTAAGAAAGAAGGGGTACCATGACTGAAGGGTAAGGAAGTGAAGCAGAAATTTCAACTTTTCTGTATGGATTTTTACTGCTAAAGGAACTTGATTGACAATACTTGCAGCTAAAATCCTTAGTATTATCTATGGACTTGATATGTATTGCTAATTCAGCTAATCTCCTATCTGATTTAGAGCTACTGTGCCTACATTTTGATGCCTGGAATAATTCTTGGAGCAAGAAGGAAGCTGAAGTGCCTTTGTCCACCCATAGCATGGCTTTCATGATGAGACAGGAGAGGTAAATTTTTATGATGATTTCTTGTTGAGAAATGTGTTGACAAGTAGGACGAAACATCTACATTGTTTTGTATTCCTCATAAACAGCCACTGACAGTAACTTAGTCACTTGGTAAGAACATAAGACATAAAACTGCACCTTCTAGAATAGAGATACTGTATATATCACACAGTATCACAGTATCACAGTATGTTTAGGATTGGAAGGGACCTCAAAAGATCATCTAGTCCAATCCCCCTGCTGGAGCAGGAATGCCTAGGTGAGGTCGCACAGGAACATGTCCAGGCGGGTTTTGAATGTCTCCAGTGAAGGAGACTCCACAGCCCCCTTGGGCAGCCTGTTCCAGTGCTCTGTCACCCTTACTGAGAAGTTTTTTCTCAAATTTAAGTGGAACCTCTTGTGTTCCAGCTTGATCCCATTGCCCCTTGTCCTATCATTGTTTGCCAACGAGAAGAGCCTGGCTCCATCCTCGTGGCACTCACCCTTTATAAATTTATAAACATTAATAAGGTAACCCCTCAGTCTCCTCTTCTCCAAACTAAAGAGACACAGCTCCCTCAGCCTTTCCTCATAAGGGAGGTGCTCCACTCCCTTAATCATCTTGGTTGCCCTACGCTGGACCCTCTCCAGCAGTTCCTTGTCCTTCTTGAACTGAGGGGCCCAGAACTGGACACAATATTCCAGATGGGGTCTCACCAGGGCAGAGTAGAGGGGAAGGAGGACCTCTCTCAATCTACTAACCATCCGCCTTCTAATACACCCCAGGATGCCATTGGCCTTCCTGGCCACAAGGGCACAGTGCTGGCTCATGGTCATCCTGTTGTCCACCAGGACCCCCAGGTCCCTTTCCCCTACACTGCTCTCTAATATGTAATTTCCCAATCGATACTGGAACCTGGGGTTGTTCCTGCCCAGATGCAGGACTCTACACTTTCCCTTGTTAAATTTCATTAGGTTATTCCCTGCCCAACTCTCCAGTTTGTCCAGGTCTCGCTGGATGGCAGCACAGCCTTCTGGCGTGTCAGCCACTCCTCCCAGCTTAGTGTCATCAGCAAACTTGCTGATAGTGCACTCTATTCCCTCATCTAAATCGTTAATGAATATATTGAATAATATTGGCCCCAGTACTGACCCCTGAGGCACTCCACTAGATACTGACCTCCAACTAGACTCCGCACCATTGACTACCACTATCTGGCTTCTCTCCTTAAGCCAGTTTGCAACCCACCTCACTACTCTATTGTCTAGACCACACCTCCTCAACTTAGCTGTGAGCTGTGGGAGACCGTGTCAAAGGCTTTACTGAAGTCAAGGTAGACCACATCCACCGCTCTGCCATCATCCATCCACCTTGTTACATTCTCATAAAAGGCTATGAGGTTGGTCAAGCATGACTTACCCTTGGTAAAGCCATGCTGACTGCCCCTAATAACCCTCTTATCCTTGATATGCCTCAAGATTGCACCAAGGAGAAGCTGTTCCATTACTTTCCCAGGGACAGAGGTGAGGCTGACCGGTCTATAATTACCCGGGTCCTCCTTCTTGCCCTTTTTGAAGACTGGAGTGACATTTGCTTTCCTCCAATCCTCAGGCACCTCTCCCGTTTCCCAAGACTTGGCAAAGATGATGGAGAGTGGTCTAGCAATGACCTCAGCCAGCTCCCTCAGCACCCGCGGATGCATCCCATCTGGACCCATGGATTTATGGATGTCCAGACTATTTAATTGCTCCCTAACCCAGTCCTCATCGACTAAAGCAAACTCCTCTATTGACCTGGCTTCATCTGGGGTCTCATACTGAAAACTTTAAATAAAAAGATTTTGAGGAAATATGCATCTGTTCTCGACACAATTAAATCCACTGAAAGTCTTCTTCAGAGGTACAATGAAAAAGCAATATTCATTTTATTGTGTTACTTATTTTCTTAAGTGGGGAAAACAGATCTAACAAACAAATGCCCCAAAGAAAGATAATCTTAATAAATAAGACCATAAGATCATTAATCAAATCTTGATCTGTAGTTTAATATGCAAAGTTTTCTTTAAAGAGCCCTGTTACTCTCTGGAATGAACTATTTAATTTTAAAATTTTACATTTCTGCCTTTAAATTCTGTTTTTTCTGTTTCTGTTATGCAAGGCCATGGAGACAATCCTTTAGAGATCAGGATTTTAAGCATTTGTTAATGACATCTCCTACAAGAACACAAATGTTTCAGACTACATTTATCAAAGACTCACAAGACCAAGAAACCAACTACGGAATTGTAGCAGTACTTAAAGAATAAGATAAGAACAGCATTGTTTTACAGATTTCACGTTAATATCCAATTTAGATAATTTTGTCTACATTCATATACGTAGTAACAGAAATTCTCTGTTCCTGTCTTATGTTCTTGTTCAGGCAGTCAAAGCATTTTCAGTTTGAGAAAAGTAGTGTGATAAAATGCCCTTATATGCTTGTAAACCACAACTGATCACCTTTAGCCCTTATTCATCAAGTCTACTGCTACTTCTCAGAAATATTAGGCATCTACTCCAAATAATAGTCCTGAAAAAAAATTGAATAGATACATTTTTTCCACCTTTCCGAAATTGCCATACTCTCTCTCATATTTGCAATAAAAAAATTCTATGACTGTGGTAAGCAGCATTCACTTCTATATCAACAACAGGTTTAAGATACAGTATTTTTCCTGAACAAAGCTGCTAAAAAGCATTTGTACAATAGGAAAAGGGTACTTTCCAGCTTCCCAGCATGATGTGTACACCATTGTTAAGTACCCTGGAGAGCCTGTAATTATTGTGTTTTAAATCCATTGTGCTTGTTATGTAAGACCATATTTTCTTTTTCCTTGTCATTACCTTGCTGACAATAAAGGCTGAATTAATGGTACTAATGTATTGTTTTTTCATTAAGCCAATATAACTTCTTATAGCATGATCCAGTTTCAGGGAGTATGACTTTCTAGATGAGGAGTTAGAGATATTTTATCAGCATCATTTTTATAAATTTTTTTTAAATCCAGGTGAAAATTTTTAAAATATCTGATGCCACATGGCTATGTATAAGTAATATCGACAGTCTTTGGAGGACTTGTATAATTTACATGGGATTACTATCTGTGAACAGGAAAATAAAGTTTAAATCATGCCAGTAAATGTTCATTATATAAATAACACTTTCTGTATATACAGCAGAAATACCTCATTCGCATTTACATTTTCACACATCTATGGATTTATAGCTTGGAATCTGGTAAAAAATAAGTATCCTTTTCACATGACAGCATTTATTTGTGCATGGTGAGTGAAGAATATTTTAAGATTCTTTTAAAAATATTACTGGATTTAATTTTATATCTTCAGTCACATTATTTAATGACAGCATTTTGACCATTTCATTTAAATTTAATTTCTTGAAGAATGAAGATATCATACAGACTGTAATATTTAAAATTCATTTGACAACTCTATTTTTAGAGGATTTGTGAAATAAATATTTGTACTTCCACATTTTAATTTTGATCTGCTGAAGAAAACTGGGTGGTTACTACCAAACAATTGGATGACTGGAGTAAAAAGTTGATTTGTGTCTTCATATGTCTTTCATTTCATCTTAACACTTGCACAGTATACACTAAATTTTAGACAGGATATAGTCTGGAGCAGTATTCCCTACATTTTAACTTAGCAACTCATCAAAATCCTCATGAAAATCTGTTTTAGCATTCTAATTATGACTTTGTCAAAATGATGGACACAAATGAAACTGCTGGGTAATGCTGAGTACCGCGATTTCATCAGTGATGTTACAGTGATGGATGATACTATTATTTAAGTGGAAAGATTTCATTTAAGTGGAAAGATTTGATTATGTATGCTGAATGTGTTCACATCTTTGGCATATGACTGCACCATTGACACAAGATATACAGGTCAGTGGTCATGATTGGAACACGTACACTACATCAAGTGTTTCAGGTTAAGAGTATGCATCATAAGGCATTTGCATTAAGACATTAAACTACATGATCTGCTCAGTTTTATCTCAAATAATACCTACAGTTTAGACTCTATATTAGGCTAAAGTTAGATGAAAGAGTTAAGAGATTATATGAATATTTGACATGCCTTGAATTCCTGTTTTGTAATAGTTGCAGTTTACACCTACCCACTTGTTCAGTTCTGTTTCTCTGTGACCTCAGTCTTCATATTCAAAGTTGACATTGACATAAGTAAAAAATAGCACATTCGGTTTGGTTTGTGGTCCAGTCTCTACAATTCTAGTAGATTCCTGACTGCAGCTGTCACAACGTGGCTCAAAATACAATTAACTTCACTGAGTCTGGTTGCTGAATTTTGTTATGAACTTTTCTTGTGGCCCAGTTGTTTTCCTGCTTATACCGACATAAATGTATTTTATATAGTAACTCCTGCTTCTCAAT
Source organism: Nesoenas mayeri (assembly GCF_963082525.1). NCBI lineage: Eukaryota > Metazoa > Chordata > Aves > Columbiformes > Columbidae > Nesoenas > Nesoenas mayeri. The sequence goes on from NC_137543.1 coordinate 86,396,449, forward strand.
ATATAGAGAAGCATGTTTTACAAAACATTCAAATCTTCTCTGCCTAGTAATTTATGCCACAGGAATGTAAATGCTACAAATTTCATAGGATGCATGAATCATGTATGGGACATCAGATGCATATCTTCAACTTGGTCCAACATGATTCTCTACTTTATTGTATATTTGGGAAGAGAGGGAAAAGACTATAAATGACAAATATGTAGTCAGGGGTGGCAGAAGCTGGGATAATGGGGAAACACGGTTTTATATAAATAGGCTTATACTACAAAGTTTGAGAAGAGTACTTTATAGTCAGGTCTATTAAAATGTTATTGGATTTCTTTCTAGCTTTGTGAAAAACTGCAGCTAGAGCTTTCTGAAGAATAAGTATCATTTATATAACTCTTTGAAGGACAAATCTTTCAGTTCCTAGTAACAAACTAATTAACTGCATATTTATAAAATTCGATAACAAAGTAAATGATCAAAAGTATTTTTTTCTAGGAAAACTGTGGTTTCTTGCAAGCATATTTTCATTCTTATCATGTTTTACTTAAGTCAAAAATATTTTCTCTTTTATGAAGAAAAACTTGCTTAATGGAGTCATAACATTGTGAATATTTGTGTCATGAGACATTTTCTGAAACACTTACCAGTCAGTAAGTTTGAAAGTGACGATTAACTATGTAGGGTTGTATTTGTTTTCTGTTTTTGTAATAGATTTGGCCTTTTTTTGTTTGTTTGTTTGTTGTTTTTTTTGTTGTTGTTGTTTTTTTTTGTTTTCATAAATTAGTCTTTGGAGAAGATCACATAAATAGGATCACATACTATACTGGCTAGAAATGTATGGTCTGTTCATGCTAGAAAAAATAGAGATGCTGTTAGAATAATCCTATGTCTGAAAATAGCTAAAATCACTGATCAATAACTTTTTTGTAAACATTATGTACAGCAAGTAACCTATTATATATTTATCGATCCTCAAAGCCCTTTGTTCATTACCTAAAAAAAATTTCCCTCTTTTTATGTTCCATATTTGATCCAGATTACTTCATGAATTTATTTTCATCACCTTACAGCTCTTTCTTACACTCATTACCCATTTCTGCTTTGTTCAAAGGAATAACAATAAATTATTATGTAAAACAAGATTTTTTTTTTCTAATTTTCAATTTCTTGAAAATATTACCACGTTTCTGCTCCAGATGACTTCCAAACTATTTTCCAGTTGTGACAAAGATGAAGTTTATACCACACAGGTACCCTTTGGTTTGCTCTGTTTTTCTCTCCCTTCTTTCTCTCACAAGCTTCATTAAAATTTGTTGCTCACTATTAAAAATCATGTGTAGACCTGCAAATATGTTTGACACATTTCATTTCACATTAGCCAAATTTCATGCAGCTTTTGTGAGCCTATAATGGACTCTTACGTATCAATTGTGTGTTTTCTTTATTGACAGTTGATTTGTGTAAGATAACTTAGACAAATTGAACAATACTTTGTTTTTAAACTAGACTCAACATGTGTACTCATGAATTTCCCCAGTTTTCCAAGGCCTAGAATAGTCAACAAATATGTCCCCCAAACCCCTCAGCTTTCACATACCTTTTTTTCCTATATGCTTAGATGGATTCCTCTGGGCATTCATCCCACTTCTGTGCTTTAATAATATGTATCAAGCTTTTCAGGAGTTGAATGTCTTGGAGCTTTTGTTTGTCATTTACAGCACAGTGTCTTAGCACAGCTGGTTAGCCTGTGGCCTTTTCTGAGCACTGTAGTATGTTCTGAGCCCAGGATTTCTTCCACTAACGGACTATCCCTTTCATTTGTGACAACATCACCCTGTTAGCAAAACATATAATAGTAGAAAATACCCTAGGATGCCTATTAGCCCTCAGAGTGAAGACACAAAGTTGACATGTGTTAATTTTGCCTGCCAATTTGCATCAGTTTGTAATGAACTGATGTGATACATTGTAGTGACATGAAGACAAGCAGTGGAGCCTTCTATCAATAGACAATCTGATTTCTTACCAGTTTAACTGTACAGATACTCCTTTGCTTTCCCCACCTAGAGCATGTCAACATGGGTGTACACACTAAAGTAAATGCCAGCAAAGTGTAGACAATATGGGATACAGGAGGACATCTCTTATATTGATTCACATGCGCCATTCCATCAGGGGCTTCCCAAAAAGAAAAACTGCAAAACATGACCTCTTTCTCATCTCTCCCCCATGGTTGAGCTGTCCTTGATTCTAAAGATACACACTGTCTTGAAATGTACTTTTAAAAATGCAGCTACAGCAGGTTACAAGTACAGCTATGTATATGGCATCTAATTTATTTGACATCTTTACAAGAATATTAGATGTCTATAAGTATAATTAAATTTATAAGTATCTTTTTAGATTTATCATCTTTAGAACAGGTAGACAAATCTTATAATGGTTCTCACAATTCATGTAACTTCCTCAGCTATGAACAGAGTTGTAACTTTTAAAGGAGGCTGCAGTGGGACACATAGTTGGTCAGCAATATCATACATTTTGTTTTCTATGCTATATGCCTGACATCTTCCAACTGATATTTGGTGATCAAGAACCTGCATTAATTGTAATGGGTAGGTTTATTCTGTGAATGATACTGGGCTAAATTAGTTGCTATTTTTTCTGACTTTTATCTTAATTAAGATGAACAGACTGGGCTGTGGTTTTGTATGTATATTTGTTTTCCACTGAGTGGCTTTTCTAGCCTGGAATCCACTAAAACCTGATATAATTTTGCCTTCAGCACAAAACTTTCATGAAGCTCAGCCAAACCTACTATGTCATTGTCTCTGGCCACTGTCAGTTTAAGACATTGTCTCTAGTCTTTTTTCTCCTTGATGTAATTATAAAAAAAAGTCATATTACCACTAAGACCTTTGATGGCAAATAATTTTATTTGTTTTGTGACCGTTATTTGTCTTTTGCTTGCAAGATTTTAATGGACTGTATACTCTTGTTTTCTTGTCTCTTCTTAATTTTCATTTCCAGCCTCATTTATCTTCTGACACCTACTTAATTCAATGCCTCCCTTTTCCTATTTATTCCTTTCATTCTTCTGCAGACTCTTCCCTCCCTTTTGTTCTCGATTGAAGTGTTTAACACTAAGACTATGTGAATTCACGAGATTTTCTGCATGCAATCCAGAAAACAGATATTAATTATTATCAATTACATAATTTTCATGCTTCTGTTTCCTTACAGTAAAGAATTGGGGATGTGATGATCAAAAATTCCCATCCACTGCCTGTTTTTCAGTTAGAACTGGACTTGTAGGCATGACTGAAGTTGAACAGTGTGTGAACCTCACTAAGATTAATTCTGCAAGCAACAATGATGGTGTAATGTAGCCAATATTTCTTCACTATCCAAAAAATGATTCCCTGAATTCTAATGATCTACAGATCTACATCTGTATTTAACAACAGAGATATTTGAGCTATGTGGCAATTACCGAAATATTCAGTGGAATATAAATTGAGTTTCTTATTTCCTGAAACAGTATGAATGTATTTGTATTCCTGTATTACAATCTGTATATTGCTATCTATATTAAATACTGCATAATTCTGAAAACTAGGATATTTTTAGTATCTAAATAAATGCAAGGGATTGTAAGGGAAATATCTGTAAAACAGAGTTTAAGTACTTCACATGTTTTCCAAAGAGGTTAGGTCTCCTGAGATGGTAGAATATAACGAACATGAAATTCTCTTATTCTGAATGCGTTTTCCATATTAGATATATATGCAAGATGTCTCTATTCTAGTTGTAATATTTCTTACCAGATCATAAAGTTGAGTTCTGTGGTATCATTACCCATACTTGTGAGAGAATATGACTGTTTAGATCTTTTAGTTGGCAGACATATTTGTGACCAGCTAGATTATTCCAAGAAGGATCAGTCTTGGGAGGATTTGGTCCCTGATGTTCTTTTTCTCAGTACTCACTGGACTAGTTTCTGTAACAGAGATATTTTTTTTCTGTGGTGGTCAAATTATGAAACAGTATAACTGACATGAACATAAAAAATAATGCACTAGGACTGCAAAAATCATGAATGAATGGAATAATTGGGGGAGCAATGTTAATAATTTTTTAATCATTTCAGCCAAGTAGTTTTGAACTGATTTCCTCTAATATTTGCAACATATTCACATTTCCAAAAAAAGTGTATGTATGAATTGAAGTTTGGATTCAACCAACAAATGTCTTGAGGTCCCCAACCTACCTCAATCTTTGGGATCATATTTTGGTTACCTTTGCAAACATTATCCTAAGTTGCTGCCACTCCACCCCTCTCCTCCCTTCTCATGTGTACTATTGTTTTTTCCACCGAACCCTGATGGCTCTTTCCACATAAAGAAGACCAGAAAGGACTGCAGGTCAGATCCTGCTGGAAGTCCTAGATCATCAGTAAAGAAATGGATTCTGGAGTCCTGGAAAGAGTCTCAAAAGATTGTCTTGCTCATCCGTCTGTCTCAGGGCACGAACAACTGCAAGCTAGTGAGTTCTGGTAGATGTTTGTGTAGCCTGTTCTCACCGCTAAAAAGATTTTCCAGATATCTAACCTAAATATTCCCTCTGCACATCTGCCATCCACCATGCATACAGAAAAAAATCATTGCAGATCTTGAAACTATTCTAATTCCCTTGTTTCCTCAAATATTAACATTTGGCTATCTTTTCCAGTCTTCTGGGTAAACTAACCCCATCTTCTATGCCTCTTTCCATTCTTTCTAGCTGCTGTCCGCTGGACTCTGCCAAAGCAACTCCTATCTTTTCTAAAATCTAAGAGTGTCTAGAAGCTTATATTTCTGCTTTATACTTTACAGTGCATTGTTCAAGTTTTTAGGAATAGCATAACTCTTGTTTAGTTTGAAATCTACTGTAGCTCCTGTCTGCTAACTAACAAGTTGATCTTTCTTCTATATTTATGCAGCTGGTTAATCCTACTAATGTAATATTTTGTTCTTTTTCGACTTGATTTTGATCTTAGGTTTTTATTTCCAGTGCTTTAATTTGTTGAGATCTGAATTCTGTTCTTGTCCTTCAATATACTTGCTGTCTCTCCTAGCTTGGCAGTATTTGGAAATTTAATTAGCACACTCTCTGTTGTCAATTTCTCCTTCTGGCCCTGCTCCTGTGGATTCCCCTCACATGTCTGAAGGCACAAAGTAAAAACTAAAAGTATTAATAAAATATTTCCTGTGGCCAATTATATTCTTAGCATGATATTAACATGCATTAAGGTCAAAGATGTGTAATATAAATGAACAATTTATGCACTTAAATTATGTTGCAGCATTGCACAGAGGATATTTATAAATACTAGTATAGTGCAACCTTATACAAGTACTAAAAGTTAAGAACATGAAATTATCTTACATCTATTTCTGAACTTATTATGAATAAAATTAGAATACTCTAAATAAAAAATTATGTCCTTTTATTATTGTTTTAAACTGTGTGGTGTGAGTTTGAGGTGTAGTTTTTGATTAACTGGTTGCAGGAGAACAGCCAGTGTTTATCATTGTGTCACATTGTCCTTATTAGTGTGAGTGGAAAGTGAATAAAAACCCCTGCACTCCTAAACTGAGGGAAATGGCAAAGAAACTTTAGAAATAAGCAGATATTATTCATTAAGCTATCTTGAATATAACTAACCTTTCAACTCTTTGTTTCTGCCAGACACCACAATACTGATACTCCAATGCTATGGTTTCGTGTACTTTTTTTTGGTCACATGCTATTTATTTCTCTTCTCATATGAATCCTGTACACTTATAAAATTGCCAGTATGTGTACATGTAATCCTGAATATCTCTAGTCTGGTATCTTCTCTCTTAGAGTAGCCAGGGTCCTACCTTCAGAGAACTATAGAATTGGAATAGTAGTAAGTAATAGAGTCATCTGATCTTAATTTTTTTTTTTTTTTCTTTCTCATCAATTAAAGCATGGTATTTCTTTGAAGCATAAGGGATTATAGCTCTTTCTAATTTTATCTAAAAGATCTGTGGATGTTCTCATCCATATAAATGTCTAATCTTCTTTTCAAATCCTAATAAGATCTTGGCTTTAATGATAAGCAGTGATGATCCATTTCACAGCATGTTATGCATTTCTTATTTGTCATATCTTATGGCAGAACACCTCTGACTCAAGGATGTGTTATATCAAAGCCAAGGAAAAGATTATTCTCTATTTTATCCTACCTGCTTAAAGCCTGTCTAATGTCAGATTTTATCCAAGGGGACTCTGTTTCTTAAGTGAAGCATCATATAATCCTGCATCTGGGCAGGAACAACCCCAGGTTCCAGTATCGATTGGGAAATTACATATTAGAGAGCAGTGTAGGGGAAAGGGACCTGAGGGTCCTGGTGGACAACAGGATGACCATGAGCCAGCACTGTGCCCTTGTGGCCAGGAAGGCCAATGGCATCCTGGGATGTATTAGAAGGGGGGTGGTTAGTAGATCAAGAGAGGTCCTCCTTCCCCTCTACTCTGCCCTGGTGAGACCCCATCTGGAATATTGTGTCCAGTTCTGGGCCCCTCAGTTCAAGAAGGACAAGGAACTGCTGGAGAGGGTCCAGCGTAGGGCAACCAAGATGATTAAGGGAGTGGAGCACCTCCCTTATGAGGAAAGGCTGAGGGAGCTGGGTCTCTTTAGTTTGGAGAAGAGGAGACTGAGGGGTGACCTTATTAATGTTTATAAATATATAAAGGGTGAGTGCCATGAAGATGGAGCCAGGCTCTTCTCGTTGGCAAACAATGATAGGACAAGGGGCAATGGGATCAAGCTGGAACACAAGAGGTTCCACTTAAATTTGAGAAAAAACTTCTTCTCGGTAAGGATGACAGAGCACTGGAACAGGCTGCCCAGGGGGGTTGTGGAGTCTCCTTCTCTGGAGACATTCAAGACCCACCTGGACATGTTCCTGTGCAACCTCACTTAGGCGTTCTTGCTCCAGCAGGGGGATTGGACTAGATGATCTTTTGAGGTCCCTTCCAATCCAGAACATACTGTGATACTGTGATAACCCTGACACTGAATGACAATCCAGTGATCCATCAAAATATGTCCCTCTTCTGACACTTTTCTAGTACAATTCAGCTCCTGGTCTGTGCCTAGTTTGCTGTGTCATAAGAAGGACTTTTAATACCAAATATAATGATGTAGTAATAATGACTGTCCTATCCAGTGTACACAAGAGTAAAGAATGTTACTCAATTTTACAACAACCCACACTCACACACTGGAAGAAAATATTGCAAGTGAATTTTCTGTGTTTCCCCCACTATTCTCTTAATCTTATTTGCCAATGTGAAAACAGAGTCAGAAGAGCCTCTCCTATGTGTCAACACCTGTATTTAAACAAGAAACACAACCAGAAAACTGAGAAGTCATGATAAAGAAAAAAATGTAGCTAAATCTCAGAAAAATGGTTTTAATAAAGAAAAATGAAAGTTCTAAACATGGAGCCATCCCTGTTTACAAATAAACTGCCTTCATTTGAAGTCATGGAAACAAGATTGAATTGAGTCATAACGAATGTGCATGCACTTTAATCTGTGTTTGAACTGCTACCTACAAGAAAGTAAAGAAACTGAGTGCATTAAATGCAACATGTTGTCTTAACTGCTGGACTAATAAAGTACAATAAACAGCCACAGTGTTCAGAAGGGGTATTACCAATGACCTAAGAAAATTAACAGACATCTCTTGAGAGGGGACAAAGTAATCAGTTGATTGTCACAGAACCTAGGTGAGTCATCTTTCCACCTTCAATAAAGGAGAAGGACTAAATGAAGTACCCACTCAGTGGGCTTGATGGTTATGACAGGAAAATGACGTTCTGATTAGGAAAAAAAAAATCAGCTCTGTCAAATAACTAGCCAAGACTTCTTTCAGAAAGCCCTAAAAATAAAAAATCCTCCAAAAGGGCAGCATTTGCAACAAGTATCCTGGAAGATACTTGGAAGGATAATTTTCCCTACTGTGTGATTTTCCCTCCACCCCTCAAATTACACTAAGTAATCCAGTTTACCTTTTAGTCCAACATAAACAGCAAAAAATATTTCTATTATTTTATTTATTTATTATACACAGACTTGTATATTAAGTCATGTCACTATTTCTGCAGAAGAGATAATTTTCCCTGTATTTTTCCACTTCAACAAAAACTTGCTATGGCTACTCTTATTTCCAAATGGCCATACTCAGTAACAAAGATTACTGTAATTAGAGTTCTGTACACTTGAGGTTGCATTCCAAACACACATCCTCCTCATTTCTTTCCACCAGTATCTTTAAACTTCTGTAGTATAGTAGAGTATGAGAACTGATTTGAAGTTCATTTCAAGATTAACTACTGAGTTTAAAACACTAGCAAAAGTCATGAAAAATTTAATATAGCTTAAAATTTTTAATAGATTTCTGTACATGTACATGGTTATAAGCTGCACTGCATTAAAGAGCTCCACAGAAATGTCTTCCATTTATAATGGTATATTTTTAATGTCACCAGAGCTTAAAAATTAATACTCTTTAAAACTCCCATTTTTAGGGTTTCTGAATCCTGCTTAACAGAATTTTGCAATTTTCTTCCAAGAAAAAGAAATGGACTACATGGACTCTTCAACTTTTTTCTTTCCAGGTTTTTGTAAGCATTGTTTGAGTGAAAATTTTACTGTTGCTATATAAAATACAATTTCATGAAAGTTGAGCATGTAAGCACGTACAGTCTTGGATGTATCCAAAGAGAAAGGTATTAATAATCTCTGAGCTCATTGTTTTTATTTATTCTTCAGAGGTAGAATACAGGGCATGAACTGTTAGCAGAATGTAGATGAAAAAATATAGCTACATTTTTTAAGTAAAATTAAAATTTCTAAAAGGCATGGTTAATATGGATGCTGTCACGGTTTAACCCCAACCAGCAACTAGGATGATGCAGCCACTCACTCAGCCTCCCCAAGTGGGACGAGAGAGAGAATCAAATAGCAGAAAGAAAAAAAAAACAACTCATGGGTTAATAGAAGAGCAGTTTAATAGGAAAGAAAAGGAACATAAATAATAATAATAATAGCAGTCAAATATACAAAACAAGTGATGAACAATGTAATTCTTCACTCCCCGTGACACCAGTAGCCTGTCATTTCCTGAGCAGTGGTATTTGCTCCCTCACCAACTCCAGTTTATGTATTGAGCATGACACTGTATGGTATGGAATATCCCCTTGCCCAGCTTGGGTCAGATGTCCTGGCTTTGTCCCCTCCCAGCTTCTTGGAAAGTCCTTGACTTGCTATAAAAATTGCTTGACAACAACCAAAACATCAGTGCATTATCAATGTCTTTCTCAAACTAATTCAAAACACAGCACTATAATAGCTACTAGGAAGAAAATCAACTCTATCCCAGCTGAAACCAGGACAATGCATTTGCCACTTATTCTATACCCAAATTATCCCACCCACCAATATCCTATCTAGATATGGTGAAAGGTACTGAATGACACCAGCAACTGCAATTACACTCTACTTCATGAATTACATTACATCCTTAAACCGGTAATAGAGAAATATAATTTCTCCCATGGACTAGATGACTGAGGAGATATCTTTTTCCACTGCTTGGTGAACAGAGATTTTCTTTCTTGTTTGACTGTACAATGCTCTGACAACATTCATATCCACATATGTACTGGTTTTGTTGGGACTGAGCCATTTTTCTTCATAGTAATTAAAGTCTTTTATTTTTAGTAGCCAGCACAGTGTTTTTGGTTTGGATTTGGTGTGAGAATAATGTGATAACACTGAATTTCCTTTGGACAGGGTTAATGTTTTCTTTCCAGTATCTAGGTTGTGTTTTGGAGTTGGTCTGAAAAGAATGTGAGAATTCCCTGATGTTTTGGCTGTTGCCAAGGAGACCAAGGGCTTTCTTAACTTTCCAGGTGCAGGTGTGCATAGCAGGAGGGAGGAGGAACAGTCAGGACAGCACCTAGATTAATATCCAGGCTGGCCAATGAAATGTTCCTTACCATTTCTGTCATGCTCTATATATAGCTGGAGATGGATTTTCCAGCTTGTCAGTTTTTGGCCTTTTGCCTTTTGCCTTTTTGGGTCTCTTTCTGGGATCAGCTGTTCAGGATTAGGGCCCTTTTTTTTCAGTGACTGGCTCTTCGGATCTCTGGGCTTGTCTGTACGGGACCAGCATGTTTAAGCAATTGCCTTGTGCATCACTTGTTTTAGATAGATAGATAGATAGATAGATAGATAGATAGATAGACAGACAGACAGATAAAGTTGTTGTTATTAATAATAGTATTTTTTCCTTTTTTTTTTTTTTTTTTTTTTTTTTTCTGTCTTATTAGACTATTCTTATCCTAACCCATGGGGTAGCGGGGGAAGTAAGCAAGCACCTGTCTGGTGCTTGGTTGCCAGCTGTGGTAAAGCCATGAAAACATATTAAAAAAAAAAAAAAAAAAAAAGGAAAGCGTGGAAAGCATATATAATAGATGTATGATGTTGGTTTTGCATATTTCTTATAACTGCTCAATAACAAACCCAACTGGAAGCCAGGACCTTAAACTTAAACAGACGAAAGCAGGAGAAAGAGGAATATTACAGCTCTCTTTCAAACTTACCACCTATCCCAGCACAACTCTTATCTTAAATTGCTCTGGCTTACCTGCCTGTTATCATGATGTGGATCTTTCAGAAACACTGGGACAATTTTACCTGAGTACTGATGGCCTTTGAAGACTGCTTAGCAGGAATTAGGAATTAGTGTGAACATACACTTGGCAATAGCTTCTCTCCTACAGCATCTACTGTAAAGGGTAAAAACTTGCCACTGAGTTTTCCAAATTAGGGTCTTTAATGAAAATCTCCTACCTTCTATCACAGTTTTCTGAAACATTCTAGACAGAAGTGCCAGAACTACTTTTTTGTTTGTTTGTTTGTTTTTAATTTCTTTTTAAAATAAGTATTTTACTCTTTCTTCAAGCTACATAATCTCTGTATTCAAGTGGCAGTTTTTCATACTTCAGAATCATAGGAAAGATGGGTAAGTAATGAAATATTAATTTATTTGCACCTATTAATCACTTCTTGTATCCTACAGCTGACATCATGCTGTACTCTCATGTATGCTCTGCAATCAACTGCAAAGGACTCTCGGATCTTTATTGGCCTCACAGCCTAGGAAATCTGTTCTTGTTACTGTAAACTAACTAATGAAAAAAATCCAAAGACTCCAAACATGCCTCTACAACCCAAAGATGAAAGATTACAGGAAAAAAAAATGTTGTGAGTACTTATAGTACATTCTGAAGTGGCATAAAAACTAGGTTGTAAGTGCCAAGGAAAGGAAGAGTGCTGAAATATGTTGATAATTAAAAGGAGGGGTAGGATGCAACAACAGAGAGACAGTAAGCTATAATGTTATTTTAGGTTTTTTTTGATCTATTGCCTTGTCTGGAAAAATTTACTTCAACAGAAATCATGAACCAATTTATCTGTATGAACATGACTGTGGCTTGAGATAATAATTTCAGAGAAATTCTAATTCTTCAACAGCTGTAGGAAAAAAGAGAACAAATAACATACATGTATGTAGACCTTGAGTTTGTTTAGAAGGTACTGAGCTGGATCAAATGAAAACCAGATCCACATCTTCCAGTCAGCTTCTTCAAAGAGCTCTCTTCTCAATGAGAAATAAACTTCAAGAGAAGGTGATATAATGATGACATAAATTCTTTCTCCTTGCTTGCTGAAGAGTTTTGTCAAAAGTGCATGTGAGGTGGCATCAGCCCTGTTATCCATCTTTATTTATGCAGAGCATTTTTAAACAAGACTTAATCCATTAAAGGAGTTTTAAGCTCTGAGTACAAGCTCTCTGGCTTCCATTTCTTATGGTGAGAGATGCCTGACAGTGAAGTTAGAGGAGTATCTCTTTTCTTCCACAAATGGTAACTACAAAGCATAAATAGCTCTCATTTTCCTCCATTCTACAGATAAGCACACACGGTTCTCTCTCTCTGCATTCAAATGATACAACAATTAAGCAAAATAGGCAAGGAATCATATTTTTTTCCAGTCTGAGTCATCATCTTGGTGACACATTTCTTACACAGACTGAAATTAAACTCTCGAAGACCTTAGTATGACCAAGCATCTGTTATTAAATGTTTCACATTTCTTACTACTTTCACAGACTGTATTTCAATCTACTTTTCTCCCTTAATCAACTCAATAACTGACGTTATTGAGATAAAGTTAATTTAATTCCATATATTTCAAAATATGTCATAGTTTAAGATACAAGTTATATACAACCAATTGATTTTAAAACATTTTTGAAGCATAAAAGGTGCTTCTAAATGGAAACATTGAGCAGAAAAAATTTTATGTGGCTCTATTTCAGCATAAAAATACTGAGGGACATATTTCTTATTATGTTTTTTGGCTTTGTTACTAGGCTGAGAAGTGTAGAGGTTTTATATAAAGCCTGAATCATCAGATGCAGAAGTAGCCTTAATATGACTGGTGCTACAGCTCAAGTCAAATGCTGTTGACAGTAATATGTGGTCCCAAACTGAGTAGCCTAAATTTGTCTACTGATAGCCTTGTTGCATAGCCTTTTAATATGTAGTAAAGAGATTCACAGCCCAATGAAACTGCATACCATCTTCCTCTACCACTAAACCTCCATTTTGAGACCTCTGTTTCCTCAGAGTTCTCACTATAATTTTTATTTTGAGAGCTGAGGGCTCTTAGTCTCTGCACATACCTGTGTCTAGCTCCCATACTGCTGTCAGTTGCTGCTTGGTTAGTGCTCATAATATGTATAGGATCACTTATGCTGAATAGCAATCTTGAGCTTGAAAGGAGCTGTTTCATTGGTTGCCCTAAAAGTCTGGCCACCTCTTTTTGTCATCTCCACTTACAGAATTATTCTTCCTTCCCTACACCCCTTCCTTCTCTATCAGCATAGTAGTTTTTCCAGTGCAGTGCACTGTCTTTAACTCTCCTCATTTTCATTAAAACACTTCTGCTCCCAAGAACCCCTCCTCCTATGCACATCACTTACCCTCTTTAGCTTGCGGAGAATTATATGTAGCTAAAGTCTTTCTTGAGATCACCACGCACTTTTAAGTGCAGCATTAGCAACAGTGAATCTCTGCTGTCTCTCAGTTGTCTAACGAGTGAGTACCAGCTTAGCCCATCACATACTTGCAGCTGAACAGTCAAAACAGAATGAGCCTTATTCTCCTGTTTGATCTGCAGACAACTGATTTTTTTTTATTATTTTTTTTTTATTTTTTTATGTAAGAAAAACCAGGCTGGCTTAAGAAATTGCTTAAACTAGTGTTGAAATCGTGTGGGTTGTGTGTTTCGCAGCACACAGGTTCAATACAACTCAGTAGAGTGGGAGTAATCAGATCTTCAGCCTAGTGATTAAGGTGCTCACATGGAAGACACAAACGAGAGACTGGGTCCAGACCCAGCTCTGCTGACTATGCCCAGTAAATGAGACACACCTGGAACTCCTTGACACTGAGATAAACCAGCAAGGTGTGCCCTATATTTGTACTATGAATGCTCTCACCCTGCCTCTTCTAGATCCCAAACTGTGCCTTGGAAGTGAGGACTGTCTTGGGTCAAGCCTTAGCCAGGGATTGCTCTTTCAGTTTATCAGAACAGATGATGGACTCCAGTACCTGGGAATATTTCCTGGCACTCTCTGTTTTATTACTAGTAATTAAGAAGTAGCATTGAAATATTTTATCTAACGATTGTTTCAGGCAAAGTTCATAACACAGTCTTTGGAATAATTCAGGTCCAGACAACTATTATGGATATTATTTTAAAAGGAAAGCGAGCAAATATACACTTATAAAAATACCACTAAGTTAAGAGATAAAATTGTGTTGATTAAATTAAGGTTGCAATTAAGATTTAATCAATAGTTTCAAATTATTCCACCATCTAAAATATTAAAACAGGTAATCAAAAGAAGTCATGGCACTAGAAGAGATTATTACATTGTAGCTTCAACTTCAGAAATTTAAAGAGGAGCCTTTTGTATCCCAGCCAGAGTCATAACTAATGTGACGTACCAGCTTAGGTAAGGGCAAGCAAAATTATCTACATATTGCAAATGTCATCTCTTTTGGGGGGTTTATACTATTCTAGTTTGCTCAAGGCAGTAATCATTGTATCTTCTTTATTTGGTAACAATCCAGGCTGCCCTTTCCTGCATTAAAGAATTCTATGTTTGCCTATTTTCCTTCCATTTCATAGGTGTACAGAATATAATCTCACATTGAACTGAAGTGGTGCTGTTAATTTTATGCAATGGCGATCTTTCAAAAAGCAATATTTTTAATCCAGAAAGAGCTACTGACACTATAGTGACTGATAATTAGGTGTTAATCTTGCAGCTCCCAGATGGCCCAGCTGTATACACTCACATATACTGCATAGTAAGAGAAAAAACAGAGTAAAAGGAGATTAAATCAAATAACAAATGATTTTGTTTTCAGGCTCTTTAATTCACAAGTCTGTTATTTGCTAGACACTGAAGGCTTAAAATACAGGTTAATTCCTCCATCAGTGTTCAGACGGGTGAGACAGCAGATTGAAATATTTTACTTCCTGTCCCAACAGCCATCTAGAAAAGAAAGAGTGCATAGGTTCAGCTGTTGTTATAACAAATATAAAAGGAGAAAAAAAATCCCACAACTTTTACTATCTTTATTTTATAGGGATTACTCCCAGACTATTCTACCTCAGAAATAATCTTTCATGATTTTATGACAAATTAGATTGAAATATTAAATTAGAAATAAGTCAACCTCTTAACATATCACCTGAATTTCTAGCTAGTGAGTGGCAACTTGTGTTACCACTGTAAAATATTGCTCTGCTCTGAGTTCCCTACTGGCGCTTTCTTTCTTTGATCTGTCAGTTGGCTACATCTGATACAATACTAAGTTCTAGAGATCTGTTTCTTGTTTGGTTGGTGTTTCATTTTTGTCTTAATTAGCATGTTACACTGTGCAAAGTCATATATCTTTAAAAGATCATTTATTATGTCTGATCAGTTTCTTTTATATCCCAAATGTCCAAAGTCAAAGCAGAAAATCCAGCTGGACAGAACTTATTTAGTATAACATTAAAAATCTGAAACTAATTATGTTCTTATAATTTATTTATTTTAAGAGATTCCAGATATTTTAAGAGATTCCAGAATCAGTGGATTTTTGTTTGGTTGGGGTTTTTTGTTTTGTTTGTTTGTTTGTTTGTTTGTTTTGTGGTTTTTTGTTTGTTTGGGGTTTTTTTCCTATGTGGGATTAATGTCAGATAGCCAGGAAAAATCACCTTTGTTTCCTTTCAAGTGCTCTCAAATTTCTCACAAATTTTGTTTTACCATCACTGATTCTGACATTTCAATGGTTTCAATGGGATTGTTTACCATAATAGTTAATAATCTTGTCCAATCTCAGATGTATCTACATTTTATAGCTTCATTTCAAAAAGGCAAAAAACCATTCTATTCTACCTTCTCAATACTCCAACCTTTTTTGAAAATATTGAATTACTGACAATGATTGCTTACTCATTTTATTAGTATTGTTAAATAACTTTTCATGGCAGATCCCTAATTTTATGCTTCAAAATTATTAAATGTACTCTTTTTAGCTTTCTATTCTATATAAGACAAGCTCAGTTGTGACTGATTTATTATGTTTCTTTTTTCTGACTTCTATATCTGTGAAAAAAAAACCAAACAAAAAGCACAAACAACATAAAAGGTTTATATACAAAGTACTGAAAAGACGATTTAGTTTAAATATAGTTACTGTTCTACAAATAATCCCTGTATCCATTTAGTTAGCTACTTTTGGTTTTGGTTTTTTGCTTGTTCGTTTGATTTGGTTTCTTTTGTTTATTTGTTTTGTTTTTTCACCTAGAATCAAGCATTAGGAAGACAGCTTTGCTTTTTCATAGACAGATTTCTTTTAACTTAGCATACTCCTACAGGTTTCAAGAGCATTATCTCTTGAGAGCAGGGACTTCCTGATGCAACATTTTTTACAGTAAAAGCTGAGTTACGTAATTTCACAACCCATACTTTTGGTATGAAAAAGCTGAAAAGTAAACTAATTTTATTTGTGCTGAAAATGGATAATTTTATGATACACAGATAGACTTTTCCCTGTTCAGATCAGCCTGGGAAATATGATGACTTTTTTTTTGTTAAACATTGTGGTTGTTAATGTATTTGTGCCTGAAAGATATCTACATCATCCCTGATAAGAAGTGATTTAAAAAAAAAAATCCTTTTTTGGCAGAAATATTTTATTATATATTATTTATTATTTTATATTTATTTATTTATTATTATATATATTTATTTATTTAATTTATTTATATTATTTATTATATATTTATTATATATTTATTATATTATATTATATAACTTTTCCCTCTTGAGGTTCCTACTACATTTTCAGCTGAAAAAAAAAAAAAGTATTAAAAAAAGTATTTAAAAGTATATACACAAGTATACACACTCTTCCAAGAGGCTTTAGATACAACCTGCATTTTAGTGTTGTAAAAAGTGATAGTCTGCATTATGTTCAATAAAGATAAGATTTTAATCACTGTTATTATTAAATCTACTTAATAATTAACATGGTGAAGTATCCTACATATACATAAGCAATAAATCAACATTTCATTGACTACCCAAAATATACATAAAGTAGCAATCAAATCAAGGTTATTCGTAAGTTTGCTTTCAAATCCTTGAGGATGGAGAACAAGTTACATGAATGCAATATTTAATTTTCTCTCTTTTTTAAAGGTAATAATTTATTGTGTTCATTATACTCTACATTTATAAAAAGTTTCATTTTTTAAAACTAAAGCAAATGTAATAGCTGCTAACTAATCACTACAATGTTAGAGAATACTATGCTTACTGGTTTGAAGGGCTTGATCTATTCAAACATCTTTATCTGGACCTGATCATTACTCTAAATTTCATCACAGACATATCACCTTCATCATACTAGTATGTATGTCACCAAACTAGTAGTTCTATAAATAGGGGCTTCACTTTAAATAAATCAAAGGATTTTGAAAAAAGTCACTATACAAAGATGTGAAAATATAACAGGTAAATGCATAACAGAATATGGCAGTCAGGAAAATAGTGAAAATAAACCGGAAAGCTATGTGGAAAGTTTTATAAAAAGAAAAAGAAATGGAAGTACATTTAATTTAAACTTTGGTTGAAAATTTATTGGATCATATTTTTGTTCATTACTCAATCCTTTGTCCTACTTTTGTTTGATCATTTAATTGAGTATAGTGAGCTACAGCTTTCAGCTTATTTCAGTCCATTTAAGTATGGCAACACGTTCAGATTTAAAGAACCTGTTATAGATGAATACATGGTAGGCTCTGTTTCCTGCCAAGTGGGTCAGAACTGCAAAAAGTGAGAGGTTCAGCATATATTGATTTCAAGTTAAAGGAACAGATTATTCATCAGTTCTGTTAATTTCTTGACCGCAACATTTTTTATAAACATACACTTTTTATAAATCCATTACTTAGCTATAGGCAGTATCACTATACAGAAGTCATATGCATTTTTTTGATCAAGCAATTATTTATATTCCCCCATTTTTTAATCAGAAAGTGTTTTCAAAGTTTTATTTGGAAATATATTGCAAGATACAGTGTTCATTTTTTTTTCTTTTCTTTTAAACTGTAAGAAGATGTACAGGAAGACAGACAAACAGACAAGAAAATGACAGGAGATTGCTTGTTCCTATGACAGGCTAATGAAAGCACTTCATTTTCAAAAGGAGCACAAAGCACAAAGAGGAAATGTATGTGCAATTTACAAGGATTTGAGCAGAAACTGTATACAGAGCTTAACGTGCTATTTGCTTTCTTTAATGTACAAAAAAAATATAGATTACACTTAATAAGCCAGAGGTCTGACAGAAAACTGACAAGTGATAAAAGTCAATGAAAGTGCTTAGACTCCTTGAAAAGCAATGTTACTTAAAGCCAGATCTTGGAAGTCAGTGAGTACCTTTTTAGAGCTATGAACACTAATATGACATATAAACATGCACATACACAAAGACACATGCACACATTCAAAGACTACTAACAGACTGCTATTTCAGGGAATGTATTTTATCTAAAAAAGGATAATAAAAACATTTGGAACAAGTGAAACCTGCATCTGGGTAATTTTCACGTTTCTGTGGTGAAAAATTAGTCCTGACGACTATGTGCAACTCTTTTTGTTCAGCACTCTTTCTATTCAATCTTTACTGTTAACATGCAGTTTATGCCACTAAATAGCCATGAACATATTAGAATAATAATTATATTATATTAATACAACAATAATATAAGAAATGTAATATGTAATAATATATTCCTGTAATTTCTGGTGTTGAGCATTTTACAGAGCCTGCTCAGTATCTTGCTGGAGTAGAGCCCTAGCAGCAGTGCTGAAGCCATCAAATGTAAGAGAATTAGATGACTCCTGCTTTTCTATAGCAAATGGTGTCACTCACCATGACATCATGTGCTAACATCTGCAGTTGCAGACTCCTTTCATACAACTTTCATATGTAAGTCTATGGGACCTGATGATATGCATCCCAAAGTCCTGAGGGAATCAGCTGATGTAGTTGTCAAGCCAGTCTCCATAATATTTGAGAAATCATGGCAGTCAAGTGTAGTCCCTGGTGACTGGTAAAAGGGAAACATCACACCCATTTTTAAAAAGTGGAGAAAGAAGGACCCCAGGAATGACCAACCTTTCAGCCTCACCTCTGTGCCTCCTAGAATCTATGCTAAGG
Organism: Nesoenas mayeri; assembly: GCF_963082525.1. Lineage (NCBI taxonomy): Eukaryota > Metazoa > Chordata > Aves > Columbiformes > Columbidae > Nesoenas > Nesoenas mayeri. The sequence continues at coordinate 86,415,381 of NC_137543.1, forward strand.
GACATGGAAGAAAGGGAGTCAACTCGAGACAACCAATATGGCTTCACCAAAGGCAAGTCCTGCCTGACCAACCTAGTAACTACACCAGTGTACAAAGGAAGAGTATGAATATCATCTATCTGGACTTCTGTAAAGCCTTTGACATGGTCCTTCAAAACATCCTTCTCTCTAAATTGGAGAGATATGGATTTGATGGGTGGACTGTTTGGTGGATGAGGAATTGGCTAAATGGTCACACCCAGAGAGTAGTGGTTAATGATACAACGTCTGGATGGACACCATTAACGAGTCATGTCCCTCAAGGGTCCATACTGGGACCATTATTAACATCTTAATCAACAACCTAGACAGTGTGATCAAGTGCACCCTCAGCAAGTTTGCGGATGACGCTAAGATGAGTGGTGTGATTGACAGGCCTGAGCAACGGGATGCCATCCAGAGGGTCCTGGACAAGCTTGAGAAGTGGGCCAATGTGACCCTCACGAGGTTTAACAAGGCCGAATGAAAGGTCCTGCATCTGGGTCAGGGTAACCCCCAATATCAATACAGGCTGCGGGATGAAAGATTGAGAGCAGCCCTGTGGAGAAGGACTTGGGTGTACTGGTGGATCAAAGGTGAGACACAAGCCGGCAACATTCCCTTGCAGATCTCAAGGCCAATCATATCTTGGGCCGCATCAAAAGGAGCATGGCCAGCAGGTGGAGGGAGGTGATTCTGCCCCTCTACTATGTTCTGGTGAGACCCCACCTGGAGTATTGTTTCCAGCTCTGGAGCCCTCAGTACAGGAAAGACACGGACCTGTTGGAGAGGGGCCAGAGGAGGCAACAAAAATGTTCAGAGGGATGGAACACCTCTCCTATGAGGACAGGCTGAGAGAGTTGGGGTTGTTCAGCCTGGAGAAGAGAAGCCTCTGGGCAGACCTTACTGTGGTCTTTCAGTACTTAAAAGGGTAGTACAAGAAAGATGGAGACAGACTTTATAACAGGGCCTGTTACGATAGGACAAGGGTTAATGGTTTTAAACTAAAGGAGGGGTGATTCAGGCTCAACATGAGGAAAACATTTTTTACAATGAGGATGGTAAAATACTGGCCCAGGTTGCCCAGAGCGGTGGTAGATGCCCCATCCCTGAAGACATTCAAGGCCAGGCTGGACGGGGCTCTGAGTAACCTGATCTAGTTGAAGATGTCCCTGCTCATTACAGGGAGTTGAACTAGATGACTTTTGAAGATTCCATCCAGCCCAAACTATTCTATGATTCTATGAACTCTTGGAAAGAAAAAAAAATGCAGAAGCAGAAGATGAACATAGTATTAATGAAGCATTAATAGCTTTCCACATAAAATCGCATTAGAATCAATTTACCTTTCCCTTCCCTAAAAAAATTTCACAGGCCAGGTATTCATTACATGCAGAAATTAACTTTCAAACACTAGAATTTGCTCTCAAAAACAAACACCAGAAAGACAAGCTAGTTCAGTCTTTTTTGTTGTTGGTGGTGGTTTTTTTTTTTTAAATTAATCCAACTGCATAAGGCAAATGAAGCTTTGGTATAACTGTGGGGTCAGCAGCAGGGATATGGGAGGACAAGAAATCAGCAAAGTAGTGATTGGAGAGAAGAAGCTCTTAGAAAACCATGGATATCTAGGAGAAGATGTCTTACATTGCTGATGAAACAAATCAATAGGAAGGATTCAGGTCAAGTGATGAAATACACACTAGAACATCTAGCCAGAAATAAGTTCTAGAAGCTGTCATAAAAGCAGTTTCAGATGAGGTAGATGGAGAGGGAGATAAAGCAGTATAATCTGTGTATAGATGGAAAAAAATATGAAAGTGGTTTATTTAATCCATCTGTTTAGAAATGGAAGCTGTGTATTGTTTGTGGAGGGGAGCAAAGAGGGTCAGCAGTTATATGGGAGACAGGAGAAACATCTTGAAATTACTGACTGAGGAAGCCTATCTGTTTGTGAAATTAGTTGCTTGTGCTTATATGCCCATTCATATGGTATGAAGTTCTAACCAACTTTCTACTTTGTCAACACATTATTATCAATATTACAGGTGAATGTGATGTAGCCATAATGCAATCCAGGCTGTTAAAATAAAGTAGTAATGGTTTTCCCCCTAAATATGATATTGTAGTTTATTTCCAGTCAATATCACACCTTTTTCTTCTTAGCTTGAGTATTCCTGGAGTTTTCTTTTAGACTAGAATGACAATATAGTGTACTGACTGCTTTAGTTGAATTAATCAGCTGATTAATTAATTAATTAATTAATTAATCAGCTCTGCCTCAAAAAAAGCAAAAATTTCTCCATTTGATGTACAGATTATTGACTCAGTGAGCTGATGAAACCTTTAGTGTTGATTTACTTATATGGTAACTTCCAAGTGTGATTATTTAGCAAAGCTTCAAAAAGCATATAAATAGTAGTCAATATTTTAAAGGCAAAAAATATAGAAAGAGCTACCAAATATTTCCACAATAAATAACAATCATTCTATGGAGAATATGTAGTGAAGTTATTCCATGATAGATTTATTCATCCTATTTTTCTATTTTTATAACTTTCTTTTTTGGTATTTATTTTATATATTGGCTTTGGGAGCATCCTGTTTTAATTTGCCTTGCAAATTAATTTTGCAATAAAATCATCAACATCAAACCATTTCATCTGATTAGAACCTTAACTGTAATGTGGTTTTTTTTAAAAAATATAAGCTAAAAACCCCTAACAGTAAATATTCTAAACAAACTGTATTTAATGGTGTTTTGGATTTCATTTTATCAGGCAAGCATGAAGGAGCACATAGTGTGTTAGTATCTCTATTCGACATTTCTGTCCTTCCATTACGACATCCATCTTCTTCAAGTAAATTGATATTTCTACCCAGTCATGTAGCTTTTGCTCTATATCAGTAGCAATTACTGATATTTTATTTATTAGGTGAACTCCAATGTGCATTTTAACTGCCTTTATCCCCTGGCACAATTATATTCCACAATTTTACACAACAGAATGGAAATCAAGGCTCTGAATCTCAGCTATTGCACTGACTGGTCATAATAACTTGAATGACTTCATACACCTGCCACATAGCCAGGGTACAAGCTTGGATCAGCACTTCACTGTGTAAACACATAGCCCAGTAATACTGACACTGCTAGTAGCAGTCCATAAGCTTTTTATTGAGCTTGTAAGTCCTGAGCACAGAGGCTTGTCAGACATGCTCTGACTAAACTTGTCTTGACTTGCCTGTAGCTTTATTTTACTTCTTTTAGCTGTAACAGTAATTTCTCTAATCAACAAGTATCTATGGCTAATTTGCTTTACTTTTGTTTATCTTTGTATGCTACAGTTGAAGTGTTAGATTGCAGTAATAAGCAATCTATCTGTCTATCTGGAATATTTACAACTCTAGCATAATGATGTAGTAAAGACAAATATAGGCCTGGTACAATAACAGAGGCTTTGAAAAATGGAGGCACAAGATGGGGTGTAGAGGAGTCTTGTGGGATGAGAAGAGCTGTGACACAGGCTTGGTGTTGGAGATCCTACAACCACCATCAACTCTCCAGTGGTCAGTTAAAGAAATGAAGACCCAGGGCTGGTCACACCTAGGTTTAGTGGTAACAAAGAGAAGAAATAAATAGTACCTGACGTGTAAAATCCATCCTATCTAGTAGATTTGAATGTAATACAGAACCATAAAACAAAAGAGAGATCAAGGTACAAAAGCCTGCTAGCAAGCATTTGAAAATGACCATAGGCATAAGAAAGGAAGGGGAAAAACAGAAAAGAGAGAGAGAGTGGAAGAGAAGAAGAAGAAACGGTCAACATGAACATCACAGTCCTCCAAAAAAAGAACTCCAAATGCTGGTCACTAATAGTAGTGATCTCCACCACCACCAACAGTGTGAAACCACCAACTTCAGGACCTAGAGCAACAGAGGAAGGATGAGCATAACACCCAGAAACTAAGCAGTAAGCTACAATTTTAATTATATTTTTGCTATTCTTGCAACTTTTTCTGTATGTGAGAACTCTACCTACATTACTGTTCTTTCTTTTTCCTGTAATAATTGTATCTAGACCATTAAGATGATACTAACAGTAAGTTGTTGGCTTTAATTATCTATTTCTAAAGTGTGCCTCCTTTTTGCCCTTAAACAATATTTTGAATGCCACAAAAATACTTTTGCACTGACGTTTGTAAATTCCATATAGGAAAAAGAATCTGTTGTATTTTTTATTCTAACTGGAGGGCTATAAAATCCTGTTCTGAATGAAACATTAGCAATCACAGAACAGTTGTGGTTGAAAAGGGCCTCTGGAGATCATCTAGTCCAACCCACTTGCTAAAGCAAGTTCACCTAGAGTAGACTGCACAGCAATGCATCCAAGCAGGTTTTGAATGTCTCCAGAGAAGGAAACTCTACAACATCTCTGCGCAGCCTGTTCCAGTGTTCTGTCACTCTCAAAGTAAATAAGTTTCTCCTCATGTTTAGATGGAACCTTCTGTTTCAATATGTACCCGTTGTCCCTTATCCTATTGTCAGACACCACTGAAAAGAGTCTGGTCCCGTGCTCTTGACATCCGCCCTTGAGATATTTCTAAGTGTAAATAAGGTCCCCTCTCAGCCTTCTCTTCTCCAGGCTAAAAAAAAACCATCTCTCTCCGTCTTTCCTCATAAGAAAGCTGGTCCAGACCCCTAATAATCTTTGTAGCTCTCTGCTGGACTTTCTCCAGTAATTTCTTATCCTTCTTAAACTGGGGAGGCCAGAACTGGACACAGTACTCCAGACACGGCCTCACCAGGGAAGAGTAGAGGGGAGGATAGAGTATTAACAGCATCCCTGACAAAGCAACCTACATGTCTATTCAAATGAGTTCCTACATGTATTTTACAGTTGGCTGTCAATTCAACCTCTGTAATTCAACCTCTGTCCTGGTTTTATTTAGGACAAGACCAGTTCTCTTTTAGTGAATTTTCCTTTCAGTTAAGTTCTTTTAAGTAACTGCAATTTTCTGAAATTGGCTGCATGTTTTTTGACACTATTTACTCCAGAGCTGATAACAGTAGCAATGGTATGCAGGAGAGGCTCAGGTTTAGACTTATTGCTCTGGCAGCCAAGGTTTCTGATAAATTTTGTACATCCTGTAACTGAGAGGGGCATATTTGCAAGGAGGGGCAGACAAGAACTGGTGACTAAAATTGACCAACTAAGTATCCCATCCCATACATCATACACCATATAAAAATGAGAGATCTGGAGGGTCTCTCTCTCTTCAACCATGGCCGGCATGGACCCTGCCTGTCATGCCTGTGATCCAAGGCCTCATTCCAGACCCTACATCTCTGAATTCAGTTCTGGTTTACTGTGGAGTCCAGCCCAGGACTTCTGGACACCTGCCCTGCAGCTGCTGGAGCAACAACATCTCTGCCAAGAAATTCAATATCGGTTTTCTATAGTTTGTATTATTTTCTCTGTTTATTAGTAGCATTAGTAAAGCATTTTAAAATTTTCTAACTCATAAGTCTCTCCTGCTTTTCCTCCTATTATCTTTCCTAGGTGGGGAGAGCGGGGGGTTAACAGAGAGTGTCTGCCACAGTTTGTTGTAGCCCTGCAGTAAACGGTGAAAACAAAAGCAAAAAATGCAAAATTCTATAACAACATAGCTGAAGTTAATGAATGTTTCCCTCTGCTGTAGTTATGCTTATGTTTAGCCTAATTTTGAGGTTATTTATCAAATTAACATCCTTAATACATGTCCTTTATCACAATTTTTTCAGCGCTATGTTTCTGCTCATGGTCAAAAGCCTATATAAACAACCTCAAATATTTTTGTAAAACATACATGTACCATCAGCATTTTTCAGTTTCCCTCTTTAAATTATTAGGAAGTTAGTCAATCTGTTTAACACCTTTTTGAACTGTGTTCTAGTTTAGAAAACTAAATCAAATAGCATAAATGAATTTTCCAAAGAAACAGAGAGAAATTGTGTGAGATAATATTTGCATTCCAAAGTTTCTTGATCTTGCCAGATGAATAGCATCCCACACAGAAAAAAAGGAAATAGGCACAACAGTCTTACAGTTTCCTAAAGTTACTGCTTCTTGTGTTAAACAAGGTCAAAAAATGAAAAAAAAAAAAAAAAAGGAAAATGCAGCATTATGTTAATATCAGTACGTACTTACACAAGATAAAGGAGATAAATTAAGGTCAATCACATTGTAAAAGTAGCATTTCTTTATGTGGGAGCAGCTGCTTTCAGAAGACAAATACTAGATGCTTTTCAAATTCACCAGAATTTAAAAATCCATCCTTACTTTATTTTTAATACATCAGTAGGATATGAATTAGCATAAATCTTTAATAAGCAAGCTACTAGACTAAAAGTTATAGCTGGTAGTACAGGGACTTGCTAGCCCCAGGAGAGAATGAGCAATATGTTGTGTCTGGGCAACAGTATGGGATTAGTCTATAGTGGCACTATCTCATTTTTCTTCAACACTTAGGAGCCAGAGTAGCACATCTTGCATATTGAAACTGTAGGTAGTGGAGTGCACTCCTACATATACATCAGTCCGCATGCACATGGGTTATCCCAGGATGCAAGTTTCTCTTCCTCTAAGACTGCTTCAAGTGGAGTTTTCTGTCTGGGCCCAAATCTTCAGGGCTATTTAATATAGCAGGTTAACAGATACCTCACAGTTGGATAAATGAAAGAAAAATAAACAAACAAAACAACACAGAACTTCAAACAATATTCAACAATTCTTCACAAGGAAAATATGCATTCTCTGAAGCTTTTTTGCTGCCTGCTACATTTAAGGTGTCTGAAGAAATTTATAAATATTATAACTCTTCTTTTTTAAAAAATATTTAGAAAGTAATTTGCAGTGATAATTGTCAGTCACACAAAACAAGTGCAATCAGCTTGCCATTTTACATAACATATCCACACAGCTCTATCTCACAAAGGCATCACAGCTGTTCTGTAGGTTAGTTAAGGCGGATTTTGATATGCAGTTAAGCAGTCATCTCTAATTCCTCTCAAATATTTTTATTTAATCCCTGCTTACATATGGATACTATTTTTTCAAAATATATTTTTACAGTCTTCAACAGAGAAACATCCATGTCTCTCATTGCCACTTTCCTGCCACTTTCCTCCTTAATAATTTGCTTGATATTAATTTTTTTCCTATATGTTACAAATTTCCTACCCAGGCTTGGACAGTTTATCAAAGAAATCCAAGTCAGAAAGAAGTATACAGGGCTGTGGAAAAACATTAATGTTGCCACAAGGAAATGAAAAGAGTGTTGGGATGACATTCTTCAGGAAAAAGTTCACAAGAGAAACTCCATTCTCATCTTGCTTCCATGAACATATAGTACATAACATAATTAACTGTTTTCATGTTTGCAGGTGATGTAGTGTTCCCAGGCTGTGGTAGGAGCTACAGCTTTGTATGTGAATGTTATTTTTCAGGTTTTATATACATATAGCAGTTTTATTTTTTTCTGCATTGTAAAGAAAGGTACCATAAAAACGGGAAAAGTGGACTATTTCAGCATATGATATTTGAACACAAATTAATTTTTTTTAGACTATCCATTTGTTGATTTTTACAGTTACATTTGCAAAGCCCAAACTGGTTTTGAGTGCTTTTAGTACAGCTATGTTCATGTTTTATACATGTCACGTAAATGAGTAGCTGCCTCTCTTGATCTGTACTGTTACTATAATATTACCATAAAGACAGTAAATCTCTAAGATTTTGAAGTATAGAAAACTAATTTGAGTGTTTCATGAAACACTAACTACCTTCTAGGATAAAGAAGATGGAGCCAGGCACTTCTCAGTCATGTTTAGTGACAGGACAAAAGGCGATGGTCACAAACTGAAACACTGGAAATTATATTTAAACATAAGATAAAGCCTTTTTATTCTGAGGGCTGGACTAGCTGATCTCCACAGGTCTCTTCCAACATAAGTAATTCATGAATTTGTGGTTCTAAGATGAAAGTAAACCCAAATCTAGCAACAAACACAGATAACTATTGAAATATTCAGAATTTAATTCAGAACCAAACAATTTCATCTCTAAATGAGACTTTTATCTATCACTTCCATATATCAAAAATCAATCCCAAGCTTATTCAAAATAAATATTTACTGCAAATCTTTGAGCGATTTTTTGTAATTTGATGTAATGACGGAAAGACACACAGATACAATATTGGCCAGTTAGTATAGTGTATCTGAAATGTCATTCTTGGAGATGTGTTTGAGTCACATAATAGAAATAAACTTTGTGACTTTGTGTTACTGATACGTATAAGTATGCATAAGAGTCATAAAAGAATTCTATGGAAGAAAGAAACCCATATATTTTTTGCCTGGAAAATAAATCTAGAACTTAGAGTTTTAAATTACTACAGTTCAAGTAATATTGCAGTACAAGGTGAACAGCTGAGAAAAATCAAATTGCTGAATAAATTATTCCATCCCACCAAAAAATATGTTCCCAATAAAATGCTTCTATTTTGCCAAACATAAGTTGCTTGCCAACTTGGGGTTTAGTTTTAGAGCTCTTTAAATTATAGATTCCATATTTTTTGTAATACTTAACAGATCGTAAATCTTATACAAACTGTGTTCATTAAAGAACATATGAGTTGGCAGCTCAGTGAACATAAAGATATTTTGTAACTGATTTTTTCTTTTTTTTTTCTCTTTTTTTTGTTTTTTTTTAACTTGGGCAAGGTGCATTGTTAGTCAAGAGTCATTTTGTTTTAAAGGTATATTCTTTTAATTATAGCAGGGTGAGGTAAATTGCAGTATCTGCTGGGATTTCTAGACAGGAGAGATACACATAGATTTAAAAACAAAACAAAACAAAACAAAAAAAAACAAACAATGAAACAAAACAAAGTGGAGTAGACAAGGTTTCTCCAAAAATTGACCTCCAAATTATACTCAGTTCTTGAAATCCCCAGTTTGATAAGTCAGTCTTTTTCAGCCTCATATATAGCAGAATTGTAGCATATCCACAATCACATGATCCTCCATATCCTGCAAAAACAGCCAAGTTACTTGCTAAGTATATTACCAGCAAGTTCTAGCTTATTACTTAATATTACTTCATAATTGATGGATTTACTATAATTGAAAGGTTTTGAAGATCACTGGGCAGGGGGTGATATGCTGGCATATTTGAAGGTGCTTTGGATGCAAGACATTGGTTTGTGTTCTTAAATATTAATTACTGCATAGTGTTCTAGTTATTTTGTAATGAGAAACCACACTGATAGTGACTATGTTTCATTTTTCCCCTTACCAAGTAGAAAGAGTGCCAACTCAAAGGGTAAACAATTCAACAAGCTCTCAAGAAAAAGCCATTCTGAACTCTGAATTGAAGTTAGGCCTCTTGAATGGAAGCTTAGGGAACCTAAATAAGAGGGAACTTGAGAGACAAAAGGCCTCTGGTCGGTCCTTCAAGTTCTATGTAGGTTTCAATATTTTGAAGGCTGGAATTCCTAAAGGTTTATTCATCCTTTATGAAAAAAAAATCACATGGAGATGGATCCAGCAGGATAATGTGGCCATTATCTTTATTGCCTTTAATTTTTATCATATCCCAGGGTCATCCACCGAGTCCCATCTATGAGTGTCCTAGATCCAGAATGGAGGAAAAGAGGAATTAAGACAAGTCAGTGCTGGAGAGGGTAAAATGACAATGCTAGACACAGATGTGCCCTGCAGAGGATGTCCAGCATCTATGTTCTCTTGATTACTACAAAAAAGGGTTCAAATGTGAGGTGTCTATTGCAACACTTCAGAGTGGTCCCTGGGACAGTCTAACTCCTTGCCTAAGCTAGGAAATTCTTCAGCAGAGAATTAACATGTAGCAAAACTGTGCCAGGGCCTGCTTTACAATTTTAATATAGTTGCTATTTTAATTACATTCTCGTACCTGGGAATGTATAGTTTACTAATACAGACACAGACTTAGAGGTTAGTTTTACAGTGTAAAGGGGGCACAAATTGACTGAAGACCCAAATTTGTCAACAAGTGGTTGAACATCAGAAAAAAGAATTCAGGGACATTAGAGTAAGATTTAAGGACCATTTAAGGCTACATGTAGGGTTCATAAATTACCCAAGGCTCAATTAAATTAAAATAATAAGTTTTTTTAACATGAAAGTATAATTAATTCACCACAGTAATCTGAACTCCTTCTGATTCTTCCTCCACAAATGACTTCTGTTGGTTATTGTTTGGAATTAACATTTCAGTTACAATGAGATTTTAAGCAGATATTAGAAAGAGCAGATTAAATATGTCACATACTGTTAATTTCAGTACAAGAGACAGAGGCAAATAACTCTTTCTTCAAATTACCAACAGTATGTGGTGGCATTATGAAGAATTTAAAAATCTGCTGTGGCAGGCGCACTTCTCCCTGCAACTCCTGCTGAAAGCACCAGAAAATTATGGACTGATAGAACACTATGGTCACGTATGTACACCTTGGTCGACTGAGGGGCCCTTGGACAATGGAATGCTTCAGCTGAAAGAAGTTTCTGGACCACTACTGTAACAACCAGAAGCTAAGATTCAACTAGAGTATAAATGGAGCCCACAGGAAACCCCCTTGGAGATGATCTTCCTTGGAGCAGCAGGTCTGCAGCTGAAGACTCTCCTTAGATGTGGAACACTGTTTTAAGGAAATGTCCTTGAGGAGTGAGAAACCTTGCCTTATTTGTGAATGATTCTATATTCTGGGTTACCCTTGAGCATCCTCATTTTTTATCAGTTAATGAATGTGCATTTTGAATCATCATTCTAAAGTTTTGGGATACCCTAATTTGAATCAGCAGTGTAGTATTTGGATTCCCAACTGGTATCTGCATTGCTGATTTATGTTGTTGTCAGAGTGTGAATTATTTTGGATAAACCTTGTTTCTATTTGGTTCTTCGCTAAACAATTCTGGTTAGAACAAAGTCCCTCTGGAGCTCATTGCCTGTCTAAACTGATTTTAGGGCGTTTCCGCAACACCTACCCATTTTAGTAATCACATTTAGTGATAACTAACCTATCGTGTCCAAGATCTACCTCCATAACCTTTTTAGCTTAACTAGCTTATCAAAGTATGAAATCATAGACCAAGTGAAATGAACTAATTGAGAAGTAATCATTGTTTCTTTTATTTACAATCCAGGTCCTTAAACTGTTGCTTAATACTCTCTTACTTCCAATGGACTGTACTCATTTTACTTACAAATTCAGTATCTCAGGAAGGGAACTTGCATTGTCAACAATTCTGCTTAGGGCTATTAAAATTATTAGTAAAACTAGAACCTCCTATAGTAATTATACCAGAGAACATTGCAGTCTGGAAATCAGCATCTGTGTGACCGAGGCCTGTTTGAGTTAAAAATCCATGACAGCACTGGCTGATGTCTTTTTTAAAAATAACAAAGCAAGTCCGTATCTGAGCAGGGCATTGATCCCAGAAGATAACATAATAAGTTTCAAATAAAACTGTCCAAAATTATGATCGGTATGGTGGATTAAAAGAATAAAGTGACCACAGAGGGACTTCTGTGGTCACAGCATGAATGTTTCTGCGTTCTGCACATAGGTACATGGAAAGCAATAAGACTCTATATATTCAGGAACAGCATGGACTTTAAAAGTGTTAAAAATCTTTATTTTCCAATTATTTAAAATTCCATTTTAGATTAGCTTGACATATACAAGAAAAAAGGTTTAGTATTGTCCCTAGAATGCATTTTCAGAGCTACATATAGAATAATTATTCTTAAATTTACTACCACACTGTGGAAATGTAATGCATAAGCACAGAATCTTTTTATGAACAGCATAATGTAACAGAGGGCAGGTAATAAAGAAAGTCCTGTACAGTGTATATCCTTTTAAAAAGCAAGGGCCTCAAGTGGGATTTTAAATCACAAATAGTTTAAAAACACAAAGAAAAAGAAAAATAAAACAAATCAGTCCAAATACACAGGTAATCTTACTTTTAATACACTTTAATATACACTACCTGTCAGCTAAAATGCGAAGGAAAATATCAGATTTCTATAAAGTCCAAATGGCTGGCTAAAAATCAATAAATCAATCAAATAATTTAAGGCAAGGTAGGTAATTATTAGGAAAGTTCAGACAGATCTAGGGCTGCTTTTAAATATTGCCAAATAAGTTAATGCTTTGGGCAAAATCAGCCAACATTTATTTGTTTCTTTTTGTTCTAGAGCGCATATAAACAAAACCAACTGTGTTTTGCTTAAAACATATTGTAATTTTTTAAATAATAAAAAACTTCCAGTTTTTTCTCTCTAAAGAACATTTATTTTGGTAGTTTATGTGAGTAAGGTATAGTTAATGGTATTTTTTTTTCTATAGGTGCGTAGGGTTGTGTTCAAGGAAAGTTTTAGATCAAGTCAATCCAAGGGGAAAGCTCTACCTTCAGGTTAAAATTTATTTCTAATTCCTGATATGTTTAGAAAATAATAATCAGTTTCTACTCTTTCCTACTGTGAACAACTTCAGCTGCCAGAGCTACAGCAAAAGTAGAGCAAGAGATGTGTGAAAAAAAGCATGAGCTTCCTCAATTGCTTCTGCAGACCTCAAAGAAGAACTGCAGGTTTGTAATGGTAAGATGAATGTCATCAATAGCTGAAAGAACCTTAAAAAGAAAAAGTCAAGGAGCAATTTATGGCCCAAATAGCTTGCAATTACTTCTGCTAGCCAACATGTACAGAAAGGTTGCTTGTCAGCTCCCTAGGAATTGCTTCCGAGCTATTAATTTCATTTTTCTGCATTGTATAAGCTATTTTCCATTCTTTTCTTCACCTGACACTGATGGGACATTGGAAGAACTAACAAACAACTCTTCCAAATCTTCTCGTTTCTTCCCCTGTAGTATAAAAATAAAATGCCATCACTGTTATTTTTCTGTATTAGAAAGTAGAAGGAGAAAGTATTGTAAAGAAAGAAACAGGTTTTTAATATGTGGCCTGTGGTGAATGTAGGGGGGTCAATATAGTGTTATAATATTCTAAAACGAAAGACAGCCAAGAGCAAATGTGCAGAAGGAGGACTATAAAAGAGAGAGTGGTACGTTCAGTGTGAAGAATAGGTGCTACAAGAGTGCATAACAAAGCACTGGAGATGGCTAAAACTGAGAGGAGTGGCTAATACAAACACAACTTAAGTTAAAGTGAAAGAAAAATCGGGGGGAAGAAGAAATAAATAGTAGCAATGTGATATAAGACAATGATGTAGATAAAAGAAGCAAAGACAAACAAAATGGTAATTGCATTTCAGACAGCAGAGGATCTTAGCACTATGACCATCCAAGCCTTTGGTCTAACTGGAAGTATATTTGTTAGAGCTCTAACTTTATGCAACACAAAGAACTAGAACAAACTACTTCATGTCCTGTAAGAAGGCTGAGCTCAAAACCTTAGACAGCTTCCCTTACAGCGCATGTAAGCGGTAGAAAAGGATGAAAGTCAGTTTTACGCTATGGTTGAAAAGTTGCAATATAAGACTAAATGTAGTTCTCCCACAATTCAAAACAGGGGATGAATTTTTTTTTTTTTTTTCTTTTTGTATTACTTTGGGCTCTTTTTTTAGTTCTACTTTAAGTAATATTAATCTTCTTTAGATTTCAAAAGGAAAAGTATTCAGCTACCAGTCCCAACTTTGGGTTTAACACTATCTGGGCTAAACATAGAAAAGTTGTCACTGACAGAATGGTCCTAGAAGACACTTTTATATAAAAGTCATTTTACAGTAAGGTTACACTTATTCTTCTCATCTAGTGCAGAATAGTTTGACATCAAGCATTGTGGCAGGTGGGAAAGAAAAGCACAGAGGAAAAGGAAACAGAAAACATTTGTACTCTGTTTTACAAGGAAACTTCAAACAGCTGTCAGCATGGGAGCTGTAATAGCTCCCAACTCAGAAGTTTTGTGCTCTGACTAGTACTGAAAATTGGGGTTTGTAACAAAGAAGGCAAAAAAACAAAGTAATGTGACTGGACAAAGAGAGATAATTCCTGAAATTCAGCACCTGGCTGCTGCTGTGGCAACTGAGCTTCAAGAACAGGGAAATGCAGTTTGCATAATCAGATCGAACCATCAGTAACAAATAACGTGATCTACAGGAGTCTGCATAGTTAGTTAAAACCCAGCAATCCCTGGACTAGCATTTCACTTGGCAGTATTTATCCTGCTAGCAGCATCCAGTGGTCTCAGGCGAATTCTTTTTTTTGTCACTATCATTTCTGTCTTTGAGGGGTTGCCATACCCATATTTTATTCACTTAAGCTTCTGTTTTTGCTGAAAGGTAATATAGCGATGTTTGTCTATGCCTCACCCTGCCACGGAGCACATTTCAGCCTCTGGCAGATGTCATTTCCTAGTAAAAATGAAACCTCATGCTTAGCTGTGTCTTTGCAGAACTCTGCATGTGACAAGTCAGGCTGGAAACAGTGCTCATCAAAATGCAGGCAAATGGAGCAGATACTTGTGCCCAACAGCAGTGTGTAACAGTGGTTTTGCTAGTTAATTCAGATCCCAACTTGCATGCCTATGAAAATCCACCACTGTGCCTTTCACATACTGGAACTGGTTTCTAAGGTGCCCTGAAATTACAATAAAGGCTAGAGCAGGGAATTTAAGCACTCTGTACTACTTTAGTATTACTGCTACAATGCAATACAGTCAACAGAGCAACATACTGCAAGACTTCACTGTTTTGATGATAAAGGACACAGATTCAATTCCCAGGAATGATTTCAGTAAAATTACTATGACACCTTTATGGTAAGTATTACTTTCAAATAGTAACCACTAGATATGATCTCTATTTCTCACTGTAAACTGGTTTTATTAAAGAGTTCATCCTAAGCAAGAAGAAATATCTCATAGGTAGACCATATAAGCAAAGATCAAATCACTGTCTAGTAGGAAAGACCTCAATTAAACTCTTAAAGGAATTGCCTTCACCAATGGTAGTTGTTACAAACAAGTATAAAGAAATGAGCATTAACTAGAAGAAGGTATGGAAGCATATAATAGGCCATCGCCAATAACATTAATTTTTTCAAAAAATTGCTTTTTCTCTGGATGCAAAGCCCACTTCTTAAAGGAATAGTAACAATAAGCAATGGAAACATGGAATACGTATTATTGATGTATTAAAAACAACGGAATCACCTGAGAATGGTCTTGTGGGAATTTGGACTTTTCCCCCAAAAAAGATATCGGGATCAGTAGCCCAACTGAAGTTCATCTACAGCAATGCACGCAGCAAGGGCAGCGAACAGGAGGAGCTGGAAGCCATTATGCAGCAGAAAAACTGTGATATAGTTGCCATCACAGAAACATGGTGGGATGACTTGCACGACTGAAGTGCTTCATTGGATGGCTATCAACTCTTCAGATTGGGTTAGACAAGGAAAGCAAGCAGATGGGGTAGCCCTGTACATTAAGGAGTGGTTTGATTGTCTAGAGCTCAATGATGATGATAATAGGGTTGAGTCTTGTTTACCTAGACTTTACTAAAGTTCTCCTGACATTCTGCAGGAGAAACTGCCTGCTTTTAGTTTGGATGGGCATACTCTTCACTAGGTAAAAATATGGCTGTATGGCCAAGCCCAAAGACTTGTGGTGGAGTTAAATCCATTTGGCTGCCAGTCACGAGTGCTGCTCCCCAGGGCTCAGTATTGGGGCCAGTTCTGTTTAATCTCTTTACCAATGACCTGGATGAGGGTATGAAGTGCATCCTCAGTAAGTTTGCAGATGACACTGAGTTGGGTGGGAGTGTTGATCTGCTAGAATGTAGGAAGGTTCTACAGAAGGATCTGGATTTACTGGATTGATGGGCTGAGGCCAATTGTATGAGGTTCAAGAAGGCCAAGTGCTGGGTCCTGCACTTGGTTCACAACAACCACATGCAATGCTACAGGCTTGGGGAAGAATAGCTGGAAATCTACCTGGCAGAACAGCACCTGGGAGTGTTGATCAGCAGCTGGCTGAACATGAGCCAGCAGTGTTCTCAGGTGGCCAAGAAGGCCAAGAGTATCCTGGTTTGTGTCAGAAATAGTGTGGCCAGCAGGACTAGGGAACTGGTTGTCCCACTGTACTCAACATTGGTGAGGCACCACCCTGAATAATGTTTTCAGTTTCGGGCCCCTCACTATAGGAAAGATATTGAGGTGCTGGAGTATGTCCAAAGAAGAGCAACAAAGCTAACAAAGGGTTTGGAGCACAAGACTTATGAGGAGTGGTTGAGGGAACTGGGGTTGTTTAGCCTGGAGAAAAGGAGGTTGTGAGGAGACTTTATCTCTGTCTACAACTACCTGAAAGAAGGTTGTAGCATGGAGGATGTTGGTCTCTTCTCTCAAGTAGCAACTGATTGGAAGAGAAGAAATGGCCTCAAGTTGAAGCAGGGGAGGTTTAGATCAATATCAGGAATTTTTTTTTTTGTGGAAAGGGTTGTCAGGCATTGGAACAGGCTGTCCAGGAAAATTGTTCAGTTACCGTCCCTGGAGGTATGTAGAAGATAGATCAATGAGGTTCTTAGTGTTAATATTTGGGCTCAATGATCTTAAGGTTCCTTTCCAACCAAAATTATTCCATGATCCTATGATTTATATAAAAATATTCACAAAACAAGTGAAACTCAAATCTGAAATAGACAGCTATTTTGAAAATTGACATGAACCACCTGAAAAGAAAGTCAGCCACAAGGATGCAATAAAATAAATGTGAGTTGCCTTTAATATCTCCATGGTGATAGTCATAAAGCTTATGTACCACTTCTAGGCAATTAGTTACATTTGTTAATATGGGAAACACAAATGACTAATGTTTTGTAATTTGAGAAAACAACCCCCTGAGCTAATTGTTTCAGAGACTTAGGTGTTCACAAGATAATTAATTAGCAATTGCGTCTGGCATTAGTGTCATTTAGTAATCCCAGCAATACTTTCTATTTATACAAGTATCATGATTGACTATTTTCTCCATAAACGAGATGACATTATGGAAAGTTACATCTTAGAAATAGTTTATTTATGAAGAATGATTTATTCTTCCTAGTGACAGAGATTAAACACTTCTTTCAGGACCTCACTCTTTATTTTGAGCAACCTCTCTCCTTCCTCCTCCTAAGCCTAACTGACATACACATACAACTGGAGGCATATTTCTAATTAGAAATGATTACGGCATTAGAAGCTCCCTCGAGATGGAAGTGGTGAGTGTGAACTATGCTGTCTGATGGGGAGAGGTTGAAATCACCAGTTAGGACACTTCAGCAAATTCTGGATTGCCTTGTAAATTTAAATCGAATGGCAATACCCTAATCATTTTCAAGACAAGATGGGATACTCAAAATTTTGTTGAGAATATTAAAATCCTTATGCCAGTTTAAGTCTAACCTCAAAGGTTGCTCAGTATTTGACTTCATATTTTATTATAATTCTGTAATAAATATCTGAGGAAGTATTTATATTTGCCTAAGTTTCACTTTATTTGGAATCCTCTCTCACACTGAATTTGACCTTCACAAATTCTATTCCATAAGGGGTGACCTTTAGATTAACCTCCTGTGTAAAGAAGTGACTGTGTTATCTGATGCTTTTCATTCTGCAAGTTACTAAACCAAACCCACATTAATAATTTCAAATATCTTTTATAAGTATCCCATTTTGTTAATGTGCTCTAAACAAAATAACATATTTTCTAATATGTTCAAGGTCTCAAGAGTACTTTTCATTGTTTATTTCTTAATAACCTCAAAAAAATAAAAACTTTTTGTTACATGCAGACTTTTTTCCCTGTTTTTGTCAGAAATATGAGCACATTTGGAGTCAAAAGAAGAGTTTCATGAACATAAATTCAACTTAAGTATTTCTCTGTTCCATTAAAATGTTAATCACTTAATGCATTTCATTACAAGCATATCAGATGCCTAAGAAAATAGAAAAAAATATTTAGTGTCAGAAATATGCACGTTACTGTTGAGTCAAATGCTGGCAATAACAAACCAATGACATATTTAGAGTGTGTTCTTTAAAAAATATCACTTCAGAAAACTTGCAGTTTTGAAACATGAAAAAGTAACACACATAAATTGAACAAAAGTGGTTCTGAGTTGATACAGGTGAAAAAAAAATCACCCTGTGGACTATGATGCATTAGAGGTGATTGGCTACACAGGCCATGCAGTCTCCATACTTTTCAATATTTTTAAGACCAAGATGGACAAAGCCCCAAGCAACCTTGTCTGACCCTGTAGCTGACTCTGCTTTGAGCAGACAGCTGGATGAAAGAACTCCTGAGGTCCCTTCCAGGCTGAGTTACCCTTTGTTTCTAAGAAAACTGTTCCTATTACCCAGTTTTGTCTACTAGTGAGAAACTATCATGCAGTATAAAGATTCAGTTTATATCTCTACTCGGAGGACCTCCAATCAATGATTAAATATAATTGGTTTAGGTAAATAGATAGAAACTGCACCATGTGTGTGTCTCTGTGAGTATAAATACCTAAGGTTTTTAGAATGTGTATGTTTGAGACTGAAATACCATGAGCTAGTAGTTTCTCCATAATATTTTGAAGCTGTCATTAAGGTACTGTAACCAAAGTTCAGAGAACCAGAAACATATACCAAAAAAAAAAAAAAAAAAAAAAATCATTATATTAGGTTACCCATAAAGGTTATTATTCTGTAGTTAGACAGTGAACAACAGTTCACTCTGGTCTTTATTTTGCATACATTTTGCTGATTTATGTTAAATTCATGGACTATGGCCACTATATGAACTAAAAATAAATACTATTAATTGATTCTTAAGTATGTATCGATATTATGTAGAATCCTTGTTTCATACATCTGCTTAAAGTGTAGGCAAATGTATCACAGTAAATCTTAAGAGTTTTTTCTATGTATAACACACTATTTTAAGTTGTCTCAAAATTTGCTTACTCCTGTGGGTACCGCAAACGATGACGTCACCCTCCAGGAGCCTGCCCAGCTACAAGAAACTTGGCCAGCTATAAGCAATAGGAGACCTGTCCCACGGGGATCCTGCCTGGCTACAGGCAGTGGGAGGCAAATCAGGGCCTGTTCAGTGCCTCACGGGACTGGTGTGCTGGGATGGGGAGCATGTGCAAAGGTGCAAACCAGGCACTATAAAAGACCGTATGACCCCGTGACACGTGCATACGACACAGAGACCTCCACCACCGACCGGCACCACGTGTGCACCTCCCAGGGATGTAAGGGACAGCACCTTGTGAGTGACGGATAAGCTGCCTCTCTGGGACGCACCGCCCCACCTCGCTACCGAGGAAGCTGATTGGATCCTGAATCCATGGCAGTAACCTTTGTCTCACCAGTCTGTCCCCACCGCTTGTTAAGTTTCCTACTTTCCCAGTCTTCTCGTTTCCTCGGTCCTATCACTACTTTCTTTACCAATGTTCAATAAAGTTCCTGAGTTAAGTGGCATCTGACCTCATTTGGGTCTTAATCTCACTCTGGGCAATATTAAAGAATGTCTCTAGCTCGGAACTTCCCGGACCAGACCCCAACAGCACCGTAATACTAACATTACCTTCTCTAACCTATTTTCATATGTACAGCAAGTGTAAAATGTCTTAGCTTTTCTGTTCAAGAATCTTAAGATAAGAACAAGTTTATTACTGGAAGTGCTTATTCATTCTATGATATCTTTTACCTGAGGTCATCAGTTCTAGAATAATGTGACTCTCAGGCTGCAACCTATCTTCTTTGTTTCATTACAAGCTGAATACAATATACAAGTCATTTCACTCAAAGGATAAAAATATAAATATGTCAATCCCTTGAAAACATCACATTACAGAGAAAAAGACGCCAAAGTTTGTGTCTACAAGAACCATATTTTTTGTGTATGGAAAGATTTTACCTTTTAATATTATATCAAAGTTTTTGAGGATACCTGATACCAATGATATATCAAATACAAAACACTAGAGCAATGTAACCTTTCCCAATGAGACTTGACAGATACAAGCAGTTTTACTGTTTACCTTTTTGCCATATATTTTAATGTTTGTCAGAACTCCTTCAATCTTTTGGCTCTGTAAAACTTTGTTCACTCTGCTGAAGAAACCAATGGTCACTGTTAAACTAGAGATTTTGGATTCCAGTATTACTACTGTAATTTTGCTATCACAGTTCTATAAATTGACTTCAAAGACTGAATGTGAAGACACTGATGGCTTAGTGTACATTACAGTAATACATATGTTGTATTTAGATTTCTTTATTATAAATAAAAATCCAGGTATGTTAGACACAATAAATAGAAAAGTTCATAACTTTTTATGTATTTGGTTACTTGATAATGTTACTAATGTTCAATTTAATTAGCCTTTGGCAATCTCTAAAATATATTTTCCTGTCCACAAAATACTACAGCAAGTAATTGCCTTACATGTAGTTTAAAATTTTGTTTTGGGTAGCAGTCCTACTAAAAACTAGATATGCTGACAACTTCTAAGGTCTCAGTCTGAGTAGGTTTGGGTTTTTTGGGTTTTGTTGTGTTTTGTGGATTGTTTGTTTGTTTGTTTTGTTTTATTTTGTTTTCCCAATAAGAAAAGTATAAAATGTTTTTGTTCTGTTTAAATAAGAAAACGTATGAACTTTCATTATCATTCTTTTCCTCCACCACCTACCACCTGCCCTTTCATAGACTTAGTAATTGTACCACTGTGGATATTTTTTACTTTTGAGAATAACCCATTGAAACTAAATTCATTTTTCTATTCAGTTGCTGCTTCCTGATCTCCCATTACACCTCTAATTAAAAATTCCAGTAAAATTGTTAACTGTCATTCATATGCAGCCCATAATACTAAGCAAATCTATCAAGTGTGGGGTTTTTAATATGATTTTTTGTTGTTGCTGTTTAACTATTCCTATATGGATAGACTGTGACACTAAGGTTGAAAAACATGTTTAATAAATGCTATAGCTGCACTCGTTTTTTGTTATATTTATACTGAATTACCATAGAATCATAGGATGGTTTGAGTTGGAAGGGACCTTAAAGATCATCTAGTTCCAACCGTCCTTGCCACAGGCATGGACAGTTTCTGCTAGACCAGGCTGCTTAAAGGCCCATCCAGCCTGGCCTAAAGTATTTCCAGGGATGTGCCATCTGCAGCGTTTCTGGGCAACCTGCTCCAATGCTTTACCACCCTCATGGAGAAGAAATTTTTCCTTATATGTAATCTAAATCTACCTTCTTCCATTTTAAAGCCATTACCCCTTGTCCTATCATGATATGCCTTGTAAGAGTCCCTCTCCAGCTTTGTTGTAGGTCTCTAGGTACTGAAAGGCTGCTATAACGTCTCCCTGGAGCTTTCTATTCTCCAGGTTGGACCACCCCAACTCTCCTATTCATACTGAAAACATGTAGTAAATCCAGATTTTCTCAAAAAATACCAGAAAAATGATATTTTTCTATTGTTATATGCACATGGAGAAATATCAGTACTACGGGTGTTGATGTGAAAGGAAGAGTTCTCATGGTGTTTTGAGAGGCCTTTCAACACTTTTTATTATTTTTCAGAGCAGAATGAGTTAATGAAGTTCTGGGGCCATTTCATGCTAGAGATTTTTAAATGGTGGTCCAGCAAACATGGATATCCTACAAAACACTTATGTACAGTTAGAGAGCTTCCTAGTCATGCTTGATTTAAGGTAAATTATAGACAAAAAAGATAAAATGTACTAAAGACGGTTTGAGTATGAGCCTTTCATGCATCAATTGTTATGATTGCCACAGGACTCTGTGAGATGGTAAAATGATCAGAAAAGGTAGCTAAGCCAAGAGAATCACTCTCTTAGGACATGGTTTTAACTTCCTGAGAGCTCAGAAAACTCTTTTAACTGTTGAAATAGCACCTCTCTCTACTACCACATTAATGGAAAGCTTATGGCTTGCACTTGTAAAAAAAAAAAAAAAAAATAGACCACAAAAAAAAAAGATGTAAGCAACTTTAAAAATACAGAATAATAATATCATATTTTTCTAAAATTATATCAAACCTCTACTGTTACTGAGAGACACTTTATCATATTTCCTTATCATATTGTTATACACTGAAAGGGTAAATGATGATTGTTGCTTAGTGTATGAACTTTCTGTCTTGTTATGATCTTTCAGTAAGACAACCCTCTGGGCTTGTTTTAAATTCCAAAGAGAATTCCCCAGACAGGTGAAATCAACTGAAGAAAATAAATTGAAACCTACATTGTAGAGATACCTCAGGATTTGACTTGGGTAATGAAGTGAAATACAGAGCCACTGTGTTCTGCTTGCAAGTGTACCTGAACTGTAAAGAAAGGTGTGACACATATCTGAAATGCTAATCTAGATAGTAATGTAGACAGAAACGCTAATGATGACATTCAAATCAGGCTTCTTTTTCTACCAAGTATTCCATTGGCTTGAACAACAGATACTGAGGTCAGTGCCACAGATTCTTAACTTATATTTCACAGACAAATATTAGCTTGATAAGGCATACCACTGCCTTGTTAGAAATGTAATGAATAATCCTTGAATCACACAGATTTAGATTTAATTTCTACCGGCATAGTTTAAACCCGGGGACAAAAGACTTCGGACTTTTTATATTAATTAAGAAATAATAATTATTAAAAAATGTGAAGCAAGGTGAGGTATGGCAAAGTGAACAATTTTTTTCAGTCTAATTTTTGGCTTAGGCTTTTGGGTAACATGTAAAATTCTGTCCAAGTGACTTTATCACTTATAACACCTAAGTTTGCAATGACAATAGCAACTAGTAAGGGGCACTAAAACATTCCAACACCATCTATAATTTGTGCAGCAAAATACTGAACTACAAAGCACAGTATAGGCAGTGTTCAAATATAATTTTTCATCGTGGGAAAAAGGCTCAATTAGAATGAAGCAATAAAAAAGCAAATCTAGTTCATGGAAGGTTTTGATATTTCAAAACTTGGTTTCATTTCTATACAAACCAAGCTATCACAATTTTGAAATTCTTTGTAAAATGTAACACCATACTGGCTATGCAGATGACACCAGGATATCTGACTCAATAGCAATAACTTTAGAAGCCTTGGGATCTTGGATCCTGTCTGTGTGCTTTAAAACCTAGACTCTCTAGCCAGTGGCTGAGTAGAACAGTTTGCAGATAACTCCAGACACTGCTTGATATTTGTGGAAATTTTATTGAAACAGAACAGACTTTGACAAATTCTTGAATTTCAGCAATGTATGCCCAAGCCTATTAATAAAACAAGTGATTCCTACTGACTGAGACTGTATTCTTTCGGGATATACTGAGAATATATATGATCTTCTGCAAGGCAGAGTCACCAGTCTGTGACAGCATTGCCTGTATCATTTACCTTTAAATGAAAAAAAAGGTCTCAGGTGTCTTCAGCTCTGTATTCAATTCAATTCAAGGACCAGTGCTAACTCTGAAAGCAAAACAAGTCTGTACAACTTCCACTCATTGCATGCTTGGAATGTCAGGTAAATGAAACTAAAAGAGCACAAGAGTATGAATGTTCTAGTTCTCATAGTGTAAAATATTCAGACCCTATTTATTCCTAAAGTTTGGGCTGCTGAAGCTTTCTTAGAGGGGAATTTACTAACAATTCTAATGAACTTACGGTTTTGAAGTGTAAGAGAAGATTGTAAGCATTGACAATAATGACAGGAAAACAGGATCTATTTATTGACATACACAAAAAGTAGCTTTGAAAATGACAGAGATTATTTTTCCCATAAATGAAGTCCAAATGAAGCATCTCTAAAAGAAAAAAAAAATAGACTTAATAATTTCATATAGTTTGGTTTTTTTTAATGTTATTTTTGTTGTCTCAACTAGGAAGTCCACACATAAGACCTTGGAGACTAAGGTATATTTCTGCTTCCCTGAGTACAAAAATATCTTGAAAACTCTGTGAAAATAAATAGCATTCCAGAGAAAGAATGACAGAAAATCAAACTGTTAGGAGAATTTTTTCTTTGATCAGTATTTTCTTTAACAATACTTCCTCTTTGAAACAAAAATGTGTATGTGTGTGCATTGGGGGATATATCAACAAATAGATATTATGAACACTAGCTTCATAAATAGTTACTGATTTCCTTTTTAAAGTGTAGTGTTTCCAGCCACATTTACCATACTGTCCATCACATAAAATTTCTTGCCAATACTTAATGTCATCTTACTGTATGAATAGGTACTGCTGCCTTTTTGCCTGTGTTATTTTCTCTTTATCTTTGATGTAAACAGGTGAATATCATAACAGTTTTGAAAGCTGAACATTAAGAAAATCAGCCCCATGTTTCTTTTCACTGTGACATCCAGTGGAGGAGAAATGGATTATTGTTTTCAAGTGCCAATGTTTTACTAGCAGCATCTGTGCAGACACAGTAAAAAACTATCACAAATAGATCCAATGATGATATTTCTCTAAGTTAAGAAATCTAACTACACTGCATACAGTTGGTTTAACACCACTATTAAGATTCTGAACTTCAGGTTGATTGTTTGAAGATTTTAATTTTTTGGTTTTTTTAACTGTAAAACTCTGTTTAACAGAATTCCTTGCTGGTGGTCTTTGCTGACTATAATTAATCCATCTTGAACCTGGGAAAACATAATGCAGGAGTGCAGCACAGTCTGGATCTTATTGTCTGGGAGCAGCTCTGTGGAAAGGGACCTGCGGATCCTGATGGACAAGCTCATTATGAGGGAACAGTGTGCTGCTGTGGCAAGAAAAGCCAAAAGGATGTTGGTCTGCATTAGCAATGGTATCACCAGCAGAGACAAAGCAGGCATTATCCTGCTCTGCTCATCACTTGTTAGGCCACACCTGAAATACTGTGTTCATGTTTGGTCCCTGCAATACAAAAAAGATGTAGACATGCTGGAGAGTGTCCAGAGAAGAACCACAAATACGATCAAGAGACTAGGAAGCCTGACATATGGAGAGAGGCCAAGAGAACTTGGCTTGTTCAGCTTTGAGAAAAGAAGTCTTGGGTGAGACCTCATCACCATGTTCTAGTAGTTAAAGGGTGGTTACAAAGAAGAAGGAGACTCATGAACAAGGAGTCACATCTAAAAGAGGAAGAGTAATGGGTACAGGTTACTCCTGGAGAGATTCGAATTGGACATAAGAGGGAAATTTTTCATGATGAGAACAATCAGCCATTGCAATAATCTCCCCAGGGAAGTGGTGGATTCCTCAATATTGGACACTTTAAAGATTCAGCTGGACAGGGTGCTGGCCATCTTTTCTACACCATGCTTTTACCAAGAAAGTTTGGACCAGATGATCCTTGAGGTCCTTTCCTACCTGGTATTCTATGATTCTATAATATGGTCAATCCGTAAGCAACAGTTTTTCTTTGACCGATGTTCTTATCACTGTTGTCTTTTACAGGAGGACACATGATCAGCTATGAATTACTGTGCTGAAAGCTGGTGATAGGAGATACAGAGCTCTGTATCAAACCAGCTGTCTCTCTACCACCTGTGGGACCTACTACAATCATTTTATGTAGCAGTTTACTCATTTGTGGTATTTTCAACCTCAGATGTGAGACTGACTTGACCAATGTGTTTTTCATTCTCCTTTCCCCATGATATTTGGCTATCTGAAAAGGAAAAAATTATAATCTTACAATAAGAGATACATCTTATTGCCTATAACAGTGAATTATCTAAGCCTAAATTTGTAACAGAAATATAAAATAATATTTCTCAAAGAGCAGCAACTCAAAAATAAAGCCAGTATATGTAGTATGGACTCTCAGAAAAATTAGATGTGCCTCCAGAGGTCCAACCACCAGATTCAAAGCTGCACAAGGAATGTGGAAAATTTTCTTCCCATGAGGGTGGTCAATAATTGGAACAAGCTGCAGAATCTTCATAATTGAGATGATAAAGATTTAATTGGACATTGCCCTGAGAACCTTGATTCGATAAGGCATGCTTTGAGCAGGGGGCTGATCTAGATGACCTCTGGAGGTCCCTTTGAATCTGAATTATTTTTCATTCTGCTTCTATATTGCAAAAGTATTTATTATCATAAATAAACAGGTTAGAAATACATCATCATGACAAACAAGCATTAAGTCTAATCAATTAGCAGAAAACAACTGATTATACGAATATAACATTGCTTTTAAAAAATAAAAGAAAGAAAATAATTTTACTCCTGTGCATTACATGTCATCAGCACTTTGTGAGAGTTGGGCCTGAAAATCATCCTGTGATTTTTTTTTTTTTTTTTCTTTCCAAACAATGTTTTTCCACTACCAAACTCAAACACTCAAACTTTACCTACCTCTTATCTTCCTTTTAGTCTCTGAGCTTTGGGAGTTATCAGAGTCTCTCGCAGAGCTCTCAGGAATCATTTTTTTCTTTTTCAGTAGCAGTTTAAAGCTTTCATATACCCTGCTGTTGGAAGGAACTCTTTTTTATTGGCTTGAGTTCCTCCACCCTCATGTAAGTCTCATTTCTCTTTCTGCAACTTCTGACCATTGCTTCTTGTTTTCTGCTGCACGCTCTTGAGTCTTCTCTTCTTCTCGTCTATGTCTTCTTTATAATCACCTGCTACTTTTGAGTAGCGGAAAACTACAATCAGGTTCTCTTAAAGGTTTTTCATCTGCCAGCAAAACAAGTACAACTCCCCCAGCCTTTCCTCATAACCTGTGTGCTTCAGCTCCTATACATTGCCCTCTGATGGATTCCCTCCAGTGAGGGACCTAAACCTGAGCATAGCCTGTCAGATATGGTTTCATATAAGCCAGATATAGGAGAATAATAATTTCTGTCCAGATGGCTTTGTGCTTACTCATACAGTCTGGTATGTGACTGCCATTTTTCAACACAGCAGAGCCCCATTCGCTCAGGTTCAACCTGTCCACTGACACTCATACCTTTTTTCGCAGAGCTGCTACTTACCACATAGATGTCCAGCTTCTATTGCTTCTTTCTGTCATTCTGAACCATGTGCAATGTTTTATTCTTGTCCCCGGTGGTCTTCATGAAGTTCCTGTTGGCCTGTTCTTCATCTTCTTGTTTTTATGCTTCATTGACACACTGTTGGAAACCCTAGTAGTATATTTAAAAACAAAAAAGGCTATTTTACATTAATTTGCAAAGCTTAACACAAGTTTTAATGTGAAACTGGAACAAAGACATTTTCCTGTAACTTTAAGTTATGATTTCTAGGTGATTGTTTGGTTTTTCTTATTGTTATTGTTTTTTATTATTGTTATTGGTTTTTATTATTATTATTGGGTTTTCTTATTGTTATTGGGTTTTGTTTGTTTGTTTGTATTTTCTTCAAGAATAGTGTTTTGTTATAAAAACAATGAGTGTTTAGTTTAGAACATCAAGGAAATGTAACAGTGTAACGTTTTCTGAGTTTCCTACCAAATAATGGCAGGTTTGCAGCTTTCAGGTGTTTGGAAAGTTAATTAATTCCCATGGAGATGGAATATAGGCCTCTGTGTTGCTGCTGATCAAAAGCATGCATAAGAATTTCAGTTAATCATATGTTATTATGTGACAAATTATAAATGGTGTTTCTATGATTAATATCTAAACATAGATGCTAAAGGTGAAGAGAATGTTTTCCTATACAATATTGAGTATAGTAGCAAGCTTTTTCCATTATCCCTGGAATCTTTCTTTTGAGACGTTTTGAAGAAGTTCAAGAGGTATATTTCTAGAAATATTGTTGCTTACATTTCAGTCTATTAAAGATTCTCTTTAACTCTCATTAACTGAAAACAAAGTCATGTTTGGGAAGCTTGAGAAATAATGACAACAAAATTACTGATATTATAAAAACTTTAAGTATTTTCAAGGCCAATGACAGTTAGAAAAAATACCCTCTGTTAAGAGAGGAGGTGTTTTCCTAAACGTACACATTCAGCTTTGACTTTGGAAAATTTACCAGTATCAAGAGGAGTTGCTTCATTTATAAATAGCATTTTAGTATTGTTATAGAAAGCAGAAGGTGGATTTACAGCTTCTGAACAGAGAATCTCAAAATAGATACAGTAGGGAAAATCATATGAGGAGAGACAGAATAGATCACTAGCTTAGCCACACTCTGAAAAGTAGAAAAAGCCAGGAGTTATATTGGTAGTCTGGTAATATAATGTTGGAGAGATATTTAATTAAGACACATATCTCTTATCGGCATGAGTAATTTCTGTTATTTGCATCCTCCTCTACTAAAAGTACAAAGTCCCTGGAGCTGACATAGGTACAAAAAGCAAAAGCCACCTTAAGGCTGGCTGCTTTCTCAAGGTGCTCTACCAATGACTGGAGGTTGGAGGAGCTTTGAAGCTATAGTTTTATAAAGAATTCATCACCTTCTCCAAGCCTGTACACGTGTACACAAAGAGCTTTTTTTGGAACTGAAAACGTGTAATTTCACAGTTCTGCTAAAGAGGAAATGCTATATTATCTGAATGACAGGTAAGTCATCTCTTCCCTTCCCTCCCTATCAATCAAGTCATTGAGTTTATCCAAGTTAACTCCTATTTATGTCACGAGGCTCTAGCCCTTTGTTCATTGTGAAATAAATAGCAGATTCCATTTTTACATGAAATATGTTCATTTTAAAGCACTTGAAACAACAAAATACTATGTAATTCACTGGGTTATTGTGCCTTTTCTTTAATGTGAGGCTGGATTTTCTCCTTTTTTAAGATGTGATTCAGAATACATCTTAAATCTTCATAGATTATATTCAACCTGCAAGTAACATTTTATGGATTTAGACAACGTGATGTGCTTTTTGCTACAGGGCTCTTAGGCACAGTTTACTGCTGCACTGTGCACAATAAATATATAAATAATTTACTCACTTTAGTCTATATAACTGATTTGTCTGCTTAATGTGTTGGAAATAATATGATGTATTATAGTTCATGGCATTGTTGTTACCGCATTACTACAAAAAGCAAGATCTATATCTCATTTGGTTTTCTGGAAACAATCTTTAAATGAATGCTGATGTTTACCTGTTTATCTTAGTGTTATTTTTACAAGTTGTCTGTCAATAAATACACAGTGCAATATGTCATGAGAAGCACAAACTTCAGAAGGAAACATTTGTGTTTAATCAGTCTCATTCTCATTTAAACTATTGTTTTCAGTGCAATATCATTCACATCCTCAGTAACACAAAACATATAAGAAAAAAAAGTCATGCATGCAAAACAAGTAAAAAGTTATTGCTGAAAAAAACCCTTCTGAACTCAGAACAATATAACCAAACTGTTACACAGTCTCTCCATTTTCATGTTCATGCATCCAAGTCAGAAACTCTAAAATAAGTCAGTAGACTTTGCCTAT
Organism: Nesoenas mayeri; assembly: GCF_963082525.1. Classification (NCBI taxonomy): domain Eukaryota; kingdom Metazoa; phylum Chordata; class Aves; order Columbiformes; family Columbidae; genus Nesoenas; species Nesoenas mayeri. The sequence goes on from NC_137543.1 coordinate 86,444,880, forward strand.
TTCAGTTCCTACAAGCAACATGATAGAATTTTCTTTTTTTTCCTGCTAAGAATCCCTGGATCATTTTCATATTAAAACTATAGAGATTTCTCTCACAATTACAAATAGTCTATTGACCTAAACCACTCATTAAGTCATGAAGATCAGAGAGCACCTTTTGTGTCCACAACAACTATTTTAAATAAAAACAGCTTTCAAGGCTAGTAGAAAGCAGACTTTATAAAGTCTGTAATTCCCCTGCTTCTATTCCTTAACTTCTTGCAAGAAGACATTTAATTCAGTTTTCTCCCTTTCAGTGTCTGCCTCCTGGCCTTATTACACACAATTTCAGCCCTGTTCCAAGCTAGAATTACTCATTTCTGCATGGCTTTTCTGTGTAATCATCAACACAATAAAGTGATCAGAAACATTTTCATGTTTTCATATCCCATGAGGGGTCAGCGTGGTGTTATCTCCCCTCTCTGTTGGAATCTAAGAATTGGGGAGACAAATGACTTTAACAACTGGTGTCAACAGAACTCCTCACACCAACAAGCAAGATGGGATTGGAAGCCTAGGTCCAAATTATTTATCTCTTCATCATTTGGCAGAAAGTAACTTCTTAAAAGAGAGTCAAGCAAACAGATTATTTTTAATCATACATATTTTTTTTCAGATGGTAACTGAAATTCTGGGATTTATTTAGACTTTGCTCTGACCTTGTATTCAGGAGAACATCTTTCACAGCAAAATCTCTGGCACAATTTTTTTCTTTAGTTTCAGCACCACAAGGTACACCAAATAGACACTACATCCAGATTTTTGAGTTTCCATGATATCTGGAAACAAACGGAAAAAAAAAAAAAAAATAAAAAAAATTACCATGTTTCCAGAACAATAAGAAAACACATTGTTCACATCTGATATGTCTGCACTTTATTTTTAAAGATGTCAAAAAAAAAAAGGACTTATTCTGAGGCATTGCTGAAGCATATTTGGTTTTTATTTTCTCTCTTTGGCTAGGGTATTTTTTTCTTATGAAAAGAAGGAATATTAGCAATATTTAGGCTCACTCAGCTGTTTTCTTGATGGAAAACCTTAATATATGTCTTACTACACTACACAAATGTATATCTTTGCCTAAACTTACCAGGTGAATGCAATTTGTGTATATAAAGGAATGTCAGAAGTTAGTAGAACTGTACAGCTGTTCAGTTGTGAGCTCACATGCAGCACATCCCACAACGAAATATTACTGTTTCTCATTTAGATTGAGTGCAAGTGCCCAGGTGCTGGTGGCAGTGCCAGGGCCACCGGGTTGGCCCCTGTGAGGAGCAACTGGTTCTGCCCTGTGTCGGACACAGCCAGTTCCAGCGACTCCAGTGGCCCCAGCGCAGGGTACAGCTGAGCCCCTCAGCCACGGGCATGCACCTTGGGGAAAGCCTGGGGAAGAAAGGGCAAAATGATGCCTGGCAGCCAAGGCTGAGGGAAATTAATTTGCCTCAAGTTGAGACTGTTTTGCCTATGATGGTAATCAGTAAGGAATCTCCCTGTCTTTGTCTCAACCAGCTTTTCCATATTGTTTTTTCCCCGTCCTGATGAGGAAGGGGAACTGGGAGTGCAGCTAGGTGAGCATCCAGCAGCCAGACAGGGTTAACCCACCACATTACTTCTGTCTGAACAGCACTCATTAATTTTATGTAATCATTTTGAGACTACTTGAACACCAGAATACGTAGTACTGCCTGTCACTTTATTTACTCAAATCATAGTTGCCATTCTATTCTGTAGCCAATGTAAGTTTTCAGCACTTAAACAAGAATGAAGAATGACTTTAGGTTCTCAGGGTAGTCATCCGTAAAAAAAGAGGAACATGCAACTGTGATCACCTATTAAAAAATAAGTCTCAGTGGATATTTCTCTGTCACGATGCAATTTTCAAGATATATATTCAGATATGTTTAACATAAAACACTTTTCCTTTTCCTGCAATCCTGCACCTTATTAAAGACCTAGTTTTTAAACTGGATAACAGCTAATGAAAGACAATCTACAACTTCCCAAATAGATGATTGTCTGTGGGTGCTTATATGAATTAATAGGTCAGGAAGAGAAATGTAAAAAAGGGACTATTGAAGCTCTGAAATTTTAAAAGAAATTTTTGACCAATTGTAAAACCTCTGGTGTCTACTTTTCTAAGGCATGACATAAAGGCTTAGCATTGGCAAAAGATCCAAAGGAGACTTTGAGCACCCAGACATGAAGTTAATTCATGTAAACACAAGTGCTTAATTAAAAACCACTAGCAAAAAAGAAAAGGAACTAGCATCTTGTAAGTCCATTTTCTATTTGTTACAGCTTTCTTTACTCAAAATTTTGCATTACAGTTTCTTTTATGGCTCCTGATTCGCAAAGTTCAACATTGCGGAAGTATGTGAAGCCGTATACATATTGTTAACTGTTACAAGCATTGTGGTTGCGGAGCAAAGACTCATGTTTTGTTTTTTCTTTCTTGACAGAAGTTTAAGTTTTGGCATAATTCCTTGTCACTTGTTCTAGGCAAATATGACTAACATCAGTCTATAATAACTTATTTAATAAAATTTATGGACTTACTATTTCATTTTTATATTATTAAGTCTTAGAACATCCATTTATCTTCTGCCACATCCTCTTCCAGTTTGTCTGGATTTTTGACAGCAAATAGCTTGGATTCGCAATAAGAAGCCTGCATGCTAACTGTATTTTAGAAAGCTTTTATCTGATCTTCAAATATGAATCAAATCCAAGGACAGACCACACATCTAGAGAAACAGGGGGTCTGACCAGATTTCCTTCAATTTCACGGAAGTAGACAGCCGTATGTCTCAGCAAGTGCAAGTAAGAGCATCAGAAAAATAAATCCTAGAAGAGTTCAACACAGGAGCAAAGATGGCTTGAAAGCATGGATGGGCAGGAGAATGAATTATCACAAAAGGGACCCTTAATCTGTGTTCCCAGCTGCTGAGTTTGATGAGCACCCCTACTTTTTGTCCATGTCTATCTTTCTCTTTTCATGATTGGTCCTTGAAATCTTTGTTCTCATGCACTGGTCAGCAGCAGAAAGGGGGAGATACAGAAGAGCAGGAAGTGACTGCTGACTTCAACAAGCAGAATCACAGGGCACTGCTTTCTAATGACTCAGTGATCAGCTACCACTCTAAACACTCTTTCTTGTGAATGATGCTGAGCTGCCTTCAGCCTTGCCTATCACCCTTCTCAAATTATTTCAAGGCAATTTCAAGACAACTTTCAGTCTGTGTGGATTTTGAAGCATCTGGAACACTCTCATCTTTAAACAAAATTATATCTATTATAAAATATTAGTACTCTACCACAATAAACTAAACCAGCCATGTCTAATTCACATAGATTTCTCATAATATCTTCCTGCTTTGTAATACCAGCATAAGAACAACCACACAGGGACACAGCCCCGTGAGCCAGAAGACAGGGACAGGGTGCAAAATGAAGCCCAAATAATCCAAGGGGAAATGGTTAGTGATCTGCTACATCACTTAGATACACAAGTCTATGTGGTCAGATGGGATCCACCCAAGGGTGTTGAGGGAGCTGGCAGAAGTGCTCACCAAGCCACTTTCAATGATTTATCAGCAGTCCTGGTTGATCATGGAGATCCCAGTTGACTTCAAATTGGCAAATGAGATGCCCTTCTACAAGAAGGGCTGAAAGGAGGAACTGAGGAATTAAATGGCTGTCAGTCTGACCTCAATGCCAGGGAAGGCTATAGAACAGATCATCCTGAGTGTCATCATGTGGCACATAGAAGATAACCAAGTGATCAGGCCCAGTCAGCATGGATTTATGAAAGGCAGGTCCTGTTTGACCAACCTGATCTCCTTCTATGACAAGGTGACCCACTTAGTGGATGAGGGATAGGCTGTGGATGATGTGTACTTAGACTTCAGTAGAGCTTTTGACACTGTTGTTCACAGCATTCTCCTGGAAATAACGGCTGCTCATACCTTGGATGGTGTCATGGTTTAAGGTAAAACAGCCATACTCTTCACTGTCTAAAAAACTGGCTGGATGGCCAGGCCCAGAGAGTTGTGGTGAATGGAGTTAAATCCAGTTGGCTGCCAGTCATGAGTGCTATTCCCCAGGGCTCAGTACTGGGGCCAGTTCTGTTTAATTTCTTTATCAATGATCTGGATGAGGGTATCGCATGCATCCTCAGTAAGTTTGCAGATGACACCAGATTGGGTGGGAATGTTGATCTGCTGGAGGGCAGGAAGGCTCTACAGAGGGATCTGGACAGTCTGGATTGATGGGCTGAGGCCAGTTGTATGAAGTTCAAGAAGGCCAAGTGCTGGGTCCTGCACATGGTTCACAATATCCCCATGCAATGCTGCAGGCCTGGATAAGAGTAGCTGGAAAGCTGCTTATCAGAAAAAGACCTGGGGGTGTTGCTCAACAAGTGGCAGAACATGAGCCAGAAGTGTGCACAACTGGCCAAAAGGCCAAGAGCATCCTGGCTTGTGTCAGAAATAGTGCAGCCAGCAGGACTAGGGTAGTGGTTGTCCCACTCTACTCAGCACTGGTGAGGCACCACCTTGAATAATGTGTTCAATTTAGGGCCCCTCACTGTAAGAAAGACATTGAGGTGCTGGAGAGAGTTCAGAGGATGGCGATGAGGCTGGTGAATGGTCTGGTGCATAAGTCTTCTGAGCAGCAGCTGAGCAAACTGTGGCTGTTTAGCCTGGAGAAAAGGAGGCTGAGGGGAGACCTTCTTGCTCCCTACAACTACCTGAAAGGAGGTTGTATCATGGAGGGCCTTGATCTCTTCTCCCAAGTAGTAGGTGATAGGAAGAGAGGAAGTGGCCTCAGGTTGCACCAGGGAAAGTTCAGATTGGGTATTGGGAAAAGGAAAAGGAAAGGGTTGTGAGGCACTGGAATAGGCCACCTAGGGAAGTGGAGGAGTCACCATCCCTAGAAGTGTTTAAAAGGCATTTAGACAAGGTTCTTAGGGACATGGTTTTGTGTTAGACTTAGGTTATGGTTGGACTCGATATTCTTGAGGGCCTTTTCCAACCTAAATGATTCTATGATTCTATGAATAAGTGTTCACATTGCTCAGTATCCTGTGGAGTACTATCCCTCCAGTGGAGAAAAAAAACAGTGCCTAAGGAGGCATAAAAAAAGGGCCAATCATAAAAGGATAGCACCCTCACCCCCTCCTTAGTATTCTGAATTCCAGCTATTTTCAGTTCAGGAGACTTTCTGAGCAGAACATAGTTCCTTGTATGTCTTTACTTCTATAGATTTCTCTTCCATTTACTTGACCCGTCTGTGCTTGAATACTAATGGGCCATGAACTGGTGTCTGCTTCTGTATTAAAAATAGATTTTGGCCTATTATTTTCTTCTGCGTGCACACACACTTCTGCAGCATTATATGTGCATCTTTTCTCTCTTATCAGAATTCATAGTTAAATTGTTTTCAAGTATGTAGCACTGGGAGCATGACACTCATAAAAAGGCTGATTTTAAGAGCATGTACTGTTGAAATGCTGATATACCTGCAGCTGTTTTGTAGAGTTAGGTTAATATCTGTAAGGACCTGTTCGTATGGACAGAAGTGTAAACAGTATGGGCAATTGCAAAAATATATCCTGATTGGCCATGACCAGAAAATATCTATAGTTTCTCTCTTATTCAGCCAAAAATTCCAAAGTATAGCAATTGCTTGAAGATTTATTCTACAAGGAGTCTTCATATGAATTAAATGTAGAAATATTATAAATCTGTTTTTCCTGTTGTCTTTACTTGAACATTCACTACTTGACAGAATACTGAAGCAAATGAACCTGAACATATTAACATTTTCTGATATTGTTTCAACTGTCTACATTACCTAGGGAACCTTTTAGCAGGCCTCAGGGCAAGATGACGTCCACATGTCCCTTTAAACATTAAGTATTCTATAATTCTGTATGCCTAAGTAGATAAACAAAGAAATAACCAAACCAAAACAAAACAAAAAACAAAACCCAACTAACCTATAAAGAGGTCTAAAAAGGCTGATAACTGTTAAGACACTATCTCATATTCTAAATTGCCAGATTTTATTCAGACTAGCTAGTCTTGCAATTAGGTTATGAAATTAAGTATGTAGACATTGTAGAAGAAAACCTTTATTTTGAAGTCCTTATTACTCTAATTAAATGAGACATGTAAGTAGTTGCAGTGTAAGCAGGGCACAGAGTGACGAACTGAATTAATCAAGTGTTCAAAAGTAGAGTCCATAAACAGAATGCCAGACAGTGCTTCAAACAATGTTTCAAGTTGAATTTCTCAGAAGAGCATACAGACGTCAGTGGAACTTCTAATAGACAATGTGAATTTCCAGTTTAGGGACTACTGATTTTTAGAATAGAGGTTTACTTATTTTCTTGTCCATAGAAAAGAAAATATTTGAAATTTTAAATGATTGGTTTCATGGAAGTGCCACAACAAAGTAAACAAAGAAAAGTGAACTGATGGAAAATGCAAAACCTCCGATAGGTTTATCAACTGTATTTGCAGCTTTATTTGCAAATTTCTTCTGGATTGTGAAAATATACTCAGTATAATATTCAACTACAAGCCTTGATGAATACTCTAGTTATTCAGCACCACTTTTTCTTAAAATATGTGTGTAGTAACAAGACATTTTGTTGGTCCTCCAGATTGGCTGAACGTTTTGGAAAAGAGTAATGGATGAATAAACATGAAAAGTGTGTACTAACTAACAGGTAGAAAAGTATCTGCAATGCACTTTTTTAGTATTCCAGACTTGTAAGTATTTTGTTTATACTATTAGTTGTCCAAATATTATTTGTTAGAATGAAACTGACCCAACTCTGTTATGTGCCACTGGTGTCCAAGCTAAATCTTTTCTTTGAAAGATTATATGCAATTTAAAAGTTGTACAAACTTCATGTTTGCTGTCAATAATGGTTTGAATTGCTTGTGTAGCAAATACTGTTCTTAAACACCATTATCTCCTTCACTCACCAGTTGAATTAACAAGCTTGTTCTTCTCCCTTTTCACTTATTTCCTCACTAGTTTTGTACCACTGCTTCTGAAATAATGGGTTCTTATTTAAGAAACACAGGTATCTGGTCCTTGCTGGAGATTTGTTTGAAAATTCCTTCTCTTCCAGTTACAGTTTTCTTCAGTGCTAGATTACCTTAAAATCTCAACTTCATTTAATAGGGTTAATTTGTACAATTGATCGAGTTACTACTACATATCTCTAGAGTCCTTTAATAGCCTTGCTCATTTATTCAGTTATTTACTGCAGTGAACCTCACCGTTTGTGATAGATTTTTGGATGCTACTTGTTAAATACAGAAAAATAGCTATTTGTGTAAGTTTTCAAAAGATTTGTTGGTTTTATTTGCTTGTCACCTGAATGAATATGGCTTCAGGGCTCTCTTCTCTTAGACCACTCTGCTGTACACGCATAAGTCAAAAAAACACTCAAGGAATTTTACATGGTATTTACTTCTGTTAATATGCATGTAATAAATAAATAACTTTTTTTTTTCAGTGTTAATCACAGATAAACAGCATAAAAAAACCCTGAAGTAAGTCTCCTGTTTTGTTGCAGTATCTAATTTTATATTCTTCACATGTTTTTTTCCATAATATCCACAAGGAAACACAAGGAAAGATGAGATGGATACTGGAGATTTATTATTTAGAACAAATGAAATTTTAGGAAAGAGATGAAAAATCAAACAAAATCTCCAAAAAGAAGAAGAAGAAAAAAAAAAAAAAAAAAAAAGAGAGAGAGAAAAAAAGCCTCTGAGGCCATTTATTTTTTTGAAACTGAGTGTCCTGGAAGTGATGTTAATAATTTCACCTTTTAAAAAAAAAAAAATAAAATAACTGCAGAAGTAAATGAGCTCTGCTTGTTCTGTGATATTTACCTTTTAAATTTCTGTCATTATAAGCCTGGTTTGTAAATATCTTCTTTGATTTATACTATACTCATTCCAAGCAACTCTTATTCCAATTACATTTGATAGATTTTTATAAAGAGGCTTCGCATTACTTTTTTATTAGCTATTAGAACATACAAAACAGTTTCTTCTAGAGCAGCCAATATGTAGCTTAAAGCAGCAAGTCCTTGTAATTTCTTCTGCAAGATTTTATGAAAGTGAGTCAGCTATAGCTAACAGAGGTGGCATCTACTGTCATATTTTACTTTCCAGCTATCCTAGCAGAAAAAAAGGACATATGAGCTGTGAAAAAAAACAAAAACAAAACCAAATCAAATCTACTACTGAATAAAGCTTAAAATTTAGATTTCTTTGTACATAACTTTTAATGAAACAACCCTCCAACTATTAAGAGAACCAAGAGAAGCTGTGGTATTGCTTGTGCAATATAAGACTTCAAGAATATTCTTACTGCAAAATTCAGTCATAAAAAATCTTTACGTCTTACACCCACCTTGAATGGTAAAATAGCATGGTGTAAACTTACAGCTTTTATGCTGTAATTTATTTGACATAGGACTTTCTGAATAAATGCAGTATCACTATCCTGAGGGCTCTGTTAGCCCTGACTGTACCTGTCCAGTTGTCTGGGCTCCTCCCTCCTGGCAACTGGGCACTAATGTTTTACTCATTTTATTATAAAGTTTTTATGATGAGTACTATCAATTCATAATCCAAATCCATGAAGATTGACCGATTTTTCTTGTGTCCTACTATGGAATAGCCCAGAGATGCAGACCCATATTCTTCCTAGAAGACGTGAATATACAATGCAATTCACCTGGATACACACATACTATCATGATTGACTCCAACTGAGGTGCAAAATTCTGGGCCTCCAACCTCTGACACTCACTAATATTACCAAGTAGATAGCCTACTTGAGGTGACAAAGATCAGAAACTTTAGCAAATTAATTGTATAATTACAATCATATATTAATATATGATCAAGCACAATATTCCTTATTTGGAAATTCAGGAGTTAGAAGGGTTTACCACAGTCCTGAGATTCCAGAAATGGAAATTCTTTATTACTTTAGTCAGGAAATTTGTCTTTTGACAATGGACTGGGCTGTGAACTTACGGGATAGATTGTACCTGGTAGTTAAAACAAAGTATGAATTTTTCAAAATATTTTAGTTTTTAGCACAACCAATTCAAAGTTTCCTTTCTGAGACATATATGTTTCCTAATGCCGAGGGAGTTAGGACTACAGGTGTCTGGCTTCTCACTAGAGTCATTTTGACAGTACTTTCCAAAAGTTCCACCTTTGAGACAGGTAAACAAAGTGTTTATTCTGAACTCAGATATCGCAGACGGTATGTCAGTGTCCCTCCTACCTTAGCCTCCTACTGAAATTAGTATAGTAACTTGACAATGAAATAGAAGGTAACAAAAATAAATTAAAAAAATAAAATATAATAAAGTAAAATAAGCCTAATTAGTTTCCCCTAAAATATATATATTTACATACATTTTACAGTGCGCCCAAAATTCTGATTGCTGTTCTGGGCTAACAGAATTTCATTCTCAATGATATTTTTAACCAAGATAAAATAATTGCATTTCTTCATCAGAGTTAAAAACAAACAAACAAACAAACAAAAAAACCCACATTGTTTTACTTACGTAATATCAAATTAAATGTCAATCAAATGTAAATCAAATGTCAAATATGAAAGCTAATATCAAGCAATAGAGAGAACTGCAAAGATTCAAGATGTGAAGAGATGAATTGATCCCATGTATCAAAGAAGCCTGTATGGAAACAGGCAGAAAACTGGTCTACAGGAGTAATTAAAAGTATTCTGTTGCCAAGGTTCTTAATTTTTGTTTGTTTTACTCTAAAATCTTTTTTCAAAACAGACTTGAATTATATTTATGTGGATTGACTTGAGAACACTTTAATAATAAATAAAACTTTACAACAGATTATTAAAATATCAATTAATAATTAACATCTTGGTTATTAAGATAACCTGTGTGAACAGGTATTTCTTCCGTAGAATGTAGCAGCAGAGATAATTCAGCCTACTTTAGGGAAAAATGTTTTCTTATAGAAGAATCAGATCTAGTGGTTGACATGTTGTGTTTTGGATTCTATGACTACATCTCCAGTTTGCTGTTATTGTAGTCTAATAGGTTCAAAAATGGCCTCAAGGCATGGAAAACCCTGGATTCTGTCACTATTTTGAGTCCCACATTTATTTGGTGGCTCCCTACAGATCATTATCAGTCATCCACTTGCATCCAACGGCGTGCCACACTTCAAAGAGCAGTGCCCCATTTCTTCTGGAGGCCAGATTCTGCTCATTTCAGTCTGAACATTTAATATGTGCATGTTAGTGTATTCATGAACTTTGAGGCTAGACATAAAAGAGGCCTTAAAAAGCATTTATAGTTATCTATCTAAAATGGATGTAATTTACATACGTATAATCACAACAAGTAATTTTTGTGCTGAGAACTTCCTGGAGATTAAAAAATAAAAATGAAGAGATAAGTAGATTCATGAAAATGTTGATCATACATTATTTTCTCACTGGCTCTCTTTTGCTTAGTTATTGGAGACAAGACAAGAACAGCACATGATTGATTCCAAGACATTGATGATTTATCTTACTAATAGTAGTGAAGCATAACAAGCCTATGAGCTGCTAATATATAAACTTTCTCAGGAAAATACTGAAAATTCAGGTGACTGAAAACACAAACATTCACATTTATGATCCTTCACAAAGTGAGATAAAAAAATAGAGTGGGTGATATTTCTATTTCTGTGTCATGGCTCCAAGGGGACTGGTACTGAGGTATGATAAACTGTGAGACATAGTTTTAAACAACTGAAGATGCATCTTATTTTAACTAGATTAAAATCTGATAGCTAATTACTTTGAAATTTTCAGCTAATGGAGGCTTTGTTTCTAGAGCTAAAGAATGGAAATTAAAAAAAAAAAATACTTCTTTTTTTCCAATTGCCTTAGCCTTTACATGTCTCAAATTACTTTCCGTGTCTGTATTAACAATATCAGAATAGAATAGAATAGAATAGAATAGAATAGAATAGAATAGAATAGAATAGAATAGAATAGAATAGAATAGAATAGAAATTAATTGAATTGAATTGAATTGAATTGAATTGAATTGAATTGAATTGAATTGAATTGAATTGAATTGAATTGAACTGAATTGAATTGAACTGAATTGAATTGAATTTCAGTTGGAAGGGACCTACAATGATCATTTAGTCCAATTGTCTGACCAATTCAGGGCTGATCAAAAGTTAAAGCATGTTTTTAAGGACATTGTCCAAATGCTTTTTAAACACTGACAGCCCTGGAGCATCAACCACCTCTCTAGGAAGTTTGTTCCAGTGTTTGACCACCCTCTCGGTAAAGAAAGAACTTTCTAACATCAAATCTGAACCTCCCCTGATGCAGCTTTGAGCCATTCCCATGTGTCCTATCACTGGATACCAGGGAGAAGAGACCAGCACCGCCCTCTCCTCAGGAAGCTGCAGAGAGCAATGAGATCACCTGTCAGTCTCCTTTTCTCCAAACTAAACAAGTGCAAAGTCTTTAGCTGCTTCTCATAGGACATTCCTTCCAGCCCTTTCACCAGCTTTGTTGCCTTTCTCTGGACACACTCAAGGACCTTCACATCCTTCTTAAATTGTGGGGCCCAGAACTGTACACAGTATTCAAGGCGAGGCCACACCAACACTAAATACAGCAGGAAAATCACCTCTTTTGACTGGCTGGTGATGCTGTGTTTGATGCACCTCATGATGAAGGTTGCCCTCTTGGCTGCCAGGGCACACACTGCAGACAGATTGAGATGCTGTTGACCAGTACCTCCAGATCCCTCCTGCAGGAATGTTCTCTAGCCACTCCTCTCCCCATTTATACTTGTGCCCAGCATTACTGCATCCTGGGTGTAGAATCCAACACTTGGACTTGTTAAATTTTATCCCAGTAATCACAGCCCAATACTCCAATCTACCTAGATCCCTCTGCAATGCATCTTGTCCCTCAAAGGAGTCAACAGCACCTCCCAGTTTGGTATCATCAGCAACCTCATTCCACCAAGTCTCACTAACTCCAATGATATCCTAGCTTGAGGAGCTGACCAATGCTTCCAGTTCATTGCCTTTGTTTCTCATACTGCATATGTTGGTGTACAAGCACTTCAGACAGATCTTCAATATATGTACATCCTTACATTTATACAGCAAAAAGAAGTTAAATCACTGTTCAGCTCTACCAAGAGGCATTTGCATGCACCCTGTTTGCAAGCAGGTGATCATATATGTAAACTGAGAAAAACTTTAAGGCTCATTAATTTTATAGTGATTTCTGAGGCTTCAGATCAGCATCTCATTGTTCCAATTCTACAAACTCTAAGAGATTCACACAAACATAAAACATGAAGCTAAAGCACTAAAATTGTGTTTAACACCAAGGAGTTAATTTAAAGTTAAGCATATTACACTATGTCTACAGCATTATCACAGTATAGAATAAGTAATGGAGAAAATAGGTGAGATGGATAATCACTATAGTTAGTATTTTGCTCTGGTGATCCTGGTCAGATAGTTCATTTCTTTGTCTCAGGATCACTACTGCTAATTTTACAGAATTCCTCTGTGAATACTCATTATACCTTTCTTTTGTGGAATGACAGCTTGAGATATAATGTTCAGGGGAATAGCTTTGAACTTATTCATCTACAAAATGAATAGAAAAACAATCAGAAGAGAGCGCTCAAAATAAACTCAATTAAAAACTCAAACAGTTGTCTGTTGGCTCATATGCAAAGCTTCACTGACCTCAAATAACTTGAAAGAAAATATTACTTTTTCCCTTTCCTCAGTACTTTGAGGATTACACCAAAATCTCTAGAATATCGACATTTCAGTTTATGCTTTTATGTCATATCTTCATTGTCATGAATGAAACCTAGTAACTTCTGATCATGTTTTTCTTGTATATGTTGTTCTGAAATTAGAGGTGAATAATAACTCACACTGCCATGAAAGTCTTTAATTAATGACATTATAATCCCCAATACATGAAACTTTAACATAGTAATTCTACTAATTTCTCTGCTCTTCCACAGCTCATAAAAATATCAGTTATCAAAGCCCTTTGCATAATCAGAAACCAGATAACCTGTAAACCTACATAATTCAGGTATAATACCCTCAGTAAAGCTGAGACAGCCATAACAGTTTCAAGAAGCTTCTATACTTGCTTGCTGCTCTCTCTTTTCTGTTGCGAAAAACACTTCTATTAAGAAATACTTGTATTAAAAATGAAACATGACCATAGCAAAACCAGGAAGGTTGGGAGAGAAATTTGGATCAGGGAAAGGTTTAGATTTATTTCTGAATAGTTTTTCATGTTAACATCAAGCCAGAGTATTTTTTTTTAATGGGAAATACTAAGGTTGACACTGACTACCACAAGTATTAAATCCTTCACTACTGAATTATATAAATGTTAACAGAAAATTCACAATGTAAAAGGAAGACTTAGAATTCTAACCTTGAACGCATACATAAAATACATTCATTGAACTCGTTTGAACTCCAAATTGATTTTTACTAAACATCACTCAAGGCTAAGTAAATTTTAGTTAAAAAGTTACTGTGGCATCATCTGTCCCTCTAACAAGGATGTCAAAAATAGCCCCTGGTCTGCTTCCAGCTGAGCTCTTCTTATCTTTTGCAGAAACCCATCTGCTGTAACATCAATGAAGATGGATTTTTTTCCTGAGTATTTTTCAGTGCATCGACATTTATTTTAAGTACTGTAATATGTATGAGTATTAAATTTACTTATTAGTTTACATTTGTAAGTGAATTACAGGCAACAAAAAGAAGCATTTTTGTTATGGTCCACTGAATTCATTTAAATAAGATTTGTAAAACAAAGTGATTTTAAGCATTCCTTTCCTTTGATATCTGAATCCCTTAATAGTCTGTCTAGCTTCTCTAGTGTAGATTGTAAGGGATGAAAATTATTCTTCTGGAAATACTGAATCAAATTTATACCAGCCATAAGAAAACAGAAGTTCATTGGGAATTATGTGCATTTTCATTGCAGCTGAAATTAATCTATATTTGTGATATTTACTCTATGGTTTCTCAACACAACAAGAAAGTTCTGCCCACTGTCAGGCTCAGTGGCAATGAGAACAAACTGAAACACAGAAGGTTCTGTCCAAATATAAGGGAAAACCTTTTTTACTGTGAGGGTGAGCGAGCACTGACACAGGTTGCTTAGAGAGGTTTTGGAGATATTCAAAAGACACCTGGACATAATCTTGGGCAATTGACTCTAGGTGGCCTTACTTGAGCAGGGAACTTGAACAAGATGACATTGAGATGTCCCCTCCAGCCCCAACCATTCTGTGATTCTGTGAATGGAAAGATGAGTAAAGAGGTTCAGGTAAAGTAAGCTAGAGTAAAAATGATAGGAGATTACAGCCTGTCATCTACACTGGTGGACTGGAAGATCAGCAATGTAGGAATTGCTTTCACTTTTTCCCAGCTTCATGAGTATTTTTAAAAATTAATTCTGTCCTTCTGCTATTCAAAATCGTCATCTATAAAATAGAAAGAATATTTGTATGTCTTAGTGGCATGTTGATTAATTCATACACCTGGAGGTATTTTACAGAAGAGACTAGAGAACCACTAAATTTATTAATAAGAAAATAAATACAATGTAGTGGTTGTAAAACTTAAATATAAGTAAAAACAAGGAAGCAGCAATGGGAGCAAAAGACTGTTTTGAAGATTTGGCTTCACAGCTGATTTTTTTTTTTTTTTTCCTGCACTGCTGATCAGAAGTATAACTAAAACTTTCCTTTTCTGCTATTGTACACACAGAATAAATGAAAACAGAATCAATCGGTAAGAGAAGTTAAGTTTTATTTCAGGATAAAGTACATGTACATACGGCCATAGCATTAAAAAATAGTGTGTCACATGTTAATCTTAGTTATGAAGCTAGGAGTAACCATTTCACCTTCAAGAAAGATCTGACTACCGCCTGCCTGTCGAGTTAGATATAAAGGTGATGAGTGATAATTGGGCAATATAATACCTAATTAAACAAACAGTTATTCTATTGATCAGTAAATACCTAAATTATATATATGATCCATCTTTAGTATACTCCTTTACATAATTCAGAAAAATCCAAAGATCCAACCTTGTATTTATTTATTATCCTTATTGCATAATGGAGACCCACACTTACTTTTAACAGTTTGTTGATCTTCTGCCTTAGTTTTTAATTTTCTTAACAAAGCAAGTTTGTGCCTAAGCTATAGATACATAATCAGAAAACTAAAGGAACGTATCCCCCCTCCCCGCACCCCCTTTTTAAATATCTGATTTCATATTAAGTGGAAAAAAGCAATGTCTATGCGACTTCTCCAATGTAATATTTCTGCAAAGTTTTTTTAACGTTGGAAGTTCAATAGCTAAAACAGACACTTGAGATTAAGTTTTGTACCTAAAAGGATCCACAGCAACTGCCAATTATTCACAGAAAACATAATGAAATTCAAATTATCTTTGCCTGTGTCTCAATGAGGGAACCTTGAGATAGTGATTCAAGAAAATGGAACTACACAGCCAAGAAAATGGACCAGAAATTATAAAGAAAGGGAAAGTAAGCCATTCTAAAGGAGCAACAGCATTACAAGAAAAAGCAGTTACTCAGTTTAAGATGAGAAGCGTTGGAAGTGGGATGCTTAGTTGGGGTGATGAACAGGAACATAGGTGGAGTTGAATGCTTGGAAGCAAAGGGAATCTGTGATGCAGCAGCTGCAGAGTTTTATGCAAGCCATTGGCTCTGGCAAGTTACTTAACTTTCCTGTTTGCAAAATGTGGATGACTACTTTGTCATTTGTTGCTAACAAAATAGTAAGTATTCATGTAAGAATAATCCATCTGCATTTATCTCTGGAACAGTCATCCTACTTCATCCATCCCCCCAAATACCCATCTTTGAATCTTTGAGAAATCTGTCACAGAAGTTTGCTATAGTGAGGTGAATTTTCATTCATAAAGAGTAAGAAAAAGCTCATCATTTCTCTGCATGTTTTACAAACATGCACTTATTATTTTGACTTTAACTTTTTTATTCTAAAACTACAGAAGCCAAATCCTATCCTAAAATTCAAATTAAACAATTCACGAAGTATTCCTAACAAAAAAAGGTAAGAAAAAAGCTGAGTAGCAGCAGCTTGCCTGTCAGTATGCTTTCATCGCCACTAAAGTAAAAAGTGCAATCTTAATAGTATGCTTAGTGTAATACAGCAGCGCCAGACTACTAGGCACAAAGATGCAACATGATGTTGAAAATCTGAACAGTTTGTCCTTGCTTTCTACTGCAGTAAATTTTACTACTGTAAATTTTCTAGATACTCACAACAGTCTGCTTTATTCAGTTAAACCTTACGGTCTGAGGAAACTATTCTTTTCCAGTGCCCAGTCATCTGTTGTACAATGAAAAAAGGCAATCTTGAGCAGTGGATTACTCCAGATGCTTAAATATTAATGAACTATGTTTGCTTTATATTCATGCACACAGATTTCCTATCATAACACCAGTAAGAATTTGGCTTTATATCATTGAAATTGCAACCATGTACAGCAATATGAAGTAAAACTCATGAACTAGGGATAAGAGAATCATAATGACAAATTTGAATACTTCTATGCATGTAAACTCACAAACTTCACAAACCACAGATACACAAAACCCTACAGAAGACTCCTATCATATTTTTAGTAGCTTAGAAGGCTGAATGATACAAGGTTTTACTGCCCCAGTTTTGGGGAACTATATAGCATAGTAGAAAAAAGAAAAAAAAAAAAAAAGTAAAAGACATAGAACATATGTTTATACTTATAAGGGATGAGTTTTACATTTTAAAACAAAATAGTCTTTATTTGAGTAGCTGCTGGTTTTAGTAACTACATTTGTGAATGACCCTTTCTGTCACTATTACTGCATGAAGCAATAGAATCACAGCAAGCACAAAACTTCTGTGGTATAACAATGAAAGGTGTCATAACACATGGATTTTAAGAGTTGCATATAGTAAGATTATGGAGAGGTATTTTCTTTAGAGGTTGAGTGGTACATTTTCATCAATACTACTGAAAAAGTGTGGAAAATATTTGTATTTTGGTGGGTAGGAAAAGTAAACATACAAATTGACAAAAGCAATGAAAGAGGAGAACTTCTGTCATGCTAGAAGTTGGATTTTATTTGCCTAGTGCAACAAAGCTTTCCAAACATCTTTGTTGATACCAGAAATGTGTTATAACTTTTCTGCTCAGCGCTTAACTGTACAGCTTGCACTTCTTTAACAGAAACTCTATTAAGAAAAATTCATTAATTCTGTTGGCTTCTTCATCCTTTTTCTCATGTGATTACCAAATTTTTAGTCTACAAGACGGTAAAGACCTACCATCATGCAATTGTATTGCACAAGGTAGGGTGATGTTGATTCCTTCCAGAGATATATATATATATTTTTCTAGGAATAAAGAGAAAATTAAAAAAAAAAAAAATTACAACTACTCAGGAGTTTGTGGATTTTTTGGGTTTCTTTTATTTTTTTTTTTAAGTAGTATTTATTCATCTGCCAGTTTTATAGAAAGTACTTAACATACATGAATAATTATGAAAATTCTTTAAGAAAATAGTGAGCAAACATCTGTCATGCACAGTATTTTCTGACATTTACATTAGGGGATACTTAGTACTCACAAGTGGAAAATTATTAACAGCTGGAATGATTAAGTGATTACAAGAGAAAATGCATCATTAACACCACATATTGCATTTTTTCTGACTTTCTTTTCAGTTATAGCCTTGTTATGCATTAGGGTTGGGGTTTTTTTTTATTTTTTTAATTTTAAAAAGTCTGTGTTGATCTATTTTTGCAAGACACTTCAAATACAAATAACTGTAAAATTTTACAATAACCTCTCTCATTAATTAGAACGTAGTTATCTGACTTCAGAAAATTTTGTGCTTAGGACTTCAGGATGTTCTTAAAATTGGGGTAGTCAGTGTTTCTGTTACTGTGTGTTTCTCTTCTGTCTGTCCTAATAATCTGTGCTTTTGACAGTTCTTTAAATAATGATTCACACATTCGCACATCAGTGTTGAAGTTACCTGTACATTTTTCTAAACTAGATGAAAGGATTCCAGTGATTTTTTTTTGTTGTGCTTTTGTTTGTTTGTTTGTTTGTTTTGTGTTTGCTTTTAAGATGACACAATCTGATTGTTGAGCAGTATTTGACTGCAAGTTGCCACACAGTTCCTTCTGTGTACTTGAACATTAAAACCAGAAAAAATGCTAACACTCAGAATTTATGTTTGTTAAAAGTGCTCTTTTTGTTTTGTTTTGTTTTTCCAATATTGTCCAGAGAAAAACACACAGGTTCCCCATTTTTCAGGGTAACCTGAGAATATCAAGTTATCTTATTAACACAGAATCCTTAAGCAGCAATCTCTGTTATTATTCCGTTTTGCGTCCTTTATTTAAAAGCTGCCTGCAATAGCTTCCTCTTTAAAAGTATTCAGTTGACTGGACAATGACAGATCATGAAACTTAAGGAAGGAACATAACATTCTTTACAGTTCTACTTATTACCTCTATAGTTGAGTAGTTGAGGTTTTCACAGACAACACAGTCACTTTTTTTTTTTTTTTTAAGGGCAAGTGTAGAATCTTGCATCTGGGCAAGAACAACTCCAGGCAGGTACCAGTATAAGTTGGGGAATGACCTGTTGGACATCAGTGTAGGGGAAAGGGACCTGGGGGTCCTGGTGGATATTGGGATGACCATGAGCCAGCACTGTGCCATTATGCCCAAGAAGGCCAACGGCATCCTGAGGTGTATTAGAAGGGAGGTGGTTAGCAGGTTGAGAAAGGTTCTCCTTCCCTTCTACTCTGCCCTGGTGAGACCACATCTGGAACATTGTGTCCAGTTCTGGGCCCCTCAGTTCAACAGGGACAGGGAACTGCTGGAGAGAGTCCAGCGCAGAGCCACAAACATTATTAAGGGAGTGGAGCATTTCCCTTATGAGGAAAGGCTGAGGAAGCCAGGTCTCTTTAGTTTGGAGAAGAAAAGGCTGAGGGGTGACCTCATTAATCTTTTTAAATATGTAAAGAGTGAGTGTCAGGAGGATAGAGCCAGGGTTGGCACAGAACTCTTCTCTTTAGCAACCAATGACAGAACCCGAGGGAATGGCAGAAAAATGTGCCAGGGGAGGTTCAGGTTGGACATGAGGAAAAGGTTCTTCACCCAGAGGGTGGTGGAGCACTGGAACAGGGTCCCCAGGGAAGTGTCAGGGTCCCAAGCCTGTCAGTATTCAAGAAGAAACTGGACAACGCCCTCAGACATATGGTGTGAACTGTAGAGTTGTCCTATGCAGGGACAGGAGTTGGATGGACTTCATGATCCTTGTGGGTCCCTTCCAACTCAGGATATTCTGTGATTCTATGATTCACAGATTTCAATCTGTTCTTGTAGTATTGCAACTGCAAGAATAGTCTGGAATTAAGGCACAACTCTAACACTGTGGTGTAATCCTTCCCTCAGTATTTCATCTATCCCAAGTTGTGTTTTGTGTGGAATGCTTGGCACAGATAGACTTTACTCCTGATTGTGCCATCAGAATTATTATTAGGAAACAAAATACCACTACTTTAAGCAGCACTCCATACTAGTAACTAATATGTTAATATAAATAAATGCAATAAAGACTGTATCCTACTGTGATTAAGCTCTTGGACATTGACTATTAGTGGCAGAAGGATTGTAAGACATCTGTTTTTGTTGTTGTTTTCTTTTAAAATAATTATCTTCCAAGCCTCCATAATCCATATACTCAAAGTAATTCTTTCAGGCTGGACTAGCCTGTATAGGTGCTCAGATGTAGAGATTTTAAATATTTCATTATGTATGTGGATGACAATTATTTTATACATTAAGATCTCACATTTATGACATTTTTCATTGTTTGATTATAGCTTTGTATGCTGTTCTATGTTCTTTGCGTTTTACAAAACTGATTCTAAATGTAAGAAGGCTTTTTCCTCTTTCTGTGTCTCCTATTAAAATTCAAAGTGAAACTGCCTTCTTGCCTTCAATTAAGAGGGTAGGCTTATTCTCAGAAATAGTTTGAAGGTGAGATTAATTTCCAGATTGTAATCTATTGCTTGTACTATATCAACTATATCCCAAAGTGTTCTTTTAATCACTGGTTAGCAGTGTTATCGAGTAACAAAATAAAGGCATTCCTGGGAAAAAAAAAAAAAAAAAAAAAAAAAAAAAAGTCTTCTAGATTACAATGGCTACTGAAATCTCAGAAAGGACGACAGCAAATGATCTGCATTTATCACCTACCCCATCCTGAAAACAAGAGCAGAAACAATTCATTCAGGATTCCTATCTTACTCCTCTGCACATCACTGTTAAAGTCCTCCAGATGATGGCAATTCTTCAGCCCTCCTAGGAAAATTTCAGTGCTTCATTATTCTTACTGCTTTCATAATTTTCCCACAACTCTCTTCTTTCAGAATTTTAAACCTATTCTTGTCCAGTAGAAGGCTAACATTGGGAAAGATTTAATCTGTCATTCATCTGAAAAGAAGTATCCTGTCTTTTTTAGCCTTATTTTTAGTCTGGGTACCAAGCCCTTTAAGTTTTCTTTTAGAGTTTTGCTTTCTAGACTTCTGAAGAATCTCACTGCTCTTCTCTGGATTCTTTTCATTAGAAAGACATTATTGAACAGTTGCAGGCATTGTACACCAATATCTGTGCCGAGCAGTATCTCTATCTGACATCACAGACCTCTCCTATGATACCAGCTATATGCTCAAATTACTTTTCTAGCAGATTTTTACATTCTGAAAGTGTTAAATAGAGTAACACTGACAGAAAAGATGATGCCGTGGATCAGAACTGCTATAGAGGCAATCTCTGGAAAGACAGTAATTCTCCCACAGGTGCATTTATGTGCTTCCTTTAGACAGCTCCTCTGAAGGCTTATCATGTTTGCCGAGCTGCAGTTCATTTTATGCATGACTTATATTGTGCATACATTTCAGTTTAGCCTCTAAGCAATGGTAGTTAGCTGAATGGCTGCTTACTACTGTTACATTTACTTATATGGAAGTGCTAAAGTGGTAAGTTGAGTGTAAAGTTACTTCTCAAGAACAGGATATACAGCTTCTGAAGAACAGGAGGTTGCACAGAAAACCTAATATAGATGTTTGTGGGAGCATGGTACAGCCAGCTGCTGACTGAGAATACAGGAAGCCCGGGAAGAGTTAATAGATCTTCCACTTACCACTGATGCTTTTATCTCCAATTCCTTACAAATCTTTCTTCAGTAGGGAACCAAAAATTAAGAAGGGGTGTCCACTACTATTGTCAAAATACAAGTGAAATTCAATTTAAACACCTTTGAGTTACACAAAACTACCAGAAAACCCAATAAAGAAGAAACTCTGGCTGAGCTTTAGAGACAAATCCTTTTGCATAACACATTTGTGATTCTTGATAGCTCCGTATCTAGCTTTGAAAACAAGCTGCTTGGTCATCAATAAATCAGACTTTAAAACCCCTTTTCATGTAGTCTTTGGATGTAACTTTCTAAGTGTTCTTGTCTAAGTAGAAGGAATATTTTTGCAAGGAAAAGAAAGAGATGTAAATTAAAGCATTTTGGATGATCCTCTGGATGTCACTGGGGCTGCATAATTTTTATGCATCTTTCATTCTATTCAAGTTAAATGTTATAACATTTCTTTGTAAAAATGCTTAGTTTAATTTTGAATCTATTATTTTCTATTTGGTCAGCTTTGTGTTCCTTTCTGGGATTTAACATAAAAACACCTGAAAAAATAATGAAGTCTCTTCTTGAATCTCTGGAATTGTAACAATGCTGAGCAAAGTGGGACAGTGATAAAATTAGTGTTCTTTTATTTTACACAGCAGAAAGGTTTGAAGGAGGTTTGAAAAAACAAGGCAATAAACCCGAGTATTGCTGATTGGAAAAGCTTACTTATTGACAACATAAAGATATGCATTAAAGACTGGGCATACTGCAAGCCATAAGGCAAGAATCTGTTTTTACTTCCCTCCAAATACTTACCATGAGATTTAGTATGAAACTATAGGGAATGAAGTAAGAATTCTAAATAAAAAAGTTCAAGACATTATAAACTTAAAAGATGTGAGTCTCAGGGCAAATTTTGAAAGGCCAGTGCTATACTGCATAGAAAAAAATGAAACACTAGCAAACACTGGAAATACTGTCATTTTCCTCTCTGTGGAGAGGCTAAATGAAAATGCTTTTTGTTGTTACAAACATAATTTCCTGTCAAAATAATTTTAGTGGAAAAATTCCATTCTGTTTTACTTACAACTAGTGTTTGGTCTCCCTCCTGCATGTGAAGAGGTATAGACATTGCAATTCTAAACACTGTGAAGGGAGATGTGAAGAAGGAAGGAGTTTTCATGTTTAAAAAACAATAGAGAGTGATATATGGAAAACAGCAGCATGATGTTTTAGCTCTGATTACAAAAGAATTTAAATAGTTCAACTCTCCAAATCATGATGATTTTCCTGTCCTTCAATTGTATCAGTTCAGAAATAGTTAATATTGCTGAGCTTTGTGAGATTCCATTGTCCCAAGCTTCATTAGAGAACAACTTACATTACTCTGTCTGAAAGATAACTTTCTACTTTATTATTAAACATAGCTTTACCTCTCATACAAATAGCAATTTAGATTGTGTTGTGGATTTTTTTCTAATAGTGAAAAGACATTTAATTAAGGGAACTGTGATGCTACCAGCCTCCATTACATAACCTGCAATGCTTATTAACTTCATTCTTTTTATTAATAGATTTTAAGTTTGTATGACGGGAATGAAAGTAATTATGTGTATTAGGGATAAATAATAACATGGAAAATGAAAGGAAGCAGTATTATCAGTTGAGAAACACGTTAAAAAAACACAGTATGTTGTACATTATGTTACTGGTATAATAATTTATCTTCCTTTCTCGAATTTCATTCTGTCTTAAAGATAAGTGTAAATTGATGTCTAATTGGTTACCTATCTCAAAAATGTTGAGACATCTAGCATTAGTAAAGTTTATTTGGGAAAATGTATTCCATTTTTGATTACTTAGTATTATACTGTTATCCTGATTTTGGTTTCTGCCTGAATTTTGGCTTAATTGTGTTTCACACTAAGTTTCAGATTTCATGTTTGTATGTGTAAAGTTATTACCAAATCCAGAGCACTGAACAGGACAGGTGTGAATGACAGCATCTAGTCAATTCAAAGCAGAAACACACAAATTTTGGGACTTAATAGCAGTCTGACTACACAGCTATTGATTGATATGTCAACCAGACCTCCTAAGAAGCGTCTACAAATTTTCAGATTTTCTGGTCCAATATTCTTCACAAGCTATAGAAGGTCACAGATCATGATGTCCATTGTAATTCTAACAAAAGATGTCCTAGAGGTGATTTTGGTTTTGGCTATATTTCTGTCATCGATGATTTTTATAGAACTGCTTGGTGTAGTGATTCTGACCCTAAGTTTATTAATAGATTTTGTTTTTATTTTCTTGTTCCTGTATTACCCTTTGGCTATTCTCTATTTGGGCTCTTTATGTTACTTGCTATATTATACTCTGAATAGGTCTGTGTCTGCTTAAGTTTCAAAACAACTTTCTAGAAATGAATAGACAGAATTACATTAAATAATCCAGACAGTTTTTCATTAGACTTTTGTACAGTCACGGATACTAACTGTTTCAATTAGAAATACTCTTAATGTTGCAGCTGGATCAAATTGTTATTTTGTAATTTTCCAGGGATCAGTTCATCCATTTATCCTATTTTCCAAGCATATAGCCAAAATTCTTTGGTTTAGTTCCCAAACACAGGACCTTGTTTGTTTTGTTGTTGTTGTTGTTTGTTTGTTTGTTGGTGAGTTTTTGTTTCTTTTCTTTCTTTCTTTCTTCTTTCCTCAGGATTTTTCTTCTTTCAGTAATACTTCTTGCCATCTTCTTATTTATCTTACAATTCACTGTTAATGATCCATTTCTGCTGTTAAAATAACTTCTTATGTAGCATCAAATCGAGAACTATTCTGTTTTCTTAAAAAATAAGTTATCCCATTATGTTCTTCCAAAATAAACTTTGCCTTTAGTTATGAATCTGATGCCATTTGCTATTCACTTCCTCCACCTCTATATTATACTTTCCTCTAAAATCTCTTAATTGAGGTTAAACAAATGTCTATTGTTGAACAGATCTGTTCTGCCTAGTCTTTTCAAAATCCAGGTACGATGTTTGTTATTAATCATTCCTATGACCTGATATTTGACTTGCTAGGTGTATGAATATTCTCAAGAGACCTGCAATTTCATGTGCCAGTTCCTTCTGGCACAGAGATGATATAATCATTCCAATTTTAGTTCATTAAGGCAAAGATATCCTCAGAGTGAATGAAAGGCCTTGAGTGCTTTCCTATCACATCACTATCCTTCACCTGCCTCCCTTGTTAGGTTGCATGATAATGACAGACTTAGTGCATTTAACTGTGGTTAGGCAGCAGTGCACAAGCTGTGGAGCATAGTTGTCTAAGGGCTGAAACTGCATATGAAGACGAAGTTCCCTGAATGTTTCATCCACTTAAAACATGGAAATTTCCATGTTCATGCTTTCATTTCTGTTCTCCACTTTGCCTATGCTCACACAGAACGTCTGAGTCCTTAACAAAAGCTCACATAAAGCATTTGTCTTGCTCTGGACATAAAATTAGAATCTTCTTATTTCCATTCCTAGTAGAAAAATGCCTTCTTCTCTTTCTCTGTCTGTTTGGGTTTTTTTTTCAATATTATTTTTGTAGTTGATGACTTCTTGATGACTGTTATATGTTTTGCAAATTTTAATACATTTGAACTTTGGCAATTCCTATTTCACCTATATGCCTGACTTTAAAGATACAGGTGTTTGTTTTCTTCATTCCCTGAGGCCTATATTCACCTTGTCTGGCAACAGACTATCAAAGAAATATCATACAGCTGCTCAGATTTTGCTCTATAAAAGATTCCAGCCTGCATGAAAATTTTCCTGTATATAAAGTCCACAAAGTGATAGGTGACTCTGTGAAACAATTCACGTGTTACTAACACTTCAAAAATTTTGTTGGAATGTTTCCTATTATTAAGCGTGTTGTGGGATAGACTTGTTTTCTGCACCTAGAAATGCAGAATTCCTGTATCTAACTGATCAAATTCTTACATGTGTCTCACAAGCTTGTAAGAATCCTGCCTTACTGTTATCAAGAATTGTATCTGTGAGAACAACGAAGAGTATTTGAAATGGCTACATAATGGCTACAAAATACTAGCTGTGGTTCTTCAGGGAACTGCCAGCAATTCCAAATTCCCTACAAGTTTTCAAACCCTCGACTAATAATACAAATTTCTATTATGAGGTATGTGTAAGAGATCCTGGCTATGCTAGTTCTTGTCTCTTGTACTCACAGCCTTAACCTCCTGCAAATGAGAAGTGCTCAGATATAGATGAATACACATTTAACATGTAACATGTACAATAAATACTTTTCTTTCATAAGTAACTGTTCTTTAAGGATTTTCAATGCATCATTCTGAAATTTTGAGAACAATATTTAGAAATTACAGTATCACACAGTATCACAGTATGTTTGGGATTGGAAGGGACCTCAAAAGATCATCTAGTCCAATCCCCCTGCTGGAGCAGGAACGCCTAAGTGAGGTTGCACAGGAACATGTCCAGGTGGGTCTTGAATGTCTCCAGAGAAGGAGACTCCACAAGCCCTCTGGGCAGCCTGTTCCAGTGCTCTGTCACCCTTACTGAGAAGTTTTTCTCAAATTTAAGTGGAACCTCTTGTGTTCCAGCTTGATCCCATTACCCCCTGTCCTATCATTGTTTGCCAACGAGAAGAGCCTGGCTTCATCCTCATGGCACTCACCCTTTATAAATTTATAAACATTAATAAGGTAACCCCTCAGTCTCCTCTTCTCCAAACTAAAGAGACACAGCTCCCTCAGCCTTTCCTCATAAGGGATGTGCTCCACTCCCTTAATCATCTTTGTTGCCCTACGCTGGACCCTCTCTAGCAGTTGCCTGTCCTTCTTGAACTGAGGGGCCCAGAACTGGACACAATATTCCAGATGTGGTCTCACCAGGGTAGAGTAGAGAGGAAGGAGGACCTCTCTTGATCTACTAACCACCCCCCTTCTAATACACCCCAGGATGTCATTGGCCTTCCTGGCCACAAGGGCACAGGGCTGGCTCATGGTCATTCTGTTGTCCACCAGGACCTCCAGGTCCCTTTCCCCTACACTGCTCTCTAATATGTAATTTTCCAACCTATACTGGAACCTGGGGTTGTTCCTGACCACATGCAGGACTCTACACTTTTCCTTGTTAAATTTCATTAGGTTATTCCCTGCCCAACTCTCCAGCCTGTCCAGGTCTCACTGGATGGCAGCACAGCCTTCTGGCGTGTCAGCCACTCCTCCCAGCTTAGTGTCATCAGCAAACTTGCTGATAGTACAGTAATTGATTTTATTTAAGGTACTCTTTTATTTAAGGTCCTAAGAGTACTAAGGTACTAAGACTCTTTTCTTTAAGGTACTAATTTATTTATCTGGAAGGTACTAATTTATCTATCTGGAAGTTATAGTGGGTTGACACCTACCAGCAGCTAAACATCCACCCTGCCTCCCACTCACTGCCCTCTCCTAGAAGATGCAGAGAAAACAGAAGGATGTCAAGAGTTGTGAATTGAGATAAAGGCAGTTTAATACGGAAAGCAAAAGCTGCATGAGTAAGCGAAGCAAGAATTCATTCACTACTTCTCACCAGCAAACAGCTGTTCAGCCACAACCTGGAAAGTGGTTGCTTGGTTAAGACAAACAATATTGTCTATGAACATTCCTCCTTTCCCTGAGCTTTTATTGCGGAGCGGAACATCATACGTTATGGAATATCCTTGATGCCTTTTTCATTAATTTGGCTCAGCTGTCCCAGCTATGTCTCCTCCCAGCCTCTTGCCCATCCTGAGCCTGTTCACTGTGGGAGTGGACTGAGGAGAAAGCCTTGATGCTATGCAAGAACTGTTCACTAACAGTGCTGTTTTAAACAGAAATGCAAAGCATAGCACTGTATGTGATGCTATGAAGAAAATGATAATAACTCCATCCCAGGCAGACTCAGTACAAACGCAGAGAAGCTCCTTTCAAGTGACAAAGATTCAGTTGAAATATTACCAGGATATCCCATCAAACAAGAAGAAAATAGCTATATGTGACTGAACACATATCTTTATCCTACTACAACATCCCCTAAGCTTGTTCATAAGTTTAATGAAACTGAGCAGTGCTAGACTAGATTTTCTAGAGTAACTAAAGACAGCAACTCATTCTAAAGAACGGAAAGAGTTGGGGAATCCTTAGCTCCCTTTAGAAAAAAACAAAACCAAAACCCAGACATATCATGTGTGATTCTATAACAAAAAATACAATACAAAATCATGTACCACACAGAGTCTGCCACACCTAGTGATTAACTCTGAAATCTCTTAACTGTGCCATCTGTACAATAGTGTTACTGCTCATGATTTTAAAACCGCTGTGAAGCTATGAAGTTGCAAATCAGTGAGCTTGCATGTACCACTTCATTGGCTAGACAAAAGACGTTCACACATTAAATTTAACTGGATGACCTTCAAGATTGCATATTTACTTCATGATATTCAGCTAACTCAGTAAGCTTATAGTACAATTTGTAGAAACCTGGTTGCATCATTTGGGAAAAAGTGTAACTTCAATTTCATAATTTCTTTTCAGTCCCATGGCCTTTTTCTGATGTAGTTTTATTGATTCATCTGAATGTTTCCATTGGGTTGCAGTGTTTCATTTATGGATTTTTAATTTTTTTTTTTTTTTTTACCAGTCTGATCTGTATGGAAGAACGGTAAGACTGACATGGCTGCAGATTAAACTTAAAACTCAACTAAACCTCAGGATTTATTCCCCGTTGTTGAGTAAGGAAAACCAGTCTTTTTTTTTAATCAGAATTCAAAAAGTTCTATGGCATCAATACAACTGTGTGTTTGCTCACAATCCAGAATGTTGTAATGAATCTTAAAAAAAATAAAATATTATTAGAGAAAAGCTAGAATGTTAGAAAAATAATGCCACAAATACCTCTTTCTCTCTCCCTTTCCCCTCCCTTATGCGTGCAAGTCAAATAGACTTATCAGAGCAACAGCAAAATATCTACCTGATGTTTTATTATTCTCTACAGGGCTTTGATGAACTTCAAAGTATAAAAGCCTTTACTGGCTGGATACAAGATTTGGCTGAAAACATGAATAATGAGGAACATTAATAATTCTATCCAGTGTGTAAAAAATTTCAAGAGACACTAACAAAACAGATTCATTTTTTTTCCTCAGTTATTCACTTTTCCCTCAAGCATTCTATTTTTTGACATTAACCAAAGAGACAAAATTTTATGACAATTATATGACAAGAGAAATATTGGTAAATATTTATTTGTGTGCTGTGAAAATGTCCTTTATAAGCATTACTCAAACAATTTTAAAATATTAATTATATATTTGTCAAAAATACCTGTTATTAATCTCACATGGTGACACAGTGATTTCATTTAATAGGTGTCTAAAAAAAGAAGTTGAAAGAATATTAATGACTTAAAAGCATGATACCTGAATTCTGTTATTACTATTCCTTTTTTCAATATTGCTATTGAACTCATTTGGAGCAAATCTGTGCAAATATGGACTGAATAGTGGACTAGAAGGCTAGTGAAAAAGTAGTTGGACAGTTAGGTTCAAATACTAGTGATCAACAGCTCAAAATCTGAATATGTATCAGCTTGGGTACAGTCCTATTTACACCAGGGCAGATGTTGTTCAATTACTCTGACAACCTGGAAGAAAAGTCAGTGCATAATCACCAGACAGACATGAGCCCTCACTGGCCCCACAGCTGCCAAGCCTTGAAAAGCTGAACTGAGCCTAGGAGGGCTTCAGGTGGCATTTACTATTTTCATACTTAACAGGATTTTCACTACCCCTATATATTATTTGATTTGAAAGATTCTCTAACTACACAAGCCGACTCAGCTTGTCTAAAAAAATGATAAAAGTCGGGTGTCTGAAAGAGATAACACTAAAAAGAAGTACCTAGATTTTGGATTATCTAAATTTGGAAGTGGGTGAAGGTGGTCTGAAATAAGATGACCTGCAAGTGGTATTGCATAGCATTTATGTTCATAGAGCTTTTCAGTGCCTTAGCTTTCTTAAGGCACAAGTTTTGGAAGTATTAATTGGGATACCCAGCAGTTCGGATAATATAAGATGTCACTCACATTGACTGTTTGTGTTTTGTTTTTTGGGTTTTTTTTGTAACAGCAAAGCTATATTCCTGCATTTATCTGTTTCTGCAAACTGACTGCATATTTTTTTCCATTTGAAATAATACACTTCTAGTCCATTTTTCCAACAGATTAAGCTTCTGCATTGTGCCTTTTTCTGGCAGTTTCTGTATGTAGCCTCTATGTCCTTCCATTGCTCAATGCAGTACAGAGATTTCAATCCAGTATGGGGATATTGGCACTGGTCTCCTTATACAGTACAGGACAAGGATGTCAGAAATATTAATCCCAAGAAAAGATGTTTTAAACAGCATGTTGCTGTATCTGTCTTAGCTTTCTGAAGCAAATGCTGTGATAACACTCATTCCATTTTCACAATAAGCTCATTCAGAGGTCTCAAATGTATCTGCACATAACTGCAATTTACTTCGCAAAGATGCCTTTATGCTTTACAGATGGAAAAAATGGCTTTTGCTGTTAAATCTCATCTAAATCCGGCCATAAGTTTTATGACCAAGTTATCAAACTATGGAAACAAATAAGATATTAATACAGTAGTCGTATAGCTCATATAGCTTATACAAAAAGGACTATACGACAATTAGATGTGTTAAACATGCTTTCTGAAGCTATTTTTTCACTAAACCAAAAGTTCCCTGTCTCAGGCTTCCAAAAGGACTGAAACAGATTTCCCAAACCAATATTTTCTGTTCCCTCATCTCATAGACATCCATTTCATTTACCTCATGTAACTCCTCTGTTCTGAAGAATATTATTTTACATTTCTCAGTTGTTTGTGACCAACTTATGACGATTTGTTCTTGTGGCAATACTGTCTTTCTGCTCTTCTACTTCTCCAACATCTATGTACTCCATGTAGTGAGAGTGTTGAGGAATTACAATAATCCTATCCATCTCAGAAACTCATTTCACTTTTAAATTCAAGCTAAAATCTCAGTTATGCTAACAATAGTAGATTAAGAAATTGCAGACGTGTTTTGAAGACTATAGACTATCCAGCTAAGAGGAAAACTGATGTGCTGGGCTTTGGGAGTGAGGGAAGCAACATCAGTGGATTGCTCCCACACTTTATGACCTTTCCTCTTGCTTCCCACTGACTTCTATGAAACTCTTCTTCTATCTGCTCTTTTTGTCATTGTAATCCTTTCACTTTATTTAATCTAAAAGGGCAGAACAGCCAAAAACAAAGTCCAAATCTGACTGCAATAGAAAAAATCCAAATCAGACTTCCACCAACAATCAAAAACTGCAGGTCATGTTTTGTCTCTTTATGATAAGAGGCACATTTTAGAGATCATCCGTACATAGGTAAGGCATGTATATGACACTGGTTCAACATTTTGCCTCATCCTCATTTTCATTGGTACGGATGTAGTAACACCAGTATTTATGTACCAGCTCCTTTGGAAACACCTGCAATCAATAGAGCAGAAGGTAGAAAATGCTTTAAATGTAGTGTATCTGCAGAGAAAAACTGTTTTACTTCTATTTCTGTGAAGTCAAGGTTAAATTTAACTGTAGCTCAGGTTAATCATGGGTAATTATGTTGTATATCTTCCCACACACGTTTCTGAACTGTCATTTTCAAAGTTTGCTTGTTTTCTGATGATATGAGTAGCTGTTTAAAGACACAAGTTTTCAGAAAATTTTGAACAGTCAGCACAATTTAAATCAGACACAGTGGTAAGTCCAGCATCTATATTTGATAATTAAACAGATTCTTGATTTGCCTCTATACTAAAAAGACAATGTTTCCTTAAATATTTTACTTAAAACCAACATGCCACATCCTTAAAACAAAAGTGGTTTATTGGTTTTTTTTTTTCAATTAAAAGTTATGACAATAGTGGTAAGATATTATAGACTCAACAGGAAATATTTGTAGAGTTATAACCTTAACTGGTGATCATACACCTCTGCAATGTTCTCTAAAAATATTGTTTTAGTTTCAGAAACTCCACTATTGGATAATTTAATTGTCTTTTATGAGTTCTCATCAGTTTATTTTACATAGTTTCTCCTGATTGCAGCAGGTATACTCCCTTGAAGACAAAATTGTTTTAATGATTAAGACAAATTACTTATAGGTTCTTAAAAAAAATAAACACAGAAATATACACATGAACAGAATTTTCTCATGTGCCCACAAGGATTTTTCTAATTTCTGAAGGTCTAGTTACAGGAAGAGGAGGGAGAGGAAGGACAACTTCCTGACTGGATGAACAATGTAACCCCTCTTCTGACAATCATGGAGTTTGAGCTACATACAGTGAAAAAAAATCCCAAACTCTAAAACAAGAATAAACTAATTTGTTTTTCATTTGTGATAAGGAAAATCACTGTAATTACTTGGGAGAGTGGGAAGTATTATTAAAGTTTAACATTTCAAAGCTTTTTTTTTTTTTTTCCTCCCATGCAAATTTGTATGTCAAAATATTTGAGGTGCATCTATATGTGTAATTATGTCTATATTCTATCCACCTTCCCCAGCTTTCTTATTTAATGCCTATCTTTTACTGTCTTCATATAAAAATTATCTTGTAAGCTGGTGTCCCTGTTACATCATTTGAACCTTTTAGAGCAATAGAATAACTCCAAACTTGTATACCAGTTGCAGTAAACAGTTTGTCTATAGTTACTCAGAATAACTTCCATTTTCTCCTTCATTTCCTCAAAACGAGTACCAGATATCAAAACAATGCAAAACATACAGAGTTACCACATTCATCCTTTTGACAGTGCATTTGTAAGATAAAATCCTTTTAATATTTGTGGTTGGAGGCTGCATTTTAAAACGGCCTGAAGAAGTGATTCCCTGCATGAAAAGAGAAGTCAAGTTCAATAAAGAAATAACATATTTCAAAAGGAAAAGACAAGCAACCAAGTTACTGAAAAAAAAAAAGAGAGCAAGAGTGAGGGCAAAGCAGATACTTTGGTAATTGATAAACAGGGAAGATTTTTTCCTTTTCTATCTTGTCATGTTGTAATTGTGAATGAAGACATACAGTTCTGTGAAGATAAAGGAATTCCAATGAAGCCACATCAACAGGAAAATTAAAATACTTAATTATATAAAAAATGACAATTCTTTCCAGTACATGTATACGTAATTTTCTTAATAGTAAAGCTTTAAAACATACTTGGATTAAATAGTGAAAGTAATTAATTAAAAACTGCACATTGCTCTTATAAAAAAAAATTGTGTGTATTGAGCCTCATAAACTCCTACAAATGAGAGAGCTCCTGTAGTTATAAATCTCTGCGAGTACATAACCTTAAATCCAAAAATATCATGTTTAGTATTTTATGGAGTTTAATTATTTCATTTCATCACCAAAAAAAAAAATAAAATGAGGAGTCCTTAGTCCTTACTGGTTTCTCAATATGTATGGAAAGTTTTGTTTGGTTTTTCAGTATTACATTATTCCTATGTGTTAATTCAATAAGATTTTATTGTTTAAATATTTATATCTGTATACCTGAATAGTTAGATACATTAGGATATAAGTCAAGTAGAAAGGTTAAAACCTCTTGAAACTCAAAATTATGTTTTATTTTAAACTGTCTTTGCCTGTATAAACAAATTCAAGGGAAGAACACATCTAACCTTTTGTCTTCCTATACAGCAACATATTTGTCAGTTGTTCAAATACCAGCAAAGTTTTATAAATAATTAATTAAAATTCATATTAAAAAAAAAAAAAAAAAGGAATAGAGATTTTTCACTTGCTTTGTCATTTTCAGGCTAATGATACCGAAATTAATGTTTCTTGTCTAGCTTATGATGGAATATAGAATTGTGTTTATTCAAATTTTATTCTTCTATTTCCTACAGACTTGTAATGCAATTACACATAGATGACTGTCTTATTCACCAAACTATTTTATGTTGCTTCTTAGTTTCAGTTTTAGGTATAGTTCCTGAAATAGCACTGTCACTCTCTCACGTTAGGAATTACAACATCTATATACCACAGATTCCTTCCCTTTTTTCATATTCTAATCATGCTCAGGATGTTTCTTTTCTGCCATGTTGTTTAAAAACAAATAAAAGAAACTGATTAAATAACTAAATTTATAAAGAAAATTGAGAGTTTATCTGCTGATAAAATGATACTGGCTGCAAAAAGGGAATAAAGTAAGAGCATTTAAATTTATATTTAAATCGCTTTTACCAATAGTAATCTTATATACTATGACGAAGAATAGAAAAGGTACTGAAATATATGTTACTTCTTCAGTCTAAGTATCCCTTTAAATATGTCTTATTTTTCTTAACTGCACTCCACCAAAGTTTTGGGGCAGAATAAACAATTTACACATATCTCTATGGCTGTTCACAATAGCTTTCCATAAAGGTAAGAAAATAAACCTTGTTTGTTTGTTTGTTTGTTTGTTTGTTTTTACTCTCCAGGATAAGAAATAAGGGGCTAAGTTTGTGTTCCAAAAAACTGAAATAAATAAGAAGCAAAATCCCTTCAAAATAAGAGGAAGTAAGGACGACCTCTGTGGCTAAAATAAGAACCAAACAGCTACACAAGATTCACAGATATCTTATCCAAAAGAGACCCAAATTGAAGATTTTTTTTTTTTTCATTGTTCAACACAATGAAAGAAAACAAAATTCTCTTTCTCATTTCATAAAACAGTAGTTGTATGTTGAGGGAAAAAACAAAAGCAACTACAACAACAACAAACCACCCCCCCACACACAAACACAAAGCAACCAACCAACCAAAACAAAAATATGATGGATATGTGTATCCAGTAGAATCTAGTAATAGAATACAAGCAAGACTTAAACCTCCATACTACCTGAGGGTCAAGGGAAAACTGGGGTATTGTTCTCATTGAGCTGAAATTGGAAATAATAAAATAACTTCTAGTACCTCTTCTGCTCTACCACCCACTTCCCCACCACGCAGAGCTCCAAGCTGACAAGGTACTACTTCTCTAAAGGCATAACGTATCCCAACACATCCTAAAGTCACATCTCAACAACCAGAGGTAAAAATATGACATATTTCAAAGGAGCTATGCAAACATTAATGGAAAAAATATTCTCCTTGTAGACAGCAGACACAAATATAACAACATTTCTCAACTATGTTAATATCTAGATCCTTGAATACATACCTAGTGTCAGAATGCATTATTTGAACTAGCCCTATGTATTCACTTATAAGAAACGACATATGTCTGAACCCAGAAGACTGTGCAGCAAACAATGCCCTGTCATATGATATGACATATGTATGAACCCAGGCTATGGAGCCGCCACATTAATAAGGGCTTTTCTGACTTAACAGATGAGCTCTCTATTTATATGATACCTTTAAAGGAACATTTTCTGCTTCTTTAGGCTTGCTTGGAAAAGGGAAGCAGTGAAAAACTGAAAGAGTAGAAAATGTGCTCTTACTCCTGCCTTCTTCCTCCATTCTGTGTGAGTTTTTTTTTACGTCTATCAGCACAAGAAAGTGTATGTGATACTTAACATGTCTCAATTTCATTCAACAACTCTGTAATTATGGTCTCCTAAGAGATGTCACTTATATGATCCCCTGTTATTTTTTTCTGAAGTAATGCAGTTAAAAGTGAAGTAACTTGCAGAAACTTCTAATAACACGGGAGCTGTGTGAACTAATCTGATGCAATTCTATCACTCCCATGGATATATAAAGTAGAATAACTAAAATGTTATTAAAGCATTGCAGAGAATATTTTTAAGTGAGCAATGACTCAAAGAAAATTCTAGATTTAAATATGCATGCTTTCTTCCATCTCTCTTTGAAATAAACAGTAATAAAAAAGTATATTTCTTGACAATGAACAATGTAATCTAAAAGTAGCAAAACATGGGGAACCACTTGTAGTGCTTATTAGAAACTGCGAACCCCAACAAGGATGTATGACTTCCAGCTGCAAAGTACTTAACACACTCATAAACCAATTTTCCTACAAAATTAGTTTTCACTTTACTAATCAGTTACTCTGAAAAGAGCAGAAAAGCCTGTGCTGGTGTGCCTACTCCATAGGACCATTTTACTACTTAATTTATCAAGGATTCACAGTATCTGCTGTGTCTGGACAGGAAATATTCTCTCCCACTCACTGGCTATCTTTGCAGCCTCTTGTGTCTATGGGATCTTCTTCAAGAAACACAGATGACACCACCCCTGGCTTCAAAACTAAGAGCAGAATATAAACCTGACAGACATCCTCAGAGAAAAAGAGACCACCTTCCCTCTCTATGACAATTCATGTATCCAAGAAAAGCAAACAGCGAGAGACAATAAGAGGTATACTGGAAGCAGATATCATAACTGACTTTATCTATATTCTGTATATTCTCTTTCAGTATTTGTCAGCACTTCTAATTCATGTAGTATAAGAGTAAAAAAGTAAAAATCATATTAAAGAATAGTGATTTCTATGATGTATCACTATAATATATATATCAATAATAATATATAATAATAATATATAATATAGAACATAATATAGAACATAATCTATAATAATATAGGATAATAATTTCTATGATAACTATGATGTGTCACTGTCTAGAGGCTGTGGAATCTCCTCTGGAGATATTTCCTGTGTGATGTGCTCTAGACAAACCTGCTTTAGCTTGTGGGTTGGACTAGATGATCTCCAGAGGTCCCTTCCAGCCCCAACCATTCTGTGGTTCTGTGAAATCTGAGGGTAAAAATATACAACCACAAACACAGGACAGCAGTGATAAGAAACTATGGGTCATCACTAAAGGTTAGAGTATGCCTGTTTTCTTCCTGATATGCTGTGGAAGAAATTCTGCATTTTTAGCAGCACATTTCTAAATTATACTTATATGGTAGGACACAGCTTTTGTAGATCCTAGAGCACATTGTTTTGGTTATTGAGACATGAAGATAATACTTTATCCCTTATTTTTCCCCCTTCTCCTCCTTATTATATGTGATTTTTCACTAAATTTGAAATTTAAAATATCCATTATGTATGGTATATAATACTAAGCTCTTATTAAAACCTTATTGCCATTTTCATGCAGATGAATAGCTGTGCTGGTTGTCCATGGATATCTTAAATTAACCAGGAGATTCAAGAAGCCATACAACTATTTTCTTGCTACCAAAGGTCTATCTCACACAATGGTAAGGAAAATAATATGAATGCTCAAGTAAGAAAATAAATTGTATTTTCATATTTTTTGAGTCAAGTATGTTGTTCAAGGACAGTTTATGTATACATAACCTAAATTTTGAATATTAGCATATATTCAAGGTTAGCTACAGATACCTACCTCTATGTCATGATTGAATAAGCCATGAGGCATATCTTGAGCATAAGTTTGCTGAATAATTTATTTGTAATCTCCTGATAACTACAATGAAATGAAAATGTGAAATATTACATAAAAATCATTTTACATATACTTATTAACAGTAGCATTCTTTCCTTTGTTTTTGTCAGGTTGAACTTTGTTCTTTGTCATTCAAGAAGCACGATCTATTAAGCTGAAGGCTGAGGTACATTGAATGAAGGGCAAAGCTCCAGTGTATTGTGAACAACATCTCAGTAAACAAAACTCTTGATGAAAGAATTCTGGAAGTCACAGGCTAGAATATTAAAATAATAGGCCCAACTGCAAAGTGGGTATTTCAGCATAGTTTGAGCATGTTCTGCATATCTTATTTAAATTATAAATATGTTTACTGTTTATGAGCAGGAACTTGAAGAAAAAAATCCAGAAATTATGTAGAGAATGAAAAAAAAAACAACCCACCCTGTCAAGTTCATTTTTAGGAAATATCTTTAAAAATTGGCTTTTCTAAAATGGTTTTGCTGACCTTTATGTTTTTTCTGAATTCTCAATAGCAAAATGAAACCATATAATTTATTAATTAAAAAAACCCAACCAACCAAACAACAACACAACAACAACAACCAAAAGCCACTTAAATTGTTGTCCATCAGAAAACTCAGATATATTCTCATATATCTGAGTTGAATGTCAGAGGACTGCTGTATAGACATATTAATTAGAGGAAACTGATCTCAATATTCCAGCAGATAAAATACTTAAAGTTATTACCCTGTGAGAACTCAAGTAGAAATTTCTTAAAATCATAGCATATTCTATTTTACATTTGAGTCTTACTTTAAAGGTTACTTCCTAGCTAGAAAATATATAATTGCTCCATCTGCCAACCCTACAGCCTTGCAGTACTGTCAAAAGTGCCATATGTGAAAAATTCAGACTGTTAGCCTGTTTATCTAACATATATATTCTGTAGAACATGTGAAATCAAATGGTAACATCTATCAACAAATCTGCAAATACATCAGGAATTTTTGTTTTCTTTTTCTCTTTTAAATAAGTGTAGGTGATATGTAATATTTAGAATTAACTCATCAACTCTATT
The DNA here is from genome assembly GCF_963082525.1 of Nesoenas mayeri. Taxonomy (NCBI): domain Eukaryota; kingdom Metazoa; phylum Chordata; class Aves; order Columbiformes; family Columbidae; genus Nesoenas; species Nesoenas mayeri. The sequence continues at coordinate 86,482,883 of NC_137543.1, forward strand.
ATTGTATCTCAGGAAGATGAGTCAAATCTGCTCACCACTGTAGACCTGAGTATTCTGAATAGATCTACACACTGCTGAAGAAACATAATTCTATGTTTATACTTTTAAAGTAGTGTAAGTTTTGGCCAAAGTAAATTTGTACAACTTCCAGTCTTTTTATTTCTGTCTCGTGATCATCTGGGTGAATAAGCTGAAATTTATGAAGTTAATATTGTAAGCTAGCAATCAACATTGTTAGTCTGAAAAGTCTGGACTAAAAGGAAATGCTGATTTCTACTTGTTCTTTGGCAACAAGTGATGGACCAAAAACCTTTGTGTTTATGTTTTTTCATGTACAAGAGAACAGAAAGTGATAAGTAATTAATATCTGAAAGAGTAATATATTTCTTTGATTTTTCATCTAGCTTTACTGTAAGTCAAGTTACTAGAAGAAAATGGCATTTATAAAAGGAATTATCTTTCCAGTCTTTCCTCTGAGCATTAAAAATATATATATAAAAAAAATATTGATAGTTTTCAGATTTTCTACTCTAAGTAGCTTCATTTCTGTGACTATGGTGACTCTCCTCAAATATAACAATTACAGACATACGATGTCATTTATTGACAGCCTGTAATTCTGCATTATAAGTTATAATTCAATAAAATTATTCACTCTACACAAATATTATCTTCCTTTAAAAGAAGGCTTGTGACCTAAGGCTGCAAGTTAATACATATTTGCCCTGTTAATATATTTACAAGCCATTTCAACTACTTTGTTCATGCATGAGAGAGTCATCTGAATACTAACTTTGTTTAGAATGACATTATGAAAAATGCTCAGTGGGAATCAAAACACTTTTAAAAGACATTGAAAATAGAATCAACTCTAAACTTGCACAATACTGTCTCCAAAGCAGGCAGAGAAGAGCACAGGAGTGTTCAAAGCTCCCTTGTTTTCTTCTGTGAATTCATTCCTTTCAGTCTTTCTAAGCTGAAGTGGGTATTTATGAATTAAAAACTGATATATCAGCATGAATGAAAGGTCATCACTTCCCTGTAATTCTTAGGCTCCCTCCCAAAATGGCCATCTGCAGTCCATGCTAGTTGACTCTCTCCCAGATCCTCTGAGTAACCGAAGTAAGGACAGCCAATTTTGTGTTTGGTGTCCATTCCTGGGTGTAGTTTTTCTGGTGGATACCTATTGAGTGGTTGTTGCACTTGCCAAATGACTTCAACTAGTAATGTATGACTGTGTTATATGGTGCTAAATCAAGAGATATATGAAACAAAGAAATAAGAGTCGCTTGATGTGTTTACCATTTTTTACATCTGTTGTAAAAACACTGCTGTGTACCAAGAGAAGAAATACTGCATTCCAGACTGACTTAAGAAATTTTTGTAAGAAACTGTCATGGACTGACATTTCATAATTTTACATAAAAGTTCTCTACATAAATGCACATATGCACCCGTGTATAGACAGGATCAGTCTTAATTCTTTAACCGTAGAGGCACAACAACTTTTCTACTCTCTCGTTCTTAGTATCCCGCCACCTCTGCTTCTTTGTGCATCTGTCCATTTTCTCTGCAGGATAGATTTACTCTTTCATTAAGTTTTAGAGCTGAGGGTAATTTGAGTTGTTTGCTTATGAAAAATAAGCAAGCATTTTCAAAACAATCATAGTATTAATGGTGTTCATGGTTTATTTTCTGTTCCAGATAGTATTTACCAAAGGACAGAAAGACTGATTTTCTTATTTTTTGATTCCCCAAAGCATATTTGAGAATCATGAATTATTGTCACTCATAGTCTAGGAACAATAAAGCTCAAACACATGGAGGGAATCAGCTCCATCCTCTCACGTATTTTGTGATCAACTTCATAATTCCTCGCCAGTGTAGTACATAGAAATATATTTTTCAATGTGTAACTAATATACCTGCCACAGAAAATGTGTGATTTAAAACAAAAATTTTATTCTGAAGTCAGAGAAGATAATCAGGAACCTTTGAGTAATACTTTTGAAGTGACACAATGTCACTGTAGAAATAGAAAGAAGTTACCGATTCAAACATTTTGCTTTGTACAAATTAGACAAAAATAAACAATGAGGTAAACAGATAGCCATATTGCTATGAAGAACACAGTTTCCACCAAATAACACAGAAATTTGTCACTTAAAAAATTAGAAAACAGAGCTTTGGATGACATCAAAACAGTCTTTTTATCACCTTCTTGTTGTTCCCACTGGGTCAAACTTTATAACCTTCTTTGTTCTTTCTTTCTCTCAAATGAAAATGTCTGGTGCCTTTTCCCTATCTTCTTACAAGATTTACTTTTCTTTGGGTTCTGACTTCTTATGTTCTCACCTCTCCTGACATCTCTTTCCTGCCAATCTAGATTTTGATAAAATATGCAAATGAGAAAAAGAAAAATAACTGCATGGAGGAAAACTTGAGGAATATGATGGAGACAACTACTACTGTTGCTCATTTCACAGTTTTATAACACCTCCTATATGATGAACATATGCAGAATGTTAGAGATTCATAACATATAATGTTAAAGACTCATAAAAAATAGCTAAAATGTAACATTTCTCCCTTATGCTAAGACGAGGCTTCACAAATCAAGATTTGAAACAGCACAGTGACAGGAACTGGTACTAATTTGTTCCTCAGTTTGCACAGCTGGGATGACCCAGAGTGCTAGCCAGAATTTACACATCTTATCCATCTGGCTAAGCTCATGGCCTTCCTGACTGGTTCTGTTTGTTTCTCCAGAACAAAGCTTTCTTACTGTCAAACCTCATAAGTGTCTCAGTTGCTAAATTTTCTGTGAGCATCAATTCCCTCCTCCTTCTGTTGCGTGCACTTTCGGGCAAATTCTTCTAGGCAAGAGAGAAGGAATTACAGAACTCTGTTTACCAGTTTTGCCACTGCTACCTTTTTTGTGCTGAAGTGAGTCCTTGAGGATAGAGCTGGGGGATTTTTGGTTTGGTTGACTGGTTTATAATAACAATATGACAAGGAGGAACAGGCTGGACGTATTGTTCTTTTTGTTATATTCTTATCTTTGCCATGAGAAAATTAGAAAAAAATAGACAATCAGACCCACAGCCATTAGGCAGTTTCCAAACTATAGGAGTTGTTTCCCTGTCTCTCTGCAAATGTGTGCAAACCCTACCTGTTCTTTTTTGTTGTCTGCTACATACACATCCCACCTTATCCAGAAATAAGATCAATAATTAAGCTTCCCCTCTTTATTTGCTGTTCAGAAAAGGAGAAGGAAGGAATAGCTCTCAGCAGTAGAGCCAAGATCAGCTTTACATTTCTGCAGAAATGTTAGTAAGCAAAACAGATACCTACTGTGGAAGAAGAACATTAGTACATGCTTCTAACTACACAATAGATGTGGTCTTGTCTTAATTGTGTAAGAAGAAGTCCTGGCAGAATTAGAAACCATTTATCCTTCCAAATACCCTGAGGAAAGATAATTCTAACAGTTCCCCTGTCAGACAGATTTACTTTCTTGCCACAATAGCAGGATCACTCAAATGCATTTTAAGCCATTGAGATAACACTTCAGCATCCAGAAGAACACAGGCATTACCTTTATTATCCAGTGGCAGCAGGGTGAATCACAAACTTGCAGCTGAAAGGTTGCCATACCAAATACATTTCTCTTCAGCTTTTAACTTCACATTCCTCCTCATTCTTCTATTACCCACAAGCTAATATTGCTTTCAGAAATAAAGTAAACTAAATTTTTGAAAGAAGATCTATTCTGAAGAACAAGTCTCAAGCTCTTGTTCTTTTAAAGACTTAAGACATGCAAAACATTTATCCTCTATTTTCAAGTAAAAATATTTTTTCCTAAAAAATCTTTCAAAAGTCTACTTTTTGATAAACATTAGCTTAAAACTAAAATAAAGGCTAAAGAGGCTTAATATTGACCAGGTAAAAAGGAGAACAATGAGGAATGTAAAATGGCTACTTTAACATTGTGCTTGTTTCCCTAACTTTAATATTAATGACTTTCCCTTCTCTCTTCTTTTGGTTTAACCAGGCAGGCAGCTAAACAACACACTGTTGTTCACTCACTCCTTTGCAGGCAGATAGACAAAACAAAACAAAAACAAACAAAGAAACAAACAAAAAGGTGAAACTAATGGGTTGAGATAAAGACAGTTTAGTAGGACAGGAAAGGAAGGAGAAAAAAAAAATGTTATAATAATAATATTATATAAAAAACAAGCCATGCACAACACAATTGAAAATTGTTATAATAATAATTTTATATAAAAAAACAAGCAATGCACAACACAATTGCTCACCACCCACTGACAGATGCCCAGCCAGTCTCCAAGCAGTGGCCACTACCCTCCAGCCAGCCTCCCACAGTGTTTTGTTGAGCATGATGTCATATGGTATGGAACATCCTTTTGGTCAGTCTGGGTCAGCTGTCCTGCCTGTGTCCCTTCCAGCTTCTTGTGCACCCTTAGCCTCCCTGCTGGCAGGCCAATATGAGAAGCTGAACAGCCCTTGACATAGTGTAAGCACTGCTCAACAACAACTAAAACATCAATTTGTTACCAACATTATTCTCATCCGAAATACAAAACACAGACTATAGCAGCTACTAGGAAGAAAATCAACTCTATCCCAGCTGAAACCAGAAGATGTCTGAAGAAAAAATGTCATGCTAGCAATTGGGCACTTCTAATAAGACCTGATGATATAAATAAGCACAGAGTTTTCTTTAAAATAAGTAAATATAAAATGGAATTAGTCTGATATCTGTGGCTCACCATATCATCTAATACTCCCCCCAAGATTATATTACACAATATCAAGTCATTGTGAATCCAGAAACATTCACAGGTTAAGGAATCCTAGAACATGGATAGTCTCCAAAGCAATAATTTGATCTCACTCTGTGTATCATTATGATAATTCTTTAGATATGTAATTACATAGTACTTTATTCCATATTATCATACATCATTCCTACAGAGGAAGGGCTGTGCTTCATTAATGAACAGCTAGTCATATTCAGCTCCATTTTCATGTGCAGAATCAGTTACTGCATAGTATTCAATTCCTACTCTGAACACAGAATTTTAAGCTTCTTCATGAACTTTTCTACAAGGATCACCAATATAATAGAAGTCCATTTAATAAATTCAAATTTGTAACACCATTGTTAATTGTGAGTGGCATGTTAGGGTGATTATACAGACAAGAGACAGAGACTGTAAAATGTAATACATTCACATTCAATAATTTACTATATTCATGTAATCAATATAAGAGATATATATCCACAATGCTTTGCATTTTGTAGCTTCATGTATTTAAAATGCATAAATTTCTGTTGCAGTTACCCATTCATGCAAACTGAGCAGCAAGTAAATGGGAAATACACAACTAATAATTCCCTTTGTGTTAAATGACTTATTGAATGTCACACAGTCTCTTTGACAGTGGTGTAGACAGAACTCCAGATCTTTGGAGCAGTAATGAACTACCTTAATTGTACAGTCTTCTTTTTCTTCATAGGCATGCTTGCCTATGTGAAAAGCTGAGTTATCCACCTGAGCTCCTTCTGAACTCTGAGATAAGCAGGATCTATGACCCTATGCCACTCAGGATTGCTTAGATTCCAGCCGAGGCCAGGGAAAAGCAGTTTTCCCAGTATCACTGTCTGGGAATGAGAGCTAGGGCTGATGGGCAGATAAAATATACTTTACACCCCAGGATACTCGTTGTTAGGGATGACAAGGCTGCTACTAAGCAGTGGAAGGAATCTGAAATTCTTCACAACAAAATTATATTTGACTGCTTTTTCTGTTGTAGCGAACTAGTTTAGCCACCATGATCCAAACATTGCTTGTGAATCATCTGTACCCAGTAAACTTGTCACAGTGAGTTTTCAAATAAAGCAAATCCCAGCACAGCAATGTTAAATCCCAAAAGGAAGTTACTAGGCAGAAAGCCAGTATAAAAAAAGTAGCAAGTAATGGTGAAATGCCCTCTGGCTTGTAATAGTTCTTTTATCAGTTTTGATAATGGTTCTTTGAAGGTGGAATAAAGACTAAGCTTGACAACAAATTCAGATTAAAATAATTCACACAGAGAAAATAGGTCACCAGAATCTCTGACTTGCAATGATTGAATTACAATACGATTTATTTAAAATGGAAATTCAAATTTCTGCATCATTCCCTTTAAATTTCATTGTAAAAGAAAATTTTATTAAACAAAAACTGGGAACAACTATTACTTCTAAACTCAACTGAAACAATTTTTCCTCAAATTGGAACTGAAATGGGGCACTCATTTTGAAGTATATATTGAAACTTGGCAGCAAGCAAAAGATTAGATCATTTTCTCATTACTCATTCAGAACACAGGTTTGACTAAAATGTTATTTTTTCTGTTAGGAACCTTTTCAGCACATGGATCATTTGCAGCTGCTGAAGAATTCAGGGCAGTAACAAATAGCAGCCTCTTCCCCTGCCACTTTTTGCCATCTTTACCTCACAACATGAATCAGCACATATAGTGCACACTCATACTTCAGCATCATGACACTGTTGTACACTGTCCTGCTGATGGACCTGTTTGAAAGTGTAAGTTTGCTGCCCACCATATACCAGCAAGAGTTAAACAGCTACATAGCCCAGGAGTTCCAAAAGGAGGAGGCTGCACATATATTTCTCCTTTGTATCTCCACAATAAACTTTCAGTTGCTGCAGTGGCAATCTTCCCATGGGTTTACATCCCTGTGTATATGTATAGGCGCTGCTATACCTCTCTCTGTGTTATGTGCAGAATTAGTAGAAGGAGAATGGAGAATATTTCTCATTAGTCACATAACTTCAGCTGTACCGAGGACATATTCATGCTGGGGAAGCACAGCACTGCAGTCTCTTTCCACCTGCATATGACAGTGCTAGGGTATTTTAGACAGAAATTGAAATGACATGCTAGAAATGCAAATGAATTGTAAGCTCTTACATGGCAACAAAAATGGGAGATTAAATCCTTTCACCAGCTGCCCCAGACTGTCAGATCACCCTTCCCATTATAAAATGTGGTCTTTTTGAAATTTGTTAAAGTGATGCTGGCTGAATCAAATCAGCTTGATCTGTAACAGAGCTAAAATTATGTTGGTATGGTTCTGATTTATACAGAACATTATTCTGGTCATTCCTTTTCCTGTAGGAATTATCAATGTAAAATTGATTTTTAAAAAATTATTCTATACTGTACTCGTAATAAAATAGGGCATATTTTCTCCACTGAAAGCTGAAGCAAAGCTGAATATTAAAACCAACCAAACAAACAGCAGTCTATTATCCATTTTGGAGAGAGTGCTTTAAGTAATTGTATTTTGATGTATTTCAGTAACATGCCCAATAATAAGTTTGCAACAAGAGAAAAACAGAAGATCTCCTGGACATGTACAGTTTTGCAATCTTGTGATGTTTCCATTTTTCTGCTTTAGTGACTGATAGGGAAAAGTGTCCACACAGACTAAAAAAATTTATTTATTTGTTGATATAACAGGAAAAGACAATGACAGACAAATGACTTCTTATTACAGCTCTTGAAGTGTACACAGCACTCTCTTCCTGATAAGACAACATGAAATGACCTCTACCTATTTGCTCTTGCTCACCTTTTCCTTTCTGTTTTTGAAAAACAGTGCTGGAATATTTAAAGTTACTCAGCCTTCTACTATGCAGGATACTCTCCTCATCTAGATCAATTGTATCACTACATATCCTGGTGGTCCTTCATAGCAATCACATATATATTATAAATGCACAAAAAATCTTAAAATTATAATTATTCTTAGAAAACTAAGGCAAATGCGAAAGTCAAGGAAATAATTTTTCTTTTGCAATGTGAAACAAATAATACAAATCTTTCAGAATCTTAATCTGAAGGTACAAAGATTTTCCACAATCCAATCAGATGAAAATAAAATATATTTCATATATTGCACAATTGTGTAATCTAAGGTAGTAGGAATAGGATACAGCATATTTCTGCATTTGTGTTGAATGATATTTAAACAATAAATACATAGTATTATATTTCAGAAGAACAATTGTTTTCATAAGTAAAAAGCCATGATGGTTTGTTTGTTGTTGTTGTTGTTGTTTGAGTGTTTGGGTTTTTTTCATTTTCCAAATGAATTTATAGAAAATTCTCGTTTAGGTCTTGAACATAATTCTACATATTTGTAAAAACTATTTCACAGTTCACGTAACAAGAGACATTTTTAAATCCACTAAAATCCATTAAATAGTACTGGATGTCAGATGAAGATTTTGAAGTGCTTGAAAAGTCCCCTGGTTCAGAGATGGGATTTTCAATATTGCAAGTGAATTAGAAACAGTCTTTCATTACTGCATTTTTAAAATTCCACACAAGCCTCTGCTCCTTATGAAATATGCTATTAAAATTTTCCAAACTTAGAGAACAGAAAACTGGCCCAAAGCAGCTTGTACAGTCAGAGTCATCATCAAATCATCTGCAATATCTTATATCTTGCTACAGGCAAAAGGGAGCAAAACATATAGTTGAATCTAAGAATGTATTGTTAATCCAAATAAAATGTTAACTATCATAGACAAAACCAGTTAATTAATAGAGACAAGCCTTGCTAATAAAACAGTTAAAATTGTGATGGCCAAAAACTCCTCAATGTCCTACTCTTCCTCAGTGTTATGCTCACCCCTTGGGCATCCCTTTGGGTGTTCAGGCAGACAGTTTCACTCTCCCTCAAGAGAAGAGGAGCATTACAAGCTTTCAGCATCCTCAGGGCTACAATGAGAGGACTCTGATACTAATGGAGAGGGTTCTTTCCTCCTCAATTTTGTCTCTATTTAAGTTTATTTTTACACTTTCCTAGGCATGGTCCATGCCACTGACAGTATCTCACAGCTCCAGTGCACCCTGGGGAGGTGAGAGCCACTCACCTTGGATTCTATTGTTAACCAGTCAGACAGGTCAGCCAGTGCCACCTGGACCAGGACAAGGGCAGCCCCACAGGGCACAGACCCTGCTCCCCCAGGGCTCCATGGGGCTGGAGGGTTTCTGTTAATGGTGGTAAAAAGTCACATTTACTGGGATACACATTTAATAGAGGACAGAGGGAATGCCAGATGAAATTGGTTGAAGTTTCAAAATAAACAAAAAGTAGATTGTTCTTCAGAGGAGATTGTTCTTTCTGGGAGACATCGCACATACTAAAAATTAATAAGGATTCTAAAAGCTATTAGCTCCATTATTCAAATTTGTGAGAATAAAAGCAAACTGTTTAACCTAAAAGTAAAAGGCACCATTTGGAAATCAGAAATTGAATGAGCTATAAATTAATGGAAGCCAGGACAGCATGTATGTGTTTGTACTCTGTGCTGCTGTTCTCTTACTCTTAATCAGGCTTCTGCTGATGACAGCATCTGTCAGACACAAAGTTGTTGGTTTGGCAGAACATGGATCTGATCCGTTCCACACTTTGTTCAGTTTTACAGCTTAGAGGGATATGAATTTCACATGTTCTGTAATAAAAGCGCTAGTATTATAATAAGCACTATCAAATAATTGGAAATGTGTTCAAAATAGAGTTCTTATAGGCACTCTTCATAGTCTTGGCCTTTGCAGGTCTGGATTTACAGAGTTATATAAAAGTAAAACTTTTTTTTTCACAAACTGTGGGTGTCCAGGCTAATACAATGGTCAAGTAAGTAATGAGACAAAACCATTGGGAGCAATATGATCTTAACCTATGTGGTCTACAGTAAGCTTAATAGAATAGAATAATTCTGTGTAAAATGAATCACTCATCCTACTTACCCCAGATTTGCACATTAAATTTCCATTAACTCATGGAGAAGAACGATGAAGTCCATATACTTCAAATGTTGGGCACAACAAGTAAAACTATTGCTTAATTTACACCACTGAAATCAATAATCCTACATTGCTGAGAAAACAGCATAAGTAGGACCAGAGTTGAGAAAAATATTATAATGGCCCTCTGAGTCTCCAAAATGGAATTTATGTTAGATTAACTCTATTCTCGTTACAGAATATTCAGCTTGTGTGCATACTAATTGATCTATAATATTTCAGATATATGAAGTCTTTTACTTGTCCTAGACATGCAGAGAGAAAGACAAGATAAAAGGATCGTGGTTTAATTAGGTTTCAGTGTACTAATTCATCTGAGAGCTATCTGGCAATAACTCATACAGTGCAGGTCATGCTTCATTTTTGTTTCTGTGTGGCCTAGAGACTGTCATGAGTTGAATTTGTCCACCTGCCTACCAGTCAAGTAACCTTCTCATATGAAGACCTGTCACCATAAGGCACTTCCAGATTGCTAGTGTTTTAACTAACAGTCCAGTGAATTTTGTTGTTATTCATTTCCCTAATAACACGTGCAAGAAATATAATCACTATCTAATAAAAAAAAGGACACCCATTAGTCTGTGGAAAATTCAGATAACTCTCGTGTTATTTCAACACAAACTACTTTTGCCTTTACCTTGCAATTCATGCACCTTTTGAGTTGTCAGTCCCAAGAAACTGAATTGTTTCCCATCTTACCATTTTCTGTAGCATTTCAGAGCAACTTAGTCTGGCAGAATTATTTCTACATCCCTTAAATCCCTTTGTCTTATAATGTTTACAGGCATGCTATGTAGTGTGGTTAAAGCTGGCCTTTTGCACACATAAAATGGATACATACTTAGCAGGATACAATTAATATTTTCTATTTTGAAGCTACACAGAACTGCACAAAATTGAATAACTGTGACAGTGTGAGAGTGGTTTACAACATTTTAACACCAACAATAGCATTTTGTAACACAGTTGAGCCATAAATGCAGAGACCTGTGGTACTGTTGCAGAAATGAGATGAATGAAAATATATACATGACATAAAATCTGCAGGCAGGAAAGATGCCTTGGAAAACATAATTATGCAGAACAAGCAGGAGGGGTGTATGGTAGAATTAGAACAGCTCTGCAGAAGCAGCAGGAAAGAATATAGAATCCCACAATCACAGAGAAGTCTAGCTTGGAAGGGACCTCTGGAGACCACTTGATCTAACCTGTTGAAAGCAGGGTTTTAGATTAGTTAATCCAAGGACCTGTCAAGCTAAATGTTAATCATTTCCAGCAAGAAAGATATGACCATTTTCCAACCATTGTTTAACTCTTCCCACAGTGAAGGTTTTTTGTCTTATAATCAGAGAGAATTTCCCCTGAAGCAGCTTGTGCCTATATCCTCTTGTCCTGTCACCTCATCCTTGTGAAGGGAACACATCCAACTTTTCTATGTCTAACTTTTAAGTACTGGAAAGATGTGATAACTTCCCTCACATATAGACCTCTCTAGGCTGAAGAAATCTAATTCATTTAACCTTCCCTCATATTTAAAATTATCCAACCCTCCTCCAATCTTGATTGTGCCCTTGATTGCTTCTAAACTCCTTTCAGCTTTTTAATGTCTCTTGAACTGTGGGGACCAAAACCAGGCAGAGTGTCCCAAATGTGGCCAAAACATATTGAGTAATCACATCCTTTGCTCTACTGGCTATTATCTTGTTAATGCAACACAGTATATAGTTTCCCTTCATTGCTGAAAGGGTGCTCCTATGACGTGTATTAAACTTGTTGTCCATGAGGATCCCCCGGCCTTTATCTGCAGGTGCATCACAACCAGTCAGATGCCAGTCTGTACTCCTGTTTGGGATTCTTCCATCTTTGTTAAAAATCATGCAGCTCTTGTAACCTAATCTTCCAGCTTATACAGATCTCTTTGAGTGGTGGCCATTCCAGTGCATGTACATTATCTTCCAGTTTGCTATCACCAACATGACTAACACATGAGTGTTTTGTTTTTCTTTTTGTTTTTGTTTTTTTCAACCCTGTCATCCAGATCCTTTATAAAGATATTGAATAGTATCAAACCTCTAAGCAACTCCACCCATTACTGGCTGCTAGCCCCTCAGAGGTCTGATGTAACCAGAAGTATACTGCAGAATAAAAGAAACCTGTACTAGTCAAAAGCAGATGAAATCACTCCCTTTGTTCCCCAGGGCTCAGTATTGGGGCCAGTTCTCTTTAATATATTTATCAATGATGAGGATGAGGGGATTGAGTGCACCCTCAGTAATTCTGCAGGCGACACCAAGCAGGGTGGGAGTGTTGATCTGCTTGAGGGTAGGAATACCATACACAGGGATCTGGACCAGCTGGATCAATGGGCTGAGGCCAACTGTATGAGGTTCAATAAGGTCAAGTGCCAGGTCCTGCACTTGGGTCACAACATCCCCATGCAACACTACAGGCTTGGGGAAGAGTGGCTGGAAAGCTGCCTGGGGGTGTTGGTTAACAGCTGGCTGAATATGAGCCAGGAGTGTGTCTAGGTTGCCAAGAAAGCCAACAGCACCTTGGCTTATATCAGAAATAACGTGGCCATCAGGACCAGTGACGTGATCATCCCCCTGTATTCAGCACTGGTGAGGCAACACCTCAAATCTTGTGTTCAGTTTTGGGCCCTTCATTACAGGACAGACTCTGAGGTGCTGGACTATGTTCAAAGAAGGGCAATGATGCTGGTGAACGATCTGGAGCACAAATATTATGAGAAGCATCCTAGGGAATTAGGGTTATTTAGCCTGGAGTAAAGAAGGCTGAGGAGTAAAGGAGTAAAGGAGTAAAGGAGGCTCTCTACAACTACCTGAAAGGGAGTTGTAGTGTGATAGATGTCAGTCTCTTCTCCCAAGTAACAAGTGATAGGACAAGAGGAAATGACCTGAAGTTGCACCAGTGGAGGTTTAGATTGGGTATAAGGAATAATTTTGTCACCAGAAGGATTATCAAGCACCAGAACAGATTTCCCAGGGAAGTGGTGGAGTCACCATCCCTGAAGGTATTTAAACCATGAGTAGACATGGCATTTAGGGACATGGTTCAGTGGTAGAGTTGGCAGTGCTAGATTTATGGTTGGACTTACTGATCTTAAGGTTCTTTTCCAACCTAAATGATTCTATGATTCTGTTGTTTTCTTTTGGGGATGGGGCTGGCACAACAATGATGAAAGAGGAATGATGGCAATAAAAGGAGGAGGCCTGTTCAAATTCTAGCTTCCCTTAACAAATTGATCAGCTTGACTTTGGCAATGAAGGACCACAGCCATTGGTTTTAACTGTACTTCCTATGTTCCATCATATTGTAGGCTGACAGATAGTTACATTAAGTTTGTAAAGACCAATTGTTTTGTAGATGTAGTGATAATGATTGATAGCTATTATGAACTGAACACAGTTAGAACAGTGGTCAAACAAAACTGTGCAATGTTGGAGGGGAACTGAGAAACACAGGCCTTTTTAGTAAAATAATTTCCAAGCAGCTCAGTAGGCAGATCTGTCATTTTTTTAATTTAATTTCAATAAGGATAGAAAGTTTATATTGCTTTTTGCAGTCAGAGTCCCAAACTGCCCCTGAGATGATTTTAACATTATTCCCAGACAGTTTATAACCTTTCAATATCCTTTTTTTTTTTTTTTTTTTTTTTTCACAGATAGGTTTTTCTCGTCAATGAGAACCAAACATAAACTCATTAAAGCTTGGTCTACCTGCCTGGGGACCCATGACTTGCCGATTAAAATATTATTTACAGGAAAATTCTCTTTAGGTCTTTATATGCCTGTCCTTTTAACAGATTCCTTCAACTGTGCTTAGTCAGAAGTATGTCACCATAAAAGTATGGTTAAAATGCATAGTGTAGTGCTTGCACATATGTTTACATATTTCTACAGTCCTATTCATGTTCATGTTCACGATCCTGAAGGAAAAGACAAACAGGAAAATATATCAATTGTAATATATATATATATTAAAAAAAAAAAAAAAAAAAAAAAAAAAAAGACTAGAGGTTACCCTACACTTGATGAATTGATGAATTTGGGTGCTAATGTCAATAGATACTGGTCTTTAGAATTCTATTTCGGGAGATACTATGGTTGTAATTAAACTTAACCTGAACAAATAAGATCCCACTTCACCAAGACACTTTCAACAGTACATGCTCTTCTTTAATTCCAGTTTTATAACCATTTCATTTACCTTCTATATATAAGAGAGTGAACTGGCAGTACCTTCAGCCTCAGCATATCACCAAGCCAATTGGTACTGGCTTCATCAGGCAAATGTTAACATCTTCATCAGCTTTTCAGATCATGCTCCTTTTGCCATCTCACAATGGCTTTTATATTTAAAATATATGTTCTCATCCCATTATCAACAATTCCTACATTCTAAGACAACTATATCTCACCAAAGCTGAATTTACGGTGTATCAGATGTTAGTCACAGAAGTATATTGCAACACCTGTCTCAAAGTGCCAGAGTAAACAGTAGCAGCCTATCCATCACAGAAACCTCAAAGAAGAGGTGAGTCAGATGATATTTTTTCTGAGATGCTGTGAGGTGGGGGCATGCATACGTGGAGGCATGCAATAGTTGTGGATAAGCTAAGGCACAGAAAGGTCATACTGCAGTCTAATATCTAATAACATATGCATGTTCTTTTACCTATTAACATCCCACTGCAAAATAGAAATCCTAAGACCTCCTCCCACAGCAGGATGAAGAGGACTGAACATAGAATTGATATGAATTTTCTTTTACTATACATTTATTCATCACAAGTAGTCAATTGTCTTCTCTGTCAATCCTCTGATGTGCATGCATGAGAATGTGTGCATGTCTGTGCATTGATGAACTCTGCAAGAATCACTTTCTGAAAGTATTCTATGATATAAGCAGATATACAATACAGTCACAGGTTTATATTACCTCTTGAGCTCATCAGTGGTATGACAGAGGGTTAATGAACGTACATTCCCAGGCTTCTGGTTAGGGGAACTGAAGAAGGCACGCAGAGAATCATAGAATACTTTGGGCTGCAAGGGACCTTCAAAGCTCACCTAGTCCAACCTCCCTGCAATTAGCAGGGACATCTTCAACCAGATCATGTTGCTCAGAGCCCCATGCAACCTGATCTTGAATGTTTTCAGGCATGGGACATCTACCACCTCTCTGGGCAACTTCCAGTGTTTTATCCCCCTCATAAAAATTTTCTTCCTCATGTCTAGCCTCAATCCCCCCTCTTTTGGTTTAAAACCATTATCCCCTCTCATATAGTGAGGCCTTGCCCCCCAAAATGGGAATATGACCTGGAAATGCTAAGGCAAATCTCCTTCTCCAGACTGCTGTTTCTTGAGCTGTTCATGCTGGCCATCTGTCCCTATACTTGCAGACCTGCTCTTTGATTCCACCTACAGGGTAGAAAGTCTATGTAATTGCAAAAGACTCCTGCTGTCTCCAGAAATCTGACTAATCTCAAGGGCTGTACATATGTAAGAAAGCATTTCCTTTCTTCAAGATAACCTTCCCCAAAGGCATAGTCAACCCTCTTTCTCATATATTTTAGAATAAATCAACCTCTGATATCTGGGACTTCCATGTTGAAAAGCATCTTTATTTTAGTCTGTTCACTAGCCTATAGTTTCTTCCAGGCTTAGATAGGAAAAACATATTTCCTAAAAAACCTCTTTCCACGCAGTCTTTTGTAGGCCACAGAAACACTTCTGGTTAAAAAAGAAAGCATTGACTTTCTATGGAAATTTTATGAGCCTCTTCCTGTTTCCCTTTTACCATCCCAGCCTGTGGAATCATCTGAATAAAATATCCATTTTAACCACTATTGCTTAATTTTTCTCTTTGAAAGGAAAGGTGGATTTTATCTATATCTTGATATAAGTGCAAACAGGTGTCTGTACTGTGTTCTTTGCTCAACACTTTTCTAGTTTGTGAAATACTAAATGAATCAGTTTATTCCTGCTTTAAATAGACTTGGGTTTCAAATGTAAACACTGTTGGTTAGACCTGCAATAAAGTTTATCTGTTGAAGAAATTAAAATTTTGAAAAAGAAAAAAAAAATAGCTAAATGTAGTATGGTTCTTTTTTTCCCCTTCCTTTCTGTTAGGGGACATCTTTTTTTTTTATTTGACAAAAGGCACTCCAGAAACAAAATATGAGTATATATTCATATTTTCATTATAATATAAAAAAAGGACAAAATACCCTTTTAGGGTGAGGTCGTATCTTTTTCTTCCTTCAATCCACCTCAAAAAAAGTAACAATTACCACTTCCACAGTGTTTTGACAATAGTTGTCCAATACTTTTGCTTCCTGAGCACAGAATCACAGAATGTTAGGGATTGGAAGGGACCTCAAAAGATCATCTACTCCAATCCCCCTGCCGGAGCAGGAACGCCTAGGTGAGGTTACACAGGAAGGCGTCCAGGCAGGTCTTGAATGACTCTAGTGTAGGAGACTCCACAATCCCCCTGGGCAGCCTGTTCCAGTGTTCTGTTATCCTCACTGAGAAGAAGTTTCTTCTCAAATTTAAGTGGAACCTTTTGTGTTCCAGTTTGTACCCATTACCCCTTGTCCTATCATTGGTTGTCACCAAGAAGAGCCTGGCTCCATCCTCGTGACACTCACCCTTTATACATTCGTAAACACTAATAAAGTCACCCCTCAGTCTCCTCTTCTCCAAGCTAAAGAGACCCAGCTCCTTCAACCTTTCCTCATAAGGGAGATGCTCCACTCCCTTCATCATCTTTGTTGCCCTGCACTGGACTCTCTCCAGAAGTTCCCTGTCCCTGTTGAACTGAGGGGCCCAGAACTGGACACAAAATTCCAGATGGGGTCTCACCAGGGCAGAGTAGAGGGGAAGGAGAACCTCTCTCGACCTACTAACCACCCTCCTTCTAATACACCCTAGGATGCCATTGGCCTTCCTGGCCACAAGGGCATAGGGCTGGCTCATGGTCATCCCACTGTCCTCCAGGACCCTCAGGTCCCTTTCCCCTACACTGCTCTCTAATAGGTCATTCCCCAACTTATACTGGAACCTGGGGTTGTTCCTACCCAGATGCAATACTCTACAGTTTCCCTTGTTATATTTCATTAGATTTTTCCCTGCCCAGCTCTCCTGCCTGTCCAGGTCTCGCTGGATGGCAGCACAGCCTTCTGGCGTATCAGCCACTCCTCCCAGCTTGGTGTCATCAGCAAACTTGCTGATAGTACACTCTATTCCCTCATCCAAATCACTGATCAATATATTGAATAATATAAATAATATAGGCCCCAGTACTGACCCTTGAGGCACTCCACTACATATAGGCCTCCAACTAGACTCCACCCCATTGACCACGACTCTCTGGCTTCTTCCCTTCAGCCAGTTCACAGTCCACCTCACTACCCGATCATCCAGACTGCACTCCCTCAGTTTAGCTGTGAGGATGCTGTGGGAGACTGTGTCAAATGCCTTACTCAAGTGAAGGTTGGCCACGTCCACTGCTCTGCCACTATCCGTCCATCTTGTTATATCCTCATAAAAGTCAATGAGGTTGGTCAAGCATGACTTCTCTTTGGTGAAGCCAAGTTGACTGCCCCTAATGACCCTCTTATCCCTGATATGCTTTGAGATGACACCAAGGATAAATTGTTCCTTCACTTTCCCAGGGCTGGAGGTGAAACTGACCAGTCTGTAGTTACCCAGGTCCTCCTTCTTGCCCTTTTTGAAGAATGGAGTGACATTTGCTTTCCTCCTGTCCTCAGGTATCTCTCCCGTTTCCCAAAACTTTGCAAAGATGATGGAGATTGGTCCAGCAATGACCTCAGCCAGCTCCCTCAGCACCTGTGGGTGCATCCCCTCTGGACCCATGGATTTATGGATGTCTAGATTGCCTAACTGCTCCCTAACCCAGTCCTCATCAACCAAGGCAAATTCCTCCATCAACCTGCCTTCCTCTGGGGCCTCAGCAGTACGGGGCTCCTCAGGGCAGCCTCCGGCAGAGTAGACAGAGACAAAGAAGGCATTCAGTAACCCTGCCTTCTTGGTGTCTTCTGTCACCAGGGCACCCAACTCGTTCATCAGTGGGCCTGCATTGCCTCTGGTGTTAGTTTTATCTGCCACATATTTGAAAAAGCTCTTCCTGTTTTCCTTGACCCCTCTCTCCAGGTTTAATTCTAAGGAGGCCTTAGCTTTCCTAGTTGCCTCCCTACATCCCCTGACAACAGCCTTATATTCTTCCCAAGTGGCCAGTCCCTCCTTCCATGATCTATAAACTCTTCAACTTGAGCTTACCCAGAAGCTCCCTGTTTAACCACACAGGTCTTCTGGCTCCCTTCCTTGACTTCCTACTTGTCAGGATGCTCTGATCATGTGCCCAGTAGAAACAGTCCCTGAACACTAACCAACTATCTTCAGCCCCTTTACCTTCAAGCAGCCTTGCCCATGGGATTTCCCCTAGCAATTGCCTGAAAAGGCCAAAGTTTGCCTTGCTGAAATCCAGGGTTGCAATTCTGCTTGCTATCCTGCTCCTACCACATGAGATCACATAAAGAGCAACTGCACCACCACGTCTGGCTGGCCTGTCTTTCCTGAAAAGGACATAACCATCCATGATCACATTCCAGTCATGTGAGCTGTCCCACCATGTCTCTGTAATTGCCACCAGATCATAATCTCCTGCTCTAACACAGATTTCTGACTCCTCCTGCTTATTCCCTATGCTGCATGCATTGTTGTACAGGCATTTCAGAGAGCGAGATGAGCACTCCGATTTCACCTCGGGGTATAGGGGGCCTCCCAGCCCTCATGAACTCTGGAGTGATGCCCTACTGATGCAAGACCAGCTACCAGCCCATCTCCATAGGAATGTCTCTGCTAAAATTATGTGGTGAAGAGTATGGCATGTTAAGAAAGGAAAGAACTAAAGCTAATTCTGGAATTTGATCCTGTGATGCAAAATAATATCTCTAAGAAATATTTTGTTTGCATTTCACCTAACTTCTCCTGGCTGAATTGTCTGGTGACTAAAAATAAGGCAAAACAGCAAAAGGGGCTTATGAATGAAACAGTCCGCTGCCCTTTTATGCTGGTCATAAGCTCCTTTATCTATAAGCACTTCAGTGAGACTTCTTTTTATCCCATTTTGGGAATTTATGCAAAACATATTAATAGTTGAAGGGAACTAATGTTTATAAACATTCAGATAAGGCTTTCTCAGTTTTACTGCATGTTGAGACAAGTGATGGGCAAGAAAAGTATCACAAAGAAGATGGAAGAAAAACAGAATAGAGCAATATTAACTATGTCAAAAGAAGCAGTGTTCTAATACAAGGAAGGGCAAAACTGAGAATATTAACCTTGTACCAGTTCAAAGAAGGAAAGTGAGAGGAAATCAACAATCCACCAACAACCCTTTTCCTAATGCATATTTAAGTAGCTTTTCAATTATTTTTAATCTTCCTTTTAATTAGTAGTCTTTCCATTTATTGATATACTGTGATTTATCTTTTTTTTCTTAAATATAAACACAGAATCTATATCCAATAGAGAACATAAGGATTCCTTGTATGAATTCACATCTCTCTGGGCAAATGTAGCATGAAACACAAGATATAGCAGAAGGAGCAGAAAAGCTACTTTTTGATTCTCCTCCAAAACTTAAATTTTAATTTATTTGAGGACATACACCAGACTGATTCAGATAGATGGGAGTTTGTAATGCATCAGCCCATCTATAGATTCTGTAAGGGGATATACATTGACTTAAATCAGACACAAAACTTGCAAAACTAGCCATTTTCTAGTTTGTCCACAGTATTCACATTGTCGAAGGTCTTAAATCTGGCATCCAGTTTACATGCTTCCCTCCTTGCTAACCACCAAATGAAAGGTGTGCTGCCACCCGCTTCTAATTCACTTGCATATTCCAAGTCAGTAAGATGCTTGAAGTGACATTGTAAGTGACTAAATCATCCTGTTGATTTTAGCACTTATGCTCAAATGTAGGCTTGTTTTTAAGTACTTTGTGGAACTGGGACCTTAAAGTGCATTTAAAGAACTCATAAAACCAGTGAGCAGGGAAAGCTAGTATTAAATGCATCGATAAATGGTTAAAGATCAGATTATTCCTTAATATCACATTACAGAGTAAAATATTTTCCCTAAGTTAACTTGACCTTCAGAAGGGGTGGACTGAAAGAAAATTATGTTAAATAGGAAAAATTATATATAATTGAATTCACTCTGGGAAGCTGCCCTGTCAGACATGTATTGCTTGACTAAAATGGGTGTATTTTTATTGAGACTAACATTTAAAATATTGCCCACTAATGTGGCTTCATTGCTCATGCAGAATCCAATTTCTATTTATTCTGTATGAAGGTTACAAGAGGCATCTATTTACTGAAGCCAGTTCAATAACTGAATGCAGAAATGTGTATATTTACATTTACTCACAGTAATCTATCATTTAGCTGCTTGTACTGCACAAAGCCCTGTTATCGAAATATATTGCTTTTTCTCTATATAATTTTCTCCTGTCTTGTTTCATATAGACTTCCTATTACATTTCTTGTACCAGCCACCTCCACCTCTCTATTTGCTTCTCTTTGCTACAAACTCAGCGTTCAAAACTCAGTAGACCCTTTTTCATAAAGATCTGCAGAGAGGTTCTGCTTTTTCTCTTTGCTTAATCAAAAATCTGTAGATAAGAATATGGGGAGATGGGTGGGGGAAGAAAGATGTAGCTGACAAAAGAAATAAAATAATAAAAAGAAACACATGTAATGTTTAGAGCAATGTTTTGTACCAGTGGAAGGTTATTTCATGAGCTCTTCACTCACTTGGGTCAGGATCCAACAAGTACCAAATCAGAACCTCACCAGGCAGATTTTAATGCTCCTTGGAATGCTTCACCTCCCATTGGAGACAGGAGGAAATCAGTTATTGGGCTACTGTCATAGATGCAACCACTTAAATTGTGGCCGTGTCTCATTCGTCTTTGGACTCAAGGGAACAAGAGGAAAAAAAGGCTTTCGAGAAGAGTAAACAAACACTCAATACTTTAAGTTCTGACTAAAGTAAAGGATGTTACTAGGTGTAAACATACTACACTAATAATTTCTTACTCTTTTTTTTTTTTTTTTTTAATGCTATCACAGCACTGTCTTAAAGTCAGTATAAAACATTGTAACCATGTATAACTAAAAGTTATAAATTTAAGAAAAGCTGATGCATTAAGCATTTCAAGTGGTCTTCTGATAATACTCCAACTTTTTCATATAAAACCATATATATGTAATATATTTTTTTCAAAGGTGTTTCTCTGCTCTTTTAAATAATAGAGATATTTCTAACATTTCCAAGCACATAACAGTAGGGTACTCTCACAAGTGCTGTTATTTATTGTAACTCAGTCACATGATAATGTGAAATGAAAAGCTAAAGTGATATGAACAGACAATAAACAGAATAAACAAATGCAATTTCCTTCTGAAGCCATAATGTAAATATGTAAAATTTTACAGCTCATTAAAAGCAGGAATTCCTTTTACTTTCATGTTATATTTTTGAACATTTCCTTTATTTAATTTTGTTGTTCAGTTAAACTTTTGCCATTTTAATTGTAACTTGTTTCAACAATGTAGAAGTTAGATTTCACCCACAACAAACATTGTTTCAAACATTGTTTCAAACATTATTTCAAACTTTGTTTCAAAATTTGTTTCAACAATGTATAAGTTAGATTTCACACACAAAAAATGCCATTCCACTTGTACTTTTCCTGGATGTTGGAACAAGTACTGCTACTGAGGGAGCTAGTTATGTTTACAAAGGTGAAATCTACCTTTCCCTGAAAAGGGAAAGTATCTAGTTGCATAACCATAGTTAATATGAAACCTAGTTCATGCAGCTATGATGTGATCCAAGTAGACTTGGGTGGTTTAACTCATTGTCTATGGTAAGGGAAAGAACTCAGGGAAATGTTGAACTCACAAGTTTTTCTGTGATTTCTTATTGTTTATTTTTATCGAAAAGAGACCTGACTTCATCCTCGCACAAGCTGGCATAAATTAAGGAAAATTCTATGTAACTGAGTTAGATTGTCATAGAATCAACTGATTCCATATCTCTTTAAGGCTAAGATGTCAGTATTTCATTCCAAATTAATCTTCACAAAAAAGCAGGAAATTATAGTTAATAATGTGAAAATTTATGCTGCAATTTATTTAAAATATTTCTAGTTGGTGATTGATGTTTAGATCTTGTTAACAATTTGTTTTGATTTTGGTAAAATTATCATATAGGTTCCAAATAAGTAGGTAATTTATTGACACAAAATGCTAATACAGTAATAAACTGTGTGGCTGCTCTTAATATGTTCCCATTTGACTTTCCTTAAGCCATTTTCACTGGAGGCCACATCAGCCTCATGGTTGCCTTCAAAGGGCCTAATGTAATTTTAGGACAGTATAAATGTAACTACTACTATATAACATACTCCTACTCCTAAAAACATAACTGCTCCTGCTTTAAGCTATTAAATTACCCATTCTCTTGTAGTATGGGTTTCTAGCTTTGAGTATGTCTTTATTAAAGACCAGCATGCATTGTAGTCCCTCACCTGCTTTGTAATTACATCTCTAAGGCTTCTTAGTTGAATGAATGAAGTCTGTTTCTGAATATCATGGGTGTCTATTACAGGCCACCAGATCAGGGTGAGGAAGTTTATGAGACCTTCTACAGGCAGCTGAGAGCAGCCTCATAGTCACAGGCCCTGGTTGTCATGGGGGATTTTAACTTCCCTGATGTTTGCTGGAAAGGCTACTCAAACAGCCAGCCACAGTTCAGGAGGTTCCAGCAGTTCATTGATGATAACTTTCTGATGCAAATGGTGGAGGAGATGACTAGGAGAGGTGCACTGCTGGATCTCATCCTCACTAACAAGGAGGGTCTGGTTGAAGCAGTAAAGGTTGAGGGCTGCCTTGGTTGCAGTTACCATGAGATGGTGGAGTTCAGGATCTCCTGTAGCAGGAATAGAATAGCAAGCACAATTGCAACCCTGGATTTCAGCAGGGCGAACATTGGCTTTTTCAAACAATTGCTAGGGGAAATTCCATGAGCAAGGCTGCTTGTAGGTAAAGGGGCCCAAGATAGTTGGTTAGTGTTCAGAGACTGCTTCTTCCAAGCTCAAGATCAGAGCATCCCGACATGTAGGAAGTCAAGGAAGGGAGCCAGGAGACCTGCGTGGTTAAACAGGGAAACTGCTAGATAAGCTCAAGTGGAAGAGGAGAGATGACAGATCATGGAAGGAGGCACTGGCCACTTGGGAACAATATAAGGCTGTTGTCAGAGGGTGTAGGGAGTCAACCAGGAAAGCTAAGGTCTCCTTAGAATTAAACCTGGAGAAAGGGGTCAAGGACAACCGGAGGAGCTTTTCCAAATACATGGCGGATAAAATTAACACCAAAGGCAATTTAAGCCCACTGATGAACGAGGTGGGTGCCCTGGTAACAGAAGACACAGAGAAGGCAGAGTTACTGAATGCCTTCTTTGTCTCTGCCTACTCTGCTAGAGGCTGTCCTGAGGAGCCTCATACATCTGAGGCCCCAGAGGAAGTCAGGACAATGGAGGAGTTTGCCTTGGTTGATGAGGACTGGGTTAGGGAGCAGTTAGGCAATCTGGATATTCATAAATCCATGGGTCCAGAAGGTGGGTGCTGAGGGATCTGGCTGAGGTCATTGCTAGACCAATTTCCATCATCTTTGCCAAGTGTTGGGGAATGGGAGAGGTGCCTGAGAACTGGAGGAAAGCAAAAGTCACTCCAGTCTTCAAAAAGGGCAAGAAGGAGGACATGGGTAACTACAGACTGTCTCTCTCTGAAGACATTCAAAACCCTCCTGGACACAATTCTGTCTAGTCATATCTTGGTGTTCCTGTTGTGACAGGGGGATTGGACTAGATGATCTTTTGAGGTCTCTTCGAAACCCTAGCATTCTGTGATTCTGTGATCATAAGGGTTTTTTTCTTTTTCTCCTCATTGGTATATGACTCTGTGGTGGGTTGACCCTGGCTGGACATCAGGTGCCCATCAAAGCTGCTCTATCACTCCCCTCCTCAGCTGGATAGGGGAGAGAAAAAAACAACAAAGGGCTTGTGGGTTGAGATAGGGACAGAGATAGATCACTCACCAATTACCATCATGAGCAAAACAGACTTGACTTGGGGAAAATTAATTTAATTTATTGCCTATCAAATCAGAGTAAGGTAATGAGAAAATAAAATCTAAATCTTAAAACACCTTGCCCCCACCCCAACCTTCTTTCCAGGCTCAACTTCACCCCTGAATTCTCTACCTCTTCCCCAAACAGCAGTGCAGAGGAACAGGAAATGGAGCTTGCAGTCAGTTCATCACATGTTGTTTCTTACTCTCCTTCTTCCTCAGGGGGAAGACTCCTCACACTCTTCCCCTGCTGCAGGGTGTGGTCCTTCCAGTGGGAAACAATTCTCTATGAACTTCTCCAACACAGATCCTTTCCATAGGGTGCAGTTCTCAATGAACTGCTCCAGGGCGGGTCGCTTCCACAGGATGCAGTCGTTCAGGAACTGACTACTCCAGCATGGGTCCCCCACAAATCCACAGGTTTTGCTAGGAGCCTGCTCCAGCATGGGCTTCTCATGGGGTTACAGCCTTCTTTGGGCATTCACTTTCTCTGGCATGGGGTCCTCCATGGGCTGCAGGTAGACAGCTGGCCTCACCATTGTCTTCACCACAGACTTCAGGGGAACCACTGGTCCTGTTCCTGGACCACCTCTTCTCCCCGTTTCTTCATTGACCTTGATGTCTGCAGAGTTGGTTCTCTCAAATATGCTCACTCCTCTCTTCCAGCTGCTGTTGCACTGCAATTTTTTTCACTTCTTCTTAAATATGTTATCCTAGAGGCACTACCGCTGTCACCAATGGGTTTGGCCTTACCCTGCAGTGGGTCCATCTTGGAGCAGGCTGGCATTGACTCTATCAGATGGGGGAAGCTTCTAGCAGGTTCTCACAGAAGCCACCCCTGTAGGTCCCCAGCTCCCAAAACCTCCACACACAAACACACTACAGACTCTCAAAGATTGAACTGACATTCAGAGCCAAATGTTCTTTGCTTCTGGCAACAAACATTAGAGGAGTTGTTTTGGCAAGAAATAGACTCTATGTACAGGCAAATTATGCTCAACAACATAAATACAGAGATTTACACCTCTAAGGTCAGTGTTATAGCATGTCTTGCAGTCTTTGCACAACTATCTAATAAAAGCTACGGATTCTGAAGATAAAGTCTTTTGTTCTACACTGTATAATTTTGTGAATTTGCAAGTCCCTTTCTACATTGAAGTTGCTTTTCTCCCCAGTTTTCAATGTATCAGCAAGCTCATTTTACTAAATCTACTGTAATGACTGCTTAGAAAGTCAAAAACTTTAAGATATAAAATTTTTAGTATTCTTTAAGTGATTCACCAGTGAGTTCTACATATACTAGAAAGGCAGGAGACTAGAATCTTTCTGAACAGTGTTGTTCTTCTAAGTCTAATCTGTATTCTCTATGTACACCAGCTGGCACTGACTAGCCAAAAGTATAAAGAAGAGAACAGGCGTAACTCACAACTGCCTATTAACTTATTGTAATTCATTCTGCTTAAAATCAGCATCTCAGGAATTCCTTCCTCTCAATGCAGGCTTTTACTTGGCTTTTTTTTTTTTTTTTTTTTTTTTTTAAAGAGAATTCATGAGTTCATGTTTTTCAAGGTATTTTATTTGTAAAAATGTGAATAATGCAACTAGTATCTTAAGTTGTGAGGCTGTAGACATTTCATCAAAAAGTGAACAGATCTGCTGAAGTAACTCAGAATTCCATTGTTATTTCCAAGGAAAATTAAAGTAAAATCTACTCTTACTGCCCCTGAAGGCATAAAATCCATACGGAAAGCCTAAATAAGGCAGGACAAGCTCATTACCTGGCTGAAACTCAGTAGTCAACTCCAGGTTCACTTTAAAACAGGAGTCAAGACAAGTGTCAGGCTCCCGGCATTGAGGGCTTCCTAAATGTCTATGACAATTTGCCAGATTTTGCTTACATTCCTAGAACTGTTGGCTGAAATGAGCATAACTACCAGGCAGATATAATTGTCATGATTATTCAAGAAATCCTATTATTAAATAAGCAGAGACTGAAAGTAAAAAATGTATATTCTGATCTACAAAAAAAAATAAAATATTTAGAGTAAAATTCATAACAAAATAGAAGTTTCAATTCACTCAGCAGAATAGTACTATTTGTGTCAGAGGTGAAGCAAGGGCCAGCTGCACCCTAAAGGAGAGCAAGCTTGTCTGAATACCACTGTGGACAACTCTGTTCAACAACTTCAGGGACCTCAGAAGTTATACTTAAAAAAATACCAGGTATTTAATTTGATGCAGTTTGCCATGTGCGGGAAATCAACATCTGAGGGACCAGTAAATAGTACTGTTTGCCAGAAGGAAAACATAAATGCTTTTATTGACTCTACAGTAACCTCAAAAGATAAAAGTACCTGAAAGTCAGTCATCCACCTTATGATAAAACAAAAATAAACAACCTACATTGTCATCTCTACAAGATATTCAAGTTTTTAAACTTTGCCTCTCAACTTCTG
The DNA here is from genome assembly GCF_963082525.1 of Nesoenas mayeri. Taxonomy (NCBI): domain Eukaryota; kingdom Metazoa; phylum Chordata; class Aves; order Columbiformes; family Columbidae; genus Nesoenas; species Nesoenas mayeri. The sequence continues at coordinate 86,509,510 of NC_137543.1, forward strand.
TATGAATTGCTTGTGTTCAAAAGCAAATATTCTTTCTTCTTCTTGCATTTACGTATTTGATGATAAGAAAATGAAGACAAACTTTCCACATAAGTTGAGTCAGTGCCTCAAAATGGCAAATTTGAAAAAAAAAAAAAAGCTTTAAAACTATAATTTCTCTATTTTTCTTATCACTTGCTATATACCAAATACATGACAATGAAATAAATACTTCAAATTACACCAGTTTCTGTTTAGTGCCAAGTACTGAGGCACTGTGTAGGCTTCAGGTGTATCTCCATTAACTTTGCAGATGCCATTAAAATTTGCAATATTACTACGCTAAGCTACTTCTCAAAAAAAAACAAAAACAAAAACAAAAACAAAACCAAACCAAAACAATCCAAAACAAACCAAAACAAACACCATCTGAAAGTTACTGAAAAGCTGATTTTTTTCCCCAAGTGATTATGTCTCATATGCAGTTGAAGCATCTCTAATGGAAAAAAAAGTAATGATGTCATGAAGACAGTGGCTGTTTGTCGAAAATTTTTGAAGCGTACCATTGGAGTGTTTTCAGCAGTTACCCAGCTTGCAGCCTCTCTTGTGGCTGTCAGCTGAGAAATCCAAGTCTATGACAAAGTGTCAAAAAAAGTTAGTATCCCCATTAGGTATAAAATAAGACCAAAACAAATTGACTAGTAAAGTGTTGAACCTGCCTCTAGCTAACAGCTTATGAGAATCAGGTAGCTTCCAAGGTGCACATATTCTTCAAAACGTAATTACACTGATTTAAATATATTGTAGATTACATCACATGATACTGAGATCTCCTTTGGAACACCTAAAATCTGAAGAATTTCATTGACTTATGTAGAGTTCCATCAAATTTGCACTGTCCTGAGTTACATTTACATTGCAAATCATGCAGATAGTGAGGGTTTGTCTACTTAATGACATAGGTTTAATTGCATTATTGTGCTTCATCAGAATATTAAAAAAAAAAACAAAAAAAACCACAAAAACCAAACAACAACAACAACAACAACAACAACAAAACTATACTTGGAAAGTTCTAAAATTATACTTTTGTTAAAGTCTAACGTATGCAAGACATAATTTCAAAAGCCACAGGCGAGAAAACATATTAAATCCTTTCCTTTCAAGGCATGGGTCTTAATCTAATAAGGAAACAATACACATAGAGTCTAACTTCAAGACAATAGCAGAATTAAAGTACAGAAACTAAAAGAAAATAACATGTGCAGAAAGATTAGTCACCTTATCTATAAGTCAAATTACCTGGGGAAAAATATAATAAGAAGTAATAATTTTCTGTAACTATTACACCAGAAAAAATGCCTGAGAATAGTAAATATTTGAAGAAATATCAAGATTAACACAACATTTTTCATTTTTATTCCAATAATACAATAAATACTGGAAAAGACTTCTTTAGAACATCACAAAACATTGCAGTATCTAGAATGATTTACAATGTAACAGAAGTAATATGCATTCTCTGAAATAATTCTTATTTCAGTTGCAGCAGAAAAGTTTTCAATTAGGATTTCTACATTTCTAGAAGAAAATCAGTGTATCAGAATACTTAATAAAATGCTTCACTGGTCAATGCTCTTCAATCTTAAGAATTTACATTTCATTAATAGTTAAAAATTTCTAAGCTATGTGCTATAGTATCCCTATGCTTGGAGGTATTATTGTTAGTGTAGGTTTATTGACTTCAGCAGTATTGCATGAGTGAATCTGAGTTTATTATAATGTAGTATACTGATTTTATATATTAGAAGTCATTTCCTTTCTCCTTAAAGTTAATTAATTGTGCACTTTCTTTCCAGCTTACCTTTCATCTGGAAGTTATATAGAAATTGTTAATAATTTCATTCTATTTCTTATTACATTCAGTGTATATACTATACATTTAATTCTACAGATTCTATAATTGTACAATTTCATTTATAGAAATGTATGGAATATTAATTTAAAACATACATTTAGACTATTGAGATTGGGAAGAAAACCTCCAAACATGTTAAAAGTAGCTTTACACATGTAAGACCTTGGTTTTGGAAACTGCTACGGCCATGGCACATCAGCTAATTCCTAGCCAGTTTGTTACATCAACCTCAGCCCCAATATAGGTAATATTAGCAGTAGTCCTTCTATACTCTATTTTTTGAACTGAAGAGGAATGAATGCATAGTAGTCAGTGATTCTTCCTGATTCAAAAATGGAATATAATCAGTATCAATAACTAAAATTCAGTTCAGATGTTTCGACAATTCAGAAAACTCTCTTCAGAATATTGTCACATATACTGCCATGCCTCATATTCTGCTATTGTTTAAGAACTAAGCTGTTTATGACAGCTCATTTCTGTGACATCATGAGGAACAAAACAGGAATCTTTTACCTGTTACCCTTGGTTGCTGTGGGAAAATCTCATAGAATTGATTTGGGTTGCTGATGACTACCTGGCAACTATTTAAGAAAAAAAGAAAATAAGGTGACTCACATACTCTGCTATGATTGGCCAGCTTTCCATCAGTATTGAAAAAAATGGACTTTTGGACAAAGCCTGATGCATATTATATGCTTTTCTGTGTGACATCAAAAAAATGACCAGCAAGGGAGGAACTTGTTTTTAACTCTTTTCCATTTAAGCTTATCTTACCTCTTCTGCTTTTCAAACGCTTAAAGAATAACTCAGCCCTCAGACGTAATGATGCTCAGATAAGTACCTGTGCTCCATAAACACTATGAATGTCCAGTTCTCTAATGAAATCATCAAGCTTCAGTAGTTTTTTCCCATATAGAATGAAAACTTCCTCCGTGAGATGTAACCTATGCAGAATGTCCAATTATCTATTGGCAAAGGTGTATTACCTTTCAAAATTTCATTTCACTAGCAGCGCTACATAACCCATTGCCTGACAATTTTTATGAGACCTACTGTGAAAGCAATTCACATCTAGATCAGGCCCTAAATTTTACTAAATAGAAAACAAGCATTTTTCCACTCTATGAAATTGTCAGTGTAAACGGTATTTTGGCAGTAAGTTATCACAGAGTTTCAAAATACATTCTCTGCAATTTATGCTTAAATTTAAAATAACATGCAAGTAATGATTCTTAGCTACAAGAAAAAAAAAAGCTACAGATTTTCTTACCATATGAGATATAGTATACTTGTGGGTTCACAGATGGCCAATGAATATTTCTAAATAAATTTAATATGCCATATCAAGAAAGTTTGAAACTTGACTGCCTAAAGTTAGGGTTGTCTATTGATATTTACATCTACAAACCACTAAATACATCCTCTTGTACCAAACTGCTGAGCATGTGAATTTTAAATTGAAGAAAAATGAGTTATAAGCGCTGAGTGCTTTGAAAAAAACAGACTTAAAATATCTTTTTTTCAGTAAGTAAGCATAACATATAGTGCAGTACAATTAAATATGTATGAGCCTAACTTTAAGCACATACTTTAAAATGTCTGGCTGACATTTTCTAACAAAACTACACGATTTTCATTTTTAACATTATTTAGATTAAAGTGAAAATGAGAAGGCAACATTTGAATTACACTGGTTCTCAAATATGATTATTTCCAATGGCCTCACACCTTATATCAGTTGGGTGTTACATTTTAAAGCTTAGTACAAATATTGATGAACTAGTGTCTTGCAATGAATGCACAGGGAAACAAATATTTTTTGGCTTAAATTCTTATCAGAATGGAACTGATATGATTCACTGAACATAAAGGACAAGAAAATCACAGAAAGTTCGAGTTTATATATTTGGTTTGTGAAAACTATTCCCCTGATTTAGTATTGAATCCTTGACTGAAGAAGGCGACATGTTATTTGGACAAAGGGTTGGCGTTTATTAATTATATTGTATATACTGAGGACTACAAGTCATTTCTCTAAAATGTTGTATAAATACCAATACACTAATTCCAGAATATTCTGTTTATACCTCCTCTACAGATAATCATGCATATAATTTTCCTTTTATTTTTCTTTTCTTCTTTTATGGTTATTTTCATCAGGATTAGTTTTTCACAAACAACCCGGCTGTATCTAGCTTTGTGAAATCTGGTCAGATGTACAAGATGTACTCTTTTGCAGGGTTGGCCAATTAAGAGGTAAAGTTCAGATAAGGACATGAGCTCAGTTGGATATGACAGCTCATGAGAAGGTGGCACAGATACTGACAGCTAACACAGGCACTAAGGGCATGGCATGAAGAGCAAGGCACAAGTGAGAGTGACAGGACAAAGCCACAGCAGTTCTTGAGGGCATGCAATTAAGCTAGAGAGGAAGTTCTGCATGGGATTGCACTATTTGTGACAAGACAGAGGCTGAGGGAAGCCATTTATATTGTTTCTCACACTGTTATTTTCATCCCACCTCGTCAATGTTTGTTTCCAGTGATTCAAGACAAGCTGCTATAATCTCCTGAGCAGGCTGGTACTCTGTGATGCAGAGAGCAAATAAGATTTATGAATGCCAGGCAGTTCTTTGCTGGGATTATCTTATCTCCTTAGTCTTTGTGTTCCACCACGATGTCCTTCAGGCCATGAGTCACATGTGGAAGCTCAAAATCTAGTGGAGTGAATTTAGTTACGTGGTTCCTAGATGTCAGCCCTGCCCAGCATTTGTCAGGAATCATGTCTGCCTAGCATAGCCTCTGCTCTGCTGTTGTTTAAAAGGTTTTCTGTGGAGGAGAAAGATGAGATGCCATGGAATACAGAGGTAATGAGAGTGGATTATCAGGAAGCATTTATAGAACTGGTCTTCACAGAGAAGTAGCATAAACAGGGAGCTCAGGAACAGAATAGCAGGATGATGGGAGTTCTGATATAAGGGCCTGATTCTCTAGAGTATGGTGAGTAGTATCCACCATAGACTGGACAGAGAGAAGCTCTGCAGCAGAGTGATTGGTGTCTGATGGTTTGGGAGTTACAAACTCTGAACTGGAAACTTAGCTTATGTATAAACATTATAGACGTCTCTGCTTAGACACAGAGTTCAAAGACGAGAACTTCCAGTGGAGGATCAGAATGAAGGGAGAGATTATTTGTGAGAACTAGATCTATGCAAGTTCATAGGGCCATGTGGCTACATCAGAGGATGCTGAGAGAGCAGGCAATGCCTCAGAAAATCTGCTTTCTATCATCTTTGAAAGGTCATGGAGATGCAGGCAGTGCCCCTAATTTTTGTGGAAAGGCAAACATTATAACAACTTCAAAAATCCAAGGAACTACATGCTATTTGGCCTCACCTTGCCTCCTGGGAAAATCATTGAATGAGTCCTCTGGGATCACATTTCTGAGCACAAGGAATACAATATGGAAGCTGGGAGCAGTCAACATGGATTTACCAACAGTAAGCCATGACTGACTGATGTGATTGCCCTCTGTGATGATACTAGAGACTGATCACCACAGGGGTACTGAAATGGGATCCTTCACCAGACAGGGACTGCAAGACCTATAAGCCAGGGCACTGATATCTTCATTCTCTCAGTCTGCTCCATGCACCAAGATGAAATACTATTCTGTATCTATGCTTTATTTTCTCTTTGATTTCACTATACAGTTATGACTTCTGATTTTCATTCACTTCATCTTTTGCCTTGTTTCTGACATACATGACTAAACTTAAAATGTTATGTGTCAGTATCTGCAAATAGTGAACCAAAATTGAATTCATTCACCAAGTAAATTTTAGTCCAAGAGATAACAGCATTTATGCAGTTCCACATTGCTTACCCACTATTAATAAAGAAAAAATCTTTGTAACATAGTCTACAAGAAGAGTTCTCTTAGGACCTTTTCCTAAGCAAGGCTCAATGCAACTTTGGAGGAAAGACATTTTATAATTTTGTTTTTTTTTTTTTTTTTTTTCTCATTTATGTTCACACTGCTACTAACTAGACCTGATTAACATTATGTGGAACAGGTTTTTATTTTTGTACTTCTGTATTGCATTTTAACTGCCCATTTGTACATTTTGATTTCAGTTACTCATCATTTGTTCTTCAGCTTTTCTGTTACACTGTCGAAAACAGAGTATTGTATTTTAAAGGAACACAAAAAATGCAACATAGAACCTAAATACTGTTTAAAAAAGTAATTGCGTCCCTTTGGTCAAGAGCAAAAGGTTTGCTGGAAACAGGGCCTATGTTGTGTGCATGAAAAAACATTTTGCCAGCTGGAACAATGAAAATATTTACAGTATGCTCACAATATGATTTATTGGAGTTTACAGCTCTGGGATGGTTACATTCTCTAAGGTACTAGAGTGCCTGAAGCCTACACATTTCTCCATGTTCTTAAATCGTTTCCAAACTACTTTTAAAGTATATTAGATATATTTGCTAGAGCCTTCTTGTTCTCTGACAGGCAGAACCACAAGCACAATCTGTGGAATTTATGCAAACAGATGGATGCTAAAAAAAAAGGGAAAAAAAACTCAAAAGCTTGCCCATGCCCATGTGAATTTACCCCAAGTGAATGACCAATGATTTGTAGATATCACTTCTACAGTAAGTGACAACTTGTTAACACTTTGATGTTGTTGGGAGTAATGCCTACTTGAGAGATAATGTTTTTGTATACACAATATGTCCAGCAATAGTATATTTATTTTGGTGAAGAGGCAGTAATTTTAAAGGCTGATTAAGTGACTACAAGGTTTGTGTCGTGAAGTACAACCCAGATTAACAATAAATCAGAGAGCATACATAATGCAATTCTTGCCCAAAACAATCTGCCTGCCTTAAATAGCATGGGTGGGTAGAATTTTAAACCAGCATTTTACAGCATTTACATCATTTGCAGCACTTAAATTACACAGCATTTTAAAACAAAGGTCTGAGTTCATGCCTGCACAGGAGGGGCTAGATAGATATGACCTGGATATTAAATTTGTTATTTGGGCAAAATAATGTACTAGTGCAAATATACAGTTTTGAAAAAAAGCTTTGGAAATGTTAGTGTTAAGTCATGAGACTGCATGTCTGCTCACATTGTTTTAATGGGGAAATGACACTTCCTCTATTCACTAATGCATGTGAATAGATATAAATGTATCACAAAAGTACCTTATTAACGGTCATAACATTTCTGTAATCTGAGAAGTAGTCATTCCAAAACATAGAAAACATTTGACTATTTACAGATATCACAAACAAACATAAAAACAGTAGTTACAAATATTTGCAATTTATGATGGGTTTATCACACTTGCATTTCTCTTTTCTGTTATGTAACATCCACTTTTCTGGATAAAATACAGTTCTATTTATTGCTAATGTCATTACTAACTTTGCAATATACATGCCTGGCATATATATGCAATATATATACAATAAAATCGTAACTTTATATATTTACTTTACTAGGAAAGCCCTCTAATCAACCTTTCTTTAAAGCAAAGGAGACTGCTGCCCTCTTCTACTAGAGAATTGTTTCAGAAACTGAAGAAGCACTACCATGGAAAGGAAGTTAATAAAATCAGTATTGTGATAGATAAAATGCTTACAATGGTGACTAAAACCAGTGAACAGTGAGTTGATGGCCAAAGACTATACAACCCTAAACTCTGAGACCCTGCACCCACTCAAGAAAGAAACAGTGTGTCCTTGTGTTTCCTTGAGATTAATGAGAAAGAAAGAGCAAAGATGAGGTAATCTAGTAATCTCAGAGATAAATAGGGTCCCACTATTATCATAAAATATATAGTCTGGCCTGTCTTTTTCTCAGAGGAGCAGACAAGCCAACACAGTCCGAGGTTATCTGTAAAATCATAAAATGAGCAGGATTTCTGAACATTGATGAAACAAGGGAGTAGCAAAATCCTTTCCAATGGCTTTTGTTTGGTTCTAGAAAGCCAGTACTGTAAGTTGATAAAAGCAGATAAAGATAAGTATTCCTAGCATGTGTGTACACTTATGTTGATATATATATATAACATATTTATGCTTATACACATTCTGGAAAAGGTAACATTAATTTCATCTTCCTAATACAGAAACATCCCTATGCATTTTCATTACCATGGGCATTCTTAGAGTTCCTTAGGAATCCTTTGATGGAGGCTAGTAACTTATTTTAGCTAAATTTTATTATCCAAAAAGGCATACAATTTTAATTGAAACATTAATGGAGATTGCATTTCCCTTCACAGCTTCCTTTGTCCAGGGTTTATCACCATATTGTTGAAAGAATACATAATATTTCCAGTTTATCTGGTATCAGGTTAAAGCCATTGGTTCCTGTTATACTTTTTTTTCAGATAAATTAAATATCCCACTACTCTCTACTACACTTTCTTCATAGATATGTTTATACACCACAATTAAGTTCTTCTTTAAAAGCTAATCAGACTGTTTTCTGTCCACTCTTCAAGGAAAAGTTTCTACACCTAGAGACTCATTTTCATGGCTCTTTTACGAATCTCCTTTTTTCACTACCCTCTTAAAATGAGGACACCAGGAAATTATAATGTTCTAAAATCCATCCCAACAATGTCTGTGTGTGGGTCATTGGTAGGTCAGTACTCTCCTATTCATAAAGGCAACTTTTACATTATTTTCTTTGTATCACAGTATCACAAAAAGTCTTTACTATGCCATGTTCAGGTTTGTCTATTACAACCTCTACATTCTTTTCAGAATCACTGTCATGGCATGATCATCCATTGTAATAATTTTATTCCCACGATCCATTATACTAAGGTATCTTATAGAATTTGCTAACAGCCAAAGATCTTGCTATGAAAGCAGTTCATAAAAAAAAAATAATGACAAAAAAATGTAGGAACAGTCTCTTTGCACAGACACAAAGACTGTCCACAATGTAAGTGCGTAAATGAGATATAAGCTTCCTTGTCATAAATGACAAATGTTACGATATAAGGTAAGGAAAGAAATGCATGGCCACTAAGATGATTCCAAATACAATAAAGAAATATCATATAAAGGTGGTTTACATGTCCTAGCATGCACTGAATTTGTTCTAGTCCATCCTGTTCTTCCAGCCTCTAATATATCATGACTTAGTATTACCTTAACATAACATTTTGCTTTGCAGATGGGTTACACAGAAATAAATATACTAAACTGCATCAGCTAGTTTTCAAAATCCTTTTAAGAAAACAAATACTCTGCATAAGAAAGAGTCATTAATTGAGTAGGTATGGCTTGCTTTCCTTTCTAGATTTATAGTTGTACCTATGACTGTATAGTGTAAATGTTATTTGAGTGCATCACTTATCAAGTAATCCAAACAATTTTGTTTGATTGTATTCTATTCATTATGTTTCATTCCACTAACTTTTATGGCATATGTAAATCTTCCCAGTGATGACTTCCATATTTATTTCCAGATTACGGATTAAAAATCTTCAATAGCACTAGTTCAGGCCATGTGGAACTTGTCATTTCATTATTGTTTTCTTCAGCTGACAGCTGGAGAGATTTGACAATCACCCAGTTGTTAATTAACTTAGTGATGACCACTACATACTCTAGTCATCATCATCCATAAAGGTTATCCTAGATGCAGTTTAAGAAATCGTTTCCACTTTTTTGTTATAAGTGAAATGTGATCCATTCTTACACAAATCACTATACAGTTTCCTATGACTTTTCTTCATATACATTTACAATTTTAAATAGTCTACACTTCATAATGCAGAATGCCTGAAACAATGCATAGTGTAAAAGCCAGAACATGTAAGTTTTACACACAACTCATTATAAACACTTTGCCATAAGAAGTAGTCTTTAGCTACAAGAGTAATCTGGATCTGAGCCATAATGAGATCCGAATTCTTAAAGAGCACCAGTGTCTTTGCTCATTTCCTTCCCTTCCCTGTCATCTGAGGAGCTGAAGTTATATCACAGTAGCATAAAAAAAAAGCAATTATAAATACAGATTTAAAGAACAAGGTCTTTAGTTGTTTCTTATCAGCTGTATTTGCTCTAAAGTAATTGGTAACTGTGAATTAAGTAATTGTGTTCTATGATATTTCATTTAAATGCTGTTAAGTCAATATACCTGAGTACATGAAGGATAGGGCACATTTGTAATGTAACAAATTCGTTTCACTTTTAGTTCCTTCATACAGTTTTCTTTCTTACAACTATGTCATAACTATGCAGCTATACAGACATTTTTAGTTATTGTGAAATGACCAAAACTGTTCTGTTAACTCATTCAGTATTTAGCATCCATGCTGTACTAAGGAATTAGAGTATTTAGCTCCTGATTTTAGAAAAGAAACATGCATTTTATATGACTATCATCTACTAATTATTATTTTTTAGTTCTTTAAGCGAGTATGTATAGCATGAATAAAATCCAAGATTCTCATAATTTCTGTATGTATGTATTCATCTTGGTCAGCTACAGTAAGTCAAATAAGCTGACATTTTCCTCAAGCAGAGATTTGATGTGAAACCCAGCTTGGACACCACGGCTGGTTAAATTTTCATACTCTTCACACAATTTATTTTCCTCCAAGACAAACTACTTTCTTCTCTACATTCAGTATAGCCACAGGCTGGCGCTATAGAGCAGAACAAGGAAGTTACCTTAGGAAATATGTGTAACAGAGTCAGAGCCTCTGTGGTTTTTGCGTTTGTATTGGGTTCTGTGGTGTCAGTGCCAGGAGACACCTTTAAGCAAGAAGATCGGGCTGAACATAAGGGATTTTTGACCACTTGAAATCTGAAGTTATACTTCCTAATTCTTTTTTTTTCCCCATCAGTTTGTATGTAATTGGTTTTGTTTGTGTTTTGTTTGGTTTGATCTTTCATTTGTTTGTTTGCGGAATTGTGTTTGTTTGTTTTATTTTGCTTTTCCCCAGTAATGCCTACTGTTTTAGTCTACTGTTATATTATTAATATAATAAAGGCATGTCTCTCCCTTGAAAATTTGGAAGCCACAGTAGCAGTTACAATTTTTTCCAGAAGTTTGTTAAAATGCAACCTAAATAGATTTTACTAGTATGCTTGATAACTGGAAATCAAGGTACTTTCACTAAAGAGCAGGAATCTGGATTTAAATTTAGGAAAGAAGTGACTAAAAATTGATAAGTTGAAGTACACTGTCTTATCTTAAAAAGTTGATTTTCAAGTGTATATAAGTGGCACTGCATTGTATATGTTACAACATTTAAAATAAATATTAAATATTGGAAAATATTGGAATCAATGGTACACTATTCCTATACTGAGTACCTAAGATCCTTGTTTGAATGTAAGACTTCTTGATATCTGAGCCAATTCAAGCTTAGATGAATCACTATGTTTCTAAAACTGCTGTGTTTTCTAGCTCATAAGCACTTACTATGTGTTATAATAAATGCCAAAAGTTTTTTCTATTTACTTCATCATTCTTCACAAATAAAAATGTACAAGCATTGTCCTGTCTAAGTCCCTTACTTAGGTCCATCCAAATGCCGTAAAAAACAAAGGCAGTTTTAGGCCGTTCGATCTTCTTGCTCCAACAGGTTTCATCACATACTTACAATATAGTAATTCACCTGTTTTATTTTTAAAAAGTGTTGTGCCTTGGCCTTCTGCCAGATGCCCATCCAACAAATCTCACTCCTCAACTAGGACAGTGAGAGAGAATAAGATAAAATCTCATGTTTCTTGATAAAGATCAAGACATAACTTACCAGTTACCGTCTTGGCACATCAGACTCAACTTAGGGAAAAGTAATTTAACATACTATCAATTAAAAATAGAGTAGGAACATAAGAAACAAACAAACACATAAAAATGAACCTCCTTCTCCCCCCCCCGCGGCCTTTTTTCCAAGGCCCACCTTCAGTCCCGACTCCTCTGCCTTCTCCCTTTTCCCCCTTCCCTGAGCAGTGCAAGGAGATGGCACAGGGGAGGTTATAGTCAGTCCATACCAGCTCCTCTCTACTTCTCCTTCCTTCCTACACTTCTCCCTACTCCACCCTGAGTCCTCTCCAGATGCTGCAGTCCTTCAGGATGAACTTGCTCCAGCGTGGGCTTTCCACAAGGGTTTCAGCACCATTGTGCTATAATGGTAACAAGCTGCAAGTTCAAATTCCAAAGGAAAATATAGTTCTGTACAAATTATCTAAGCAGCATAAATGCTGAATCACTTTGGACTGAATTCTCCTCTTGTCCCCTCTTTTCCTCTTTCCTTTGCCTTTTCTTATATTTCATATTTTCCTCATTTATGACATTGTTCAAAATAGAATTAAAATATATTGAGAGTTGAGAGTGGAAGCAGGAACAGGTATCCTGGGAAGAGTATAGGGATGCTGCCCCATTGCATAGGCTGAGACATGGCTAAAGTTGAACTTGTCAAGGGATGCAGAGGATAGCAAGAAACACTGGTAATAGGTATGTCAGCCAGAAGAGGAAGGCTGGAGAAATTGTATCAACCCAATGAACACGACCAGCAAACTGGTAACAATGGGCAACGAGAAGGCAGAGGTATGTCCAGCCTTTTTGCTTGAGTCTTCACTGGCAAGTTCTCACACCTTTCGAGTGGACAGATCACAAAACAGGGACTGGGAGAGCAAAGTCCCTCCCACTGCAAGAGATCAGGATAAGGACCGCTTGAGGAACATAAACATACATAAATCTATGGGACTTAATGAGATGCATCTCAGAGTCCTGAGGGAAGGTCACCCACAATGTCTTTCTCTCTAGACTGGAGAGGAATGGTTTTGATTAATAGACTGATGGATGAAGATTTCATTGGATGGTCACATTCAGAAGGTAATGGTCAATGACTCAATGTCCAGATGATGATTAATGACAAGTGGTGTCCCTCAGGGATCTCTATGGGGACTAGAACTGTTTAACATCTTCATCAATGACATAGACATTGGAACTGAGTGCACCCTCAGCAAATTTGCAGATGACACCAACCTGAGTGGTGTGTTTGACATGTCTGAGGGACAGGATGCCATCTGGAGGGACCTGGACAAGCTCAAGAAGTAAGCCTATGTGAACTCTGAGGTTCAACAAGGCAAAATGAAAGGTCCTGCACCCAGATCAGGGCAATCTCCAGCATCTATACAGGCTGGTGGATGAAGAGACTAACAACAACCCTACATAGAAGGAATTGGGAGTGGTGGTGGATGAAAAGCTGGACATGAACTGAGAATGTGTGCTTACAGCCCAGACCGTCAACCGTATTCTGGGCTGCATCAAAAGAAGCATGGGTTGAAGGACATGATTCTGCCCCTCTGCTCCACTCTGGTGAGACCCTAACTGGAATACTGTGTCCAGCTCTGGAGCTCCCCGTACAGGAAAGACATGGACCTGTTGGAGCAGTTAGAGAGGAGGCCACAAAAATTATGAGAGGACTAGAGCAAACCTCCTATGCGGAAAGACTGAGAAAGTTTCAGTTGTTCAGCTTGAAGAAGGCCTACTGTGAGATATATATATATATATATATATATATATATATATATTTAAAAATTATATATATATCATATATACATAGAATTATCTATTATTATTATATATATATATATGTAATATGTTGTTTTGATAGATATTATTTTGTTACTTAATAAAATGTAGCTCTCTTTACGGTGATTTTATCTTTGAGCTAAGAAAAGGAAAAGAAAACTTCATTTGAACAAAGAGAGATCTCTATTAAATACTATTCCAGAAAGACTTTAGAAAATCTTTACATTTTAAATCTTTTTGACAGCCTCTTAAAATAATCTGGTTACTGGTAGGGTATAATTATATCAGTCTTCCATCAATTTTCACTTACACTGCTGCAGTTCACCAAAATTAAATGGATTATGTATGATCATTAAGAACTGCTAAATTTAATTCCATATTAGGAGGTAAATTACCTTAGACATATTTTAAATCTTGGTGAGAGCTTTAGAAATGGTGCAACTTGAACCAAAAAGTATTCAAACTCAGCACTGGAGATAACTCAGTGTTTTTGCCTGTGAACATTACTTGCTCATTTGAATTCTATTTGTGCCTTTGAACTGCCTGTGAAAGTTTCCAGATTCTTCTTGTTTTGGGCTGTCTACTGATATTAATCCACTCCCCCTTTTTCTTTTTTTTCCCCCAGCTGCTTCTGGCATACTCAAAGTCAGAACTTGATTCAATGAGAAAGCTGGTAAAACATATCATAGGGAAAGATGTTACAATGCTTTTATTTAGTATTTTCAGATTGGACATATTAATCTGTATTAGTTCAGAGCCGTCATCCCATTGTAGCAGTTATTGTCATCTGATTTCAGACAGAAATTTTATTTCATTCAAATTGTGTGTTTGTTGGGAAAGAGATGGCATTTTGTACTACTACTTCACAACAGAAAACAGTGTTTTATGTGGATTTTTTTTACTGAAAAAAAATTCTCAGTTTATCTTGATTTTACACTTCTTTGGTTAGATTAAACCAATCACAGCTATGACAATGCTTTGTGAATCTACGTGCATAAATGATTATGAACACAAGCTTTGTCTTTGCACAGACATTGTCTCACATAAATACAATTAATTACAACTTTCTTTTGCATTTCAGTGTAGGTTCCAATGACTTCGTACAGTCCTTTAAGCTACCTATGGAAATTAAATTAGTAGAAAGAATGGAAAAATGTAAAACCAAAAGGAAACACACAGCTTTCTAAAAGAAAGATTTAAATTTGAATTCAAACAAGATAGTGAGAGTAAATAAATGTAATTTTGGGAAGAAAAAATTCTATAGGGAATTCTACCAGCATTTTTTAGATTAGCATTTGAAAAGCCTGTCTATATTACCTGTATTTTAATCTTGCTTTCCTTTTCCAGTAAGATTCACAATTGCAATTCAGCCCTACAACTTGGAAGGCAAAATTAAATCGCACTCGTTGATAGGAAACTTATTTCTTTTACATTTGAGTTTATCCTTCTTCCTAATCTTCTAACATACGAGGATTCTTTCATGAAGTTAAACAGGGAGTGTTACTAATAGGCTATATAGTTTTTGGAAAATTATTATTGATACATTATTCTAATATCCTGATATTGGAAAAATTAAAATAACTTTAAGTTGGTTTTTAACTGGTTGTGTCATAATGTTAGCAGGGCTTTCAGGCATTTTTCCAGTACTCTTCTATACTCACACAGAATAAGCCTTTGATGAAGTATAATGAATTCTCATACTGGATATTAAATGAGTTTAGTTACTTTAATTATTGATTTCATAGCATATAATTCAGTATAATGTACTTACAGCTAGTCAGCTGATCGACATTAGCAAGAAATACTGAAATAAATTATGTAGACTTAAAAACCACCACCAACAACAACAAATGGTTTGTAATGCTCCCTGAAATACAAAACTGGCAAATCATTTTCTAATTACAAGCTAAACAAGATGTCAAAAATGTTTCTGCAGTATTCTTAAATTATACTACATACTTTGTTATTTTTTATGTAAATGTAACTTGTATTTCAGTTTAAAAACTAAATTGAGAGTGTTTTGGACCTTTAAGATTTGTATTGTGTTGAAGAAATGGAAAGTACATAGATGTACTGAGAAGACAGTGCACAGTAAATGGGCAAACCTAGGAAGACTGTAGTTGCAGTTTGTATATGCTTGTCACAGGTTTGGACAGAAGTTGAAATAAAATATTCTAGTTTAACACACAATCTTGTCCAAGATGATAGTCAATGCCATTTGTAAGGTCTTATTCCAAAGCTGCACAGAAACAGAAGACACCCTTGCTAGGTCAAGGAGAGAAAAAAAAAAAAAAAAAAAAGATTTCCCAGCATAGAAGTAATTTTGATTATATATGCTCTAGGTGTCACCACTCAGAAACCAGACGTTCTTTTTAGAACATAGCAAGTGCACGTATATGAAAGCACATACTGGTTCACGCTGAGGTAATGTAAATTCAATTTGAACTACATCACCTTGTGAACCCTTGTAGTGATTTTTTAATATTTCCACTATTGATTATCATCCATAACACATACTGTGGTTACTACCCATGGCTGCTTGTTTAATAGCTAAATAATTTGTTTACATTTCATAGCCTTTATACTTCAGCCACAGAGAGAATTGTGAGTTTGAAGCAATATGTTTCCCATCAGCACTGTTAATCCTTAAAACTGGACATGACTACCCTTTAACAGCCCTCCAAAATCCTTAGTATTAGCAGTGGGAGAGAGATCTGACACAGGTCTGTCTGCAGCAGGTGCAGCACCACCATGAAAGCCATAGCCTAAGGCTAAGCTGTTTTAGAACACCTTGCTCTCCGGACAAGCCACTGCTGCTGAAAATTCACCTTGCTTTCTTTTGTGTTCATCTGTATTTTTCAGTGTTGCCAATGTTTTTCTTCCATGGTGCAAGTTGCTAAATGGCTTCTTAGGCTTCAAACTTACTGAAATAGTTAAAATAATATATTAAGTTTTAGATAAGCAGATTAAAAAATTGCAGCAGTGCATCAGCCAACAGCTCTCCAGAGGAATTCAATAAACACACCTTCACTGATTGCTAGGACTATTTTACAGTATTCAACAGGAATGAGTAGCAATAATCTGTAAAATGTGCCCAGTTACTATTTGTGAAAATTCCAGTGCACACAATGTAATTTGAAATCCCTCTTACTCCCTTTTGGTGGATACAAGTTCATTAGAAATCCTCATCTCTGTCTGCATAGCCTCTGAACTTCAGAAATCATCAGCAATCTGTTAGCACAGTAATTAGTGTTAGACCAAAATCAGCAGGTGACAAACAGCTGTTACTTATAGAAGGAATTATCCAGTAGCTTATATTTCTAGCAAAACCTTCTACAAATTTCTAATGTGTCTCCACATGGGATTGCACTGTCATCTCAGAAAGTTATCTTGGAATGTCAGAGGCCAAGGCTGTGACCCATGATAACATCCCATCAGGAGCAGACCAGAAGTGAGATATTAATGATATTACAGTCTATACCAAGGTCAACACTGAACATTAGAGATGGGTTTTCAGCTTTGTACTTGATTTTTTTTTTTGAAGGCTTGCTGAGATTCAGAAATGTTCACCCCTTCAATTTTTCTGCATGATTTGAGCTTCTCTGTGTTCATAGACAAAAACTTCAAGGGTCTGACACTTTTACTTTTACAGTTATTTTAACATTGTCTCATGATGCTGAGTGGAACTGCTGGCAAAGAGGACAGCTTGTTTATTTATTCATAACAAAATTATTCTCATGCTTTTAAATTGGGTACATTGCACTTTTCTGTGATAGCTTACTGTTTATTTTAACAAATGTATTTTTTTCCCTTTTCGTCTGTTTTGAAAATGTACTAAAATGTTTTCTGAAATTAATGTCTCATTAGAACCTTGGCAGGTAAAAAAGTAAAGTGTTTCTACAGTTCTGTTCTAATAGCATAATGCAAAGTATTGCTATAGATCAGAAAAAAATTGGTCAGTTATTCCACCAGTATTATGATCCTAAAGTGGCAGATTTTGAAATGTTCTAATTATCTTGCCCATATGTTTAAATGTTCCTTGGCTTTAGGCCAGAACAAAATACATTGTAGCTGAAATACTGCTAAATAAAATGCACTGAATATTCTTCATACTAAATCTGAGCCACTGATAGTGATAATTTACATTCCATCTTTGTCAACTGATAGCCCATCAAAATTATTTATGGATAGATCCTGTCTGTCTCTGTGTGGAATGGAAGCATATATAGGAATAAAATAAATAGATAAATAAATAAATAAATAAATAAAAGCTTTCCACCTCAGAAGTCAATATTAAGTCTAGAAATTACTTCTGTTCCTAGCATCAGGAATTCTTCTATACTAATACCATTACATACATTTCCCCATAGCTACTACTAAGCCTGAATAATACAAAAATGCAGACAAAGACCTATTTGATCTTCGTTATACACGAGGAGGGAGTAAGCATGCTATGTTCTTTCAGTATGCAGAAGCATAAAAACATGTAGATTAACATAGGAATATTCAAGAATGTTTTAGAAACACAATTTTGTTTAAGCCAATACATAAAAATAGAATTATCACTCAGTTAAGAAATCTGATGTTCTATACCTGTAAGAAATATTTTTCCAACTATTTCTTTCATATTTGTGGTTTGTTATTACAATGTAAATCAATTTTATTGAAATGCAAATAAGATTTTCTTAGGGAAGAACATAAAATAAATTTTAAGTCAGTAGCAGTGTTATTTCCTTTGTATTAAACTGTAGTAACTAGACCTCATGAGGATTTGAATTTAGATTGTGGTACTTGTACACTTTCCTCCAGCAATACCCATTACTGCAAGAATGGGATTTTTAATTCAACAAACACTGTGTAAAAAGCGAACAGCATAGTGCTACTTTGACCTTTTCAGTGTTCTTTGTTTTAATGGCTCATGTACCCTACTTCCATAGCTCTTACAGCCTCTGAGGATAAAATAGAAGATGGCCAACCAATCAAAACACATTACATTTAAAAAGTTAGAGTGCATATGAAGGCTTTATGGCATATTAATCTTCTAGATATTCATTTTAAAGAAAATGGAAAAGTGCACAAACTCCTGCCACAAAGGCTGCTCAGGTTTTGTTGAAAAAAGTTCCTTGCAAATAACCGCAAATTCAAACATGTTTTCTTGCAAGAAACATATTCCTTATAATGAAAAGATCAATATAACACATTTGTTTGAAGAAGAAATGAGTACAGAGGAGAAGTGAAAAAAATTTTGAATGTTACAAAACAAGTGAATCTCAAAAACTCAATGTCATGGTTGTTGAAAAAGCTCTTTTAAGAGTGGCCTTTCTGTCAGCTTGAAATGCAATTAAACCTCATCTTTTACTTATAACATTACTCTGTTACTATAATGTAAGGAAGAACACTTTATTGCTATGTATCTCTTGTTAAATGCCCCCCCTCCCCCCTTTTTTTTTAATTAAGAGATTAGTAAGAGAACAAGCATTACTTTTGAGAATAAATTTCATTTGATCCTAAGGCAAACATTTAAATTATATCAGATTAATTATATTTTGAAAGCACCTGTTTTTATTCATTGACTGAAAAAATAATACAAATTATTAACTTAGACAAAGATGCCAACATTTCAGGCATTGAAATTAGGCCTGAAAAATTAGGCAGGATGAATCGTAATTTTTTATGTCAAAGTTCAGAAGACTGGAGCTTACTTAGGTCATCAAGGTGAGGTATATTTTCATTCATATATTTTTCTATAAAAAATATTAGGTTTGATTTTCCCATTAGTTTAACTGGAGGTGTGTTTCAGAATCTTAGTACTTTAACAGATATGAGAATTTCTTCTCATGTCCTGCCTATTCTTTTCTTGGCCAAATTTTCCCAATAAATTTTTGTGTCAGTACTGTCTTTGCTTTCCCCAGATGAATTATGAACACATGAAAAGCCTTTGTTTAGGTCAGAACTCTACTTTTTCTGCTTCTAATGCTTAAACATACTCTGTTCATTGTACTCATGATGGCTTGACCTTTGCTGCACACTAGGTGCCCACCAAGCCGCTCCCTTCCTCAGCAGGACAGGAAGGGAGAAAAGAAGATGGAAAAAAAACTCATGGGTCAAAATAAAGGCAGTTTAATAAAGCAAAAACAAAGGCTGCATGTGGAACCAAAGGGAAAAAAAACATTTACTCTCTACTTCCCATCAGAAGGTGGTGTCCAACCACCTCTTGGGAAGCGGAGCTTCAGTACAGGTAGCAGTTGCTCCAGCAGACAATTGTCATAATAATGAACACACACCCTACACACACATTCCCCCTCCATTTATCCATTATGAGTAGACATGATGTGGTATGGAATATCCCTTTGGTCAGTTTGGATCAATTGTCCTGGCCTTGTTCCCAGCCAAGATCTCCCAGAATTTTGGTGAAGGGGGAATGCTAGAGAGACAGCCTTGATGCTGTGCGAGCACTGCTCAACAGTAGCCAAAACACTGGTGTGTTATTGACACTTTTCTAGCTACTAATACAAAGCACAGCACTATGGCGGCTGCAATGCAGAAAATTATCT